>NC_133648.1:304354564-304954564 GCF_009905375.1 Apium graveolens | reverse complement strand
ATAAATGCAGAAAAAAAATAGAGAGAAGGCATGCAAAAGTCGACATGCATCGAAAATCACGAAACAAGAACATTAAAGTAACAGAGATTTGCGTACTTATGTCCAAAAAGCGTGAAGCCGGGTACAATGATTGTGATAACTTGGAGATGGAATGACCCGTGAGGATTGGGGTTTTTGCTCTGAGAATGTGAAGATTAAGAAAAAATAAAAAGTGAAATGGAAGTGGAAGGAAGGTATATATATATTATCCCAAAGGCGTACGTGAAACGTTGGATTTGAAACCAACGGTAGTAATTAGAAGCGTTTGGAATTCAACGGTAGGATGACAGTTGAAATCTTGAGGCAGACAACTGTCGTAATTATGACAGTCGCGCCTCCCTGAGCGACTTTAATACCATCCAAAGACCATTGTGAATCCCGAAAGTTTGGGCCCAGCTGGCAATTATTCGATTGGGTTGAAGAATTAGGCTTCAGCCATGTATTCCCCAGGCCGAAGCCCATGGACATATTGGAAACCCATCTCATTAGGCCCACCCTGTTTGTTTGGGCCGAAGAGGATTTAAAACATCCATAGACCGATATGTGTCAAGACCACGAAGCTGAAGGTGGATCGGCTCAGTAAAGGCGACGATGAGGTATTTTAAGCCACAACGTCCACTTTCCCCTTTTGGTGGAGCTGACCGAAGACGATGGAAGGTGAACGTTAACATCCAGGTTATATACACATAAAGGGAGAAACACACACACACACACACAGATTACAGCACCATCTCGTATTCTGAATTATTCATACCCAAAACCTATTAACTTATTCTCACACCAGAGGTGAATCGGGGGAATCATCCCTCGCATTCTTCTCTTTGCAGGCTGAAGTCAACCTACGAGACGAAGACCTAGTCGGCAGAAATTAGGTTATAGCACATCCATATTAACATAAAATTATGTAAAATTAATAGTATATTATTTTATCCGTCGAAAGGCAACCCTTGATGGATTAGCAAACCTAACAGAGAAAGATTGAGAAAGAATATCGGACTCGTCGGAATATGCAACAGATCCATGATCGAAATTTTCAGAATAATTGTAGTCGTCATAAGGTAGATGATGTTCTTGGTGGTTATGGACTAGTGAATGTTGAAACATCCTATTTTTCTCCTTGATTAGCTTCATCCACATCACTTTCCACTTGGAAAAACTCTTAGATTCGCTGCTTTGAACCACGGAAGCAACTGTCCCATCATCATTCTATTGTCGAATCAATTTCATTATTTTATTTAAAGACCTGCTACTCTATTTGCTAAATGATCCAGAGATAACCGTCTGTCTGTTGGTTTATTTTGATCCTAGCTAGGTGTAACAAGTCCCTACAGATATGCTTGAATGGATATATAAAGGGTTTTTATATATATGGAATTAGATATGCTTGAATGGATATACAGAGGGTTTTCATATGTAATAATATGATATGCACACATATTTGACTTTCCCTCTAGTCATTCTGATTTGCGTCTGTAGTGTTTACTTTTTTAGTATTCTGTTTTACTATTAGGGTCCCCTTCCCCAACCATTGACGCGCGAATTATAAAAAGTTTCCTCTCCTTCGGCATTGAATCATTGGGGAAGCATATACTTCCGCAATGAATCATTGCGGAAGCAGTGAATTTTTTTCTTTTTTTTTTTTAATTTTTTTTATGTTACAAAAAAAATAATAAAAATTTTTAAAATTCATTATAAATTTGATGCCCCTTGTTGCTTTTATATAAATTTTTGATATCAATTTTTAAAATTTTTGAATATAAATATTGTTTATTTTACCTTCCATTTTGGTAAAATAAGTACATTAAAAATTTTAAAAATAATAATTTAACAAATATAATATTAATTTTAGAATAATTTATTTATAATATAAAGTCCGGTTAGAAAAAAATAATATAAAATTATGTATCAAAATATTTTAACACATCATAACCATGAATGAAGTATTTTGAGTATAAATTCTATCATTTTTTTCGAAATGGAAAATTTTGTACATTTAAATTTGTAATATATATATTTCAGATTTATACTCAAATATATATTTCAAAGGAGATCCTATATATATCTCATATATATATATAGGAGGAGGTTCAAAGGAGATCCCTCCTTAGTGACAGAACTAGAGACCCTGTTTAATCACCGTTGATTTGATTTAAATCTAATGATATAGATTGTTTTGTATAATACTTAATGCATACAAAAGGGTAGTATATTTTTAACATAATATACTACTTGAATGTACGTATTTGTACATATTTAATTCATTTATGGTAATATGAATTAACATCTTATTTCTATTTATGTATCAATTAACCCTACACATTCCCAATGTTTTGTTATAGTTCTATTTTTAATTGATTTCCTTTTAGTTTCTCTTTCAAAACTTTAGCAGTTTTAGAAATTTTAAATCAAGATACCCACCGCTCTAATTTTTTTAAATAAAGTCTTAGCTATGTAATTTTTAAAATAAAATCATACCTTTGAGATCTTTTAACTAAATAACAACACGTTTTTTTACGGCATTTACTTGCATATTTAAAGTGTATTATAAGCTTTTCACGTAAAGATTTATAAGTTCCATTCAAGTGAATGTATATGTTCCTACACTAAAATCATATTATTAGACACCTAAGTATAAGAGTAAAATAATAAAATTATTATAGATTAATTAATAATATCTTTGTCTTTTGTATATATTACACATGGGTTCTACTAACCAAATGAGATTCCCTAATTGTTAGAAGCAATTGATGATATCAAGCAGAAACTTCATATCAGAACTTACATCAACGGATGATGATGACATCGACGGATGTTGATATCGAAGGATAAGGACATCGGTAGATGTTGATAATCGACGGATAAGGATATCGACGAATGATGATGTCAACGGATGATGAAATCAGTATTTGTCACATCAGTTGATCTTTGATAAGGAAAAGGAAACAGGAACTCAAGGCGGTGAAGGACTTTATCTCAGAAGCACTTGTATAGGTTTCCTTGTTATTGATAGAATAGGATTTCTTATGCATCGTGTAGCTGTGCTCTATATAAAGCACATATTATGTTCATGCTATATGCATTGCGACATTGTTATATCTTTCGCATAACCTAGCAGCTCTCAAGGATATTTGTTCATCATTTCGAGAGAGTACATTTGTAATAAGTTTTTATCAGTTAATATAAAAACTATTGATTCTATTGAAGCTTTATCAATTTGATTGTATTAACCGTATTCACCCCCTTTACAGTTGATTAAGGGCCTAATAATTGGTATCAAAGCTTGCTATTAACGTATAAATAGTTTAAGATCTGAAAATCAATCAACCATGTCAGACAAAGAAGAAGAAACACAGAAAAGCCACAACCCCCGCTCACATCACATATAAGGAGCAACATGAGTAGGTATGAAGCAATCAAGGTGCCTATCCTGAAGATACATGAATATCCAATCTGGAAATTCAGGAAGTCCATGTGCTTGGAAGCCACAGATCCTGAATATCTGAACAGGATCTATGATGGTCCTCATAGACCAATGAAGGTAGTTGTTTCGCTTACAGGAGAACTAGAGAAGATGATAGACAAAGATAGGAAGGACTACTCTCCTGAAGATATCTCATCTATCATGAAGGATGCTAAGGTCAGACACATCTTGCACAACAGTCTTGATAGTGTTATGTCCAATAGAGTCGTTGGATGTAAGACAACAAAAGAGATATGGGATGCTTTAGAAGTAAAGTGTCAACGTACAACCGCTATCAAGAAGAACAAGAAGCCAGTACTTACTCAAGAATATGAGCACTTTGACTCAAGGGACAATGAGTCCTTAACTGAGATCTATGACATATTTTAGAAGTTGCTGAATGACTTATCCCTTGTCAACAAAGAATATGATTTGGAGGACTCAAACCTGAAGTTCCTAATTGCTCTCCCTGAAAAGTGGGACTTTAAAGTCACATCAATAAGGGATAACTATCAACATGACAACACACCTCTAGATGAGATCTATGGAGTTCTGAAAACTCATAAATTAGAGATGGAGCAAAGAAGCAAGAGGAAAGGATCTAAATCTAGACCAGTTGCACTGAAGGTTGAAGAAAAGCCAAAGGAGAAAGCTAGGAGGAAAAGCCACTCCAAAGGAAAAGCCATGATTGCAAAGTCAAATACTGAATCATCAAATTCTGATGATGACTCAAATAATGATACTGAATCAGATAATGACAGTGATCATAACAACAATGAAGATATGGATCAAAATGCTGCTTTACTGGTTAAAAGCTTCAAGAAGATGGTCTACAAGAACTTCAAGAAAGGGAGAAGATTTTCCAGAAAAGGTTCCAGTTCCTCAAACTCTGATAAGAGGAACAACAGGAGAAATACTAATGGGAATGAATCTAGATCTGGAAAACTTGACAAGTCAAAAGAGAGATGTTACAACTGTGATGGAATTGGACACTTTGCAGCTGGCTGCAGAAAACCCAGAGCTGAGAAGAAATAAGCCTTGATCTCAAGGAAGAGAAACTGGGATGATTCATCATATTCAGATGATGGAGTCAATTATGCTCTCATGGAAAAAGCTAATGCCGAGGATGATAATACTGAATTAAAGGTATCTAAGACTACTCTTGCTTTTGATACTGATGATATCTATGAATTAAGATTATTTCTTAAGTCTCTGCATGTTAGTTTTAGGGATCAAACCTTAGAGAATAATAATATCAAGAGTGAAAAATCTGTGTTAAAGAAAAGGAATGATCACCTAGAAATTGAGTTGATTTCCAAGTTAGAAATTCAAAAAGAAAGAGATAATGTTGGTTATGTTAAGAAATAATTGTTAGAAAAATATGCTTATCTAAAGAAGGAGCTAGAAAAAGAAAGAGAAGTCATTAAACTTTGGACTAACTCAGGAAAATTAACTTAGGAAATTCTAGAGAATGGTTGTTGGGGATCAGGATTAGGATATTCAGCTATATCTAATTCTGAAAAGAAAAGTGGAAAAGAAACTTAGATAACGAAACCAATTAAAACTGATAGCAAGGTCAAACTGAACAAGGTTCAAATAAAGACCATTAAGTTTAATCCTGGTGCTAATACTGTTAAGTCAATCCATGAGAAAGGTACAGCCTTGGAAATTAGATCAAACTTAATTACTGATAAGAGTGAACAAGTTCACACAAATTCAGTAAATATTGGTTCAATGACTCAAAAACAGCTTAAGCAAAAGCTGAAGGATCTACACATGAAAGACAAGAGGAAAAGGTCTAGGAAAAATATGAATGGCAAGGTAGGTGTTATTAAGAATGGAAATTATGTAACCCCACCTAATGTACCTAGAAAGACATGTTCAAATTATGGTAGATCTAATCATCTTTCTAACTCTTGCAAGAAGAATAAAAAGATAAATATTGTTTCTTCCAAATCAGAGTTTAGGATTAAAACAGTTAGATATAAACCCAGAATACTTATTTTCATTGTGAAAGTGTTTGGCATTTTATTTATACATGTAAAGAGTATCACAGTTTGTATTATGATTATTATAAACAGAAACCCTCTTTAATTAAAGCAAAATTTGTTTCTGCATGTATAAATACTGATAGTAAGGATGTTAAAATAAACTCTGATAAAAAGTCTTTTGCTGCATACGTTAACAAACTTAAAAAGGCCAAAGGATCCAAACAAGTCTGGGTCCTTAGAAACACTAATTGATTCAAATTACTGATTGCAGGGTGACAGGAGGAATGCTCTAGTCTTGGACAGTGGATGCTCAGGACATATGACTGGTTATAAATCCCTGCTATGAGAATTTGAGGAGAAGGTTGGCCCAAGTGTTTCATATGGAGATTGAAACTTAGAAAAAATCTTGGGATATAGCAAAATCAAAGTTGGAAATGTCATCATTGAAAATGTAGCTCTAGTTGCAGGACTCAAGCATAATCTGATTAGTGTGAGTCAAATATGTGACAGAGGTTACCATGTCAACTTCTATGAGGAGCATTGTGAAATTGTCAGTAAGTCTGATGGCAAGATTGCATTGACTGGTGTAAGACATGGTAGTTTATATGAAGTCAGGGTCTCCACAAGTGTTGATAATTTAAAAATTTGTCTACTGAGTAGAGCATCTGTGGAAGATAGATGGAACTTGCATAAAAGACTTCTCACCTCAACTTCAACAATATCAATGAACTAGTGAGGAAAGATCTTGTTAGAGGATTGCCCAATGCAGTTTTTACTCCTTATGGCTTATGTGACTCATGCCAGAAAGCCAAGCAAAGGAAAACTTCTTTTAAGAGTAAAACTGAATCCTCAATTTTTGAACCATATCATCTACTTCATGTTGATATCTTTGGTCCAGTGAATGTTATGTCAATTTCCAATAAGAGGTATGCACTCGTAATTATTGATGACAATCTGAGAACAAGAACAGTCGTGGAATCTATACATGTATTTTTTGATGACAAGAAAATAACAGGTCTAGAAGATGTAGATGACCATGACAAATTGAGATTTGAAAATGATGTACCCTATACTGAACTTTTAAATCCTGACTCTGATACAGTAAGTTCTGATATCACTCAAAGCTCTGAGGTTCCACAAAATAGTGGAAATACTTCTAACACTAAAGCATATGTTGAGGGAGAGAAACATGACTCAAATCCAGAGACTACTACAAGTGATTCATCTCAAGAGATATCAGTAGAAAGATCATCAGACTCATCTTTCTTAAATCCTGATGAGTAAAATACTGATAACAATGGGAACACTGATTCAGGAGGAGCATCAGGAAATAATAGTGGTACTAATCAAAGAAATAACAAAGAGTAAATGGTTCAAGGGGAGGTTCATTTTCAAGGAGTCAACTTCCATCTGCAATAAAATGGTCTAAGTCACACACACCTGACTTAATCATTGGAAATCCTGACAGTGGTGTAAGAACGATGAAAGCCACTCAGAATGAATGTCTCTACCATTATTTTCTATCTCAAACTGATCCTAAGAAGGTTGAAGAAGCTCTGCAAGATGCTGACTGGGTCACAACAATGTAAGAAGAACTCAATGAATTTGAAAGGAACAAAGTCTGGACTCTTGTTCCAAGACCAAAGAACAGATCTGTAGTTGGCATAAAGTGGGTGTTTAGAAACAAAACTGACAGTGAGGGAATTGTTACAATGAGTAAAGAAAGACTGGTTGCAAAGGGTTACTCACAACAAGAAGCATTGACTATGATGAGACATTTGCTCCAGTTGCAAGGCTTGAGGCAATCAAAATCTTTCTTGCCTATGCTGCTCACAAGAGGTTTAAGGTGTTCCAAATGGATGTGAAGAGTGCATTATTAAATAGAGACCTTGAAGAGGAAGTTTATGTTGAACAACCTCCAGGGTTCATGGATCCAAGGTATCCAGATCATGTCTACTTACTGGATAAAGCACTCTATGGACTGAAGCAAGCTCCAAGGTCCTGGTATGAAACAGTTGCTCTATTTCTGCTAGAGAGTGGTTTCATAGGAGGTATAATTGATAAAACTCTCTTTTATAAATACCATGATAAGGACTTGTTATTAGTACAGATATATGTTGATGATATCATTTTAGGATCTACTAATGATAAATTTGTGAGAGATTTGCAAAGCTAATGCAGTTCAGGTATCAAATGAGTATCATGGGAGAACTGATTTATTTTCTGGGGTTACAAGTTAAACAAACTAATGAAGGAATCTTCATAAATCAATCCAAATACACCAAAAATCTACTCAAAAGATTTCGAATGCAAGACTGCTCAACTACATCAACTCTCATAGCCACTGTAACCAAGTTAGATTTAAATACTGGTTCTTCAGTAGATATAACTAACTATAGAGGTATGATTGGCTCACTCATATATCTGACTACTAGTAGACCTGATATCATGTATGCTACCTGTATTTGTGCAAGGTTCCAAGTTGATCCTAGAGAACCTCATCTATTAGCTGTGAAGAGAATTTTTAAGTATCTCAAAGGCACCATGAATCTGGGTTTATGGTATCATAGAGATTCAGAATTTAAGCTAATTGGATATTCAGATGCTGATTTTGTAGGATGCAAAATAGACAGGAAAAACACTTCTGGAAGCTGCCAATTCCTTGGTAACAGATTGGTTTTTTGGTACAGCAAGAAACAAAAGTCAATTTCCATATCAACTACAGAAGCAGAATACATTGCTGCAGGAAGCTGTTGTGCTCAGATTCTATGGATGAAGAATCAATTACTGGATTATGGGTTAGACTGATTATGGGTTAGACTATTCTTCTATTTCTATATATTGTGATCATCAAAGTATTATTGCAATGACAGGAAATCCAGTGCAGCATTCAATGTCTAAGCACATCAGTATCAGGTACCATTTTATAAGGGAACATGTTGAAGCAGGTACAGTGGAATTGGTCTTTGTTCTAACAGATCAGCAAGTAGCAGATATATTCACCAAGCCTCTCTGTGAACCTACATTCACAAGATTGGTGAATGAATTGGGAATGATTATAGGACAATTCTCAAACTCTAATAATTAAGTCTGCTGATATTATTAAAGCATGCTATCTTATTATTTGTCAGTGTTTGTTAGATACTGATTCTTGTGCTAAATGATGATGCCATGATAACATGCAAATTGTGCTAAATGATTTTATGTGAAAACTGCATGTTGAACTACTGATCATGCTTAAATGCTCTATTATTAGTTAAACTTGTTTTGACTAATAGGTTTTGTCAGTAGTTGATAAATTCTGATATTGGTCAACCCAGTTTTGACTTATAAGTCCTGATATTCGTAATTAAAATACTGATAATGATCAAAACTTGATTGATTATTATACTTCATTGATTATTTTGAACTTGTTCGAAATAAATTGTTAAGCAGTATTTTTAATTATACAGTGAGATAGTGGAATATCTTTAAATTGCTTAAATGGG
The DNA here is from genome assembly GCF_009905375.1 of Apium graveolens. NCBI lineage: Eukaryota > Viridiplantae > Streptophyta > Magnoliopsida > Apiales > Apiaceae > Apium > Apium graveolens. Next base: position 304,945,586 of record NC_133648.1, on the reverse strand, counting down.
TTAGCTACTGATGCAAGTATCTTGTAATACTTGAGTATTTACATTGGGAATAGGAATTTGAAGAGAGAGATTACTTTTTGTTTACCTAGATACGCATAATTTTGTATTTGCAATATGGTTAATTATTACATGGTTAATCAAAGAGTCCCTTTAGTTTCTAACCCTCTCGGCTATAAATACAACCATCCACTCTCAAAACTTCTCACTTTCTTTTTCCATACACAACTCATCATCTTCTCAAATTTTTGTCCAAAACTTCATCCTCACTCATAAAAAATGGTTCGACCCCAGTTTTTCACACGCATCGGTGGATCCTATCTACCGATCTTTAGTCCTAGTGATGAAAAGATGTACTTTGATCCCTACGGACTTAAGGTTCGTAATGGTGGTGAAGTCCACCACCCAACTGAAGTTCCAATTTCAGTCTATGATCATCTTTCTTGGGATGATCAGTTGGAACTATATTTCTTTACCGCAGAAGTTCTTCTAAAAAGAAGAACTCCGTGCTGAACTGGCGGAACATGCTCGTCAAGAAGCTCTTGAGCTACAAGAGAATATCATTTCTCTTGCAGGCACAATGTGTAGGATTTACCATCGCAGGGCGTTGAAGGCGGAGCAAGCAACAAAGAGGCAGAAGAAGTCCGAGTAGTTAGATTGTATTAGGATTTTATGTTTAAATTATATAAATCTTGTACTCTATTTCTTCTTAATGCATGAAAATCTTTAAGCTTATGTGCTAGCTATTTGACTACTTGTTTACTTTCTTGTGTGTGTGCTTGAATGCTTTTAAATATTATATCCAAATCAGTACTGCATGCTAAACTTCAGATGTTTTTAATAGTGCATGTGAATAAACTTATCTATGTTTAAGTTCATGTGATCATTTAGTACAGATTGAGCACACTGCACGAGGTAACTGTTGTTAAAGAAGAAATTTATGGATGATTTAGTTTTTAGTCAATAAGGATTATTATCTTTGAGTGTTACATTCTAATTAGAATCTTTAAAACTTTCTTTTTCTCATCAAGAAAGTTGTTCACACTTATTTCTTAATATTACACATCTTACATCTTAAATTTCTTCTCACAGTTGAAGCACTTAAATTTTTTTCTCAAATGTTGTCAAAAATCAAGTGACATAATTCTTGAATTGTGCTCACCACTCAAAAACAACATTTAGTTGGTTAGAGACTACTTGCTGAGGTAGATCTTAATGATACTAACAGAGACACAGAGGTTTTATCAGTCTTTACTGAAGACTCCGTGATAACTTTCAATAAGTGTTAGTTCTTTGCAAGAAGAACAAGGTTTGATATCATGGTACATGACAGTAACCTGATCAAATCCTCTCCAATTCAAATGGAGGTTCTCATTATTGATGAACAACAACTGTAATAACAACAGTATCAACTGTGAGCTTAATTGTGTATTCACAAGGTATAAATAATGTTATTACTTTATCAGCATTTATTCTATATACTAATCTAGTTCTTTCAGCATTTATTATAATTTTCATGATATAAAATCTTGTTGGCATGATTACTCCTAGACCTTATTTAAGGACTACCTCTAGTTGTATGACCACAGATCACCCTTCTTTAGCCACCTCTTATTTCTGTTGGGACAATATTTCTGAGTCTTTTTCAGTGAGATATGTGAAAAGAATGAGAGAAAAACAGAATTTAAGAGAGGCAGGATCCTTCCTCGCAAAAGGAGAGGTAGATGAGAGATAGGATTATTAATCCTTGTGAGGAAGCTCTGACTATTAAAAGTCATGAGATGTGTGATGTGAGGAGTAGTGAGACTACTTTAAAAGAATAGAGAAATTAAGTCTTATTTTCTATATTTTTGCAGGTGCTCAGAGTACTAAAGAAACAGATGTTGAACAGCAGTCTGTTAAACATCAAGCAAACTCTGATGTACCAGGGCTATTAATCTTCCTGCAAGTCTAAGTACTAATACTTTCTTGCAGTTCATACATTCACTATTTCACCACATGGTACAATCCCTGTTTTTATTGAAAAATAATCCATTTACTCTACTTTTCCCTCACCTGAGGAAATCCATGTTGTTGTTGAAGATGTAGTAGCTTAAAAGTCCATTCATTTTCATCCATTTCAGAATCACCACAGCATTCTACAAGAACTGAATTCCTGGAAGTTAATCTCGAAGCTCCAATTCATTTATCTACAATACTTGAAGATGTGGAGTTAACTGCTGAAGGTGTGGAAGCTTCTGAAGCTACTGGATCACATATTGCACTAATTTCTAATTCTATTCTACATGCTGAAGTTGGTGATGAAGTTTATCAATTAGTGCAAAATCTGGTTGCTGTTGAAGAATCTAATGATGGTGAAGAAGCTAATGTTTCTAATGCTATTTTAGATCCTGAGGATGAAATTTTCTTCCCTGAAGATATGCCTATGCATGAGGGAAAACAGAAAATGAAAGAGTTAGATGCTAAGAAGAAGCATGATTATTCTGATAATCTCTGGAATGCTCATTGGAAAGACAATACATATCCTATTTCCAGAACACAAGCTGCTGCACATCTGGAAATAACAGAACAGAAGATTACAAATCCTGATATGCTGTATTATCTGAAAGCATCAACTTTAGTTGTCAAATACTTACACACAGCTCATGAAGCAACTACTACTCAAATCAATCAGATTAAAGAATTTTTGATTGCTTCAAAGCTAACTACTCATCAGGAAATTCAGAAATAAATTTCACCAATAGTTGTCAGGCAAATTGAAATTGAAGCCAGTCAAGCTAGATTGGAAGCTAAACAAGCTCAAATGTATGCTCAACTTATAGAAGTACAGAATTCAGTGGAGCTGATTCTTTCTCTACTGCTTGGTGATAATGCCAAAAAGGGGGAGAAAATTGTTAAATCTAAATGTAAGCAGCTGACATTGACATGTACCGATGATGAAAATTCTGATGGAGGTAATAAGGGGGGACATAAGGATAATAAAAGGAGAAAAGGTGAAGAGTTAGTTGGAGTTAGTGGTTCATCAAAAGTAATCACTAGATTTCAATCTAGACAAGGTGGAGAAATTAAGAGGAATGAAAGAAGATTAGAAGATTTGATTGTGACTACAAAAATGCAAAAATCTTCATAAGTCACAACTGTTGCTGATGAAGACCAAGGTATTTAGGAGAGAGAAGCTGGTGCTGAAGCAAGTCAATTTTTTCAAACTTTGAAAGTTAAAGGAAGAAAGACAACTTTATTCTACAAGGATCCAAAATATTCAATTATTTGACACTGAGGTGAGTTGAAGAATATTTACAAAAGAAAATCATGGAGTTGATCTTGAACAACTAAGGCAAATGGAGTAAAACTTCAAGAATTCTATAAAGACAATAAATGCTGATATTGCTGTTATTTCTCAAGTACTTTATGAAGATGATCCTTTTAACAGACCAACCAGAGGTGTAGTTATAAGGGAAATCAGTCAGGCAAAAGATCTCAGATCACAAGTTACTGTAACTGCTGACATAAAGCTTAAAAGAAAAGAGAAGATAGGAAAGAAGTCAAAGATTTTAAAGTCTAAAGTCAAAGTTGTTGTGAAGAAGAAAACAGTATCTAAGGAAACTAAATCTCAAACACTGATAGATCCAATCTATACAATATTTCAAGATCATGATACTGAAGAAAAATGTAAAGAAGAAGAAGGAAGATTATTGAAGCATTCTGAGCAGAAGAACTGGAATTAACCTCTGACATTGCTCAAGTTAAAGAAGCAGATCAGGATGAAGAGTAAAGTCTGATATTCACTGAAGCAAGATTGAATATGCATACTTGATTCCTGCATTTAGATAGTTTTGACATCATCAATTAGAACATGTCCATATTTCGATAATGAACAAGTTGGGGGAGATTGTTAGGAGCAATTGATGATATCAAGCAGAAACTATCAGAAGTTCATATAAGAGCTTACATCAACGGATGATGATGACATCGACGGATGTTGATATCGACGGATAAGGATATCGACGGATGTTGATAATTGACGGATAAGGATATCGATGGATGATAATGTCAATGGATGATGAAATCAGTATTTGTCATATCAGTTGATCTTTGATAAGGAAAAGCAAACATGAACTCAAGGCGGTGAAGGTTTTTATCTCAGAAGCAATTGTATAGGTTTCCTTGTTGTTGATAGAATATAGGATTCCTTATGTATTATGTAGTTGTGCTCTATATAAAGCACATATTAGGTTCATGCTATATGCATTGTGACATTGTTATATCTTTCGCATAACCTAGCAGCTCTCAAAGATATTTTTTTATGCTTTCAAGAGAGTACATTTGTAATACATTTTTATTAGTTAATATAAAAACTGTTAATTCTGTTGTCGAATTGATTGTATTAACTGTATTCACCCCTCTCTACAGTTGATAAAGGGCCTAACACTAACTTTTTAACTGAAAATTCTATTGTGCTTTTTCTTTGTGGTACATACTTATCCATATAATATTTTTTCTTCACTCCTTGTAAAAGTAGTGTGAGAGGCGAGTTTCGCAATGGCAAACAACGTAGATTTGAATCAGTTAATGGAGAATCTGGATATCACAAATGCGGAAGAGGAAGAACTGGTGTTCGATGAGGATGTTGAGGAGTCTGGGAATAGATTTGAGTTGTGTTTGGTGGGTAAATTCTTAACGGAGAAGAATCTGAATGTACGAGTAATGAAGTCTAAATTAGCGGACATCTGGAGGCCAGCTATGGGTATCAGTATTAAGACTTTAACGGAGGGGTTGTACTTGTTTCAATTTTTTCATAAGGATGATATGCAGTGGATGATGAATAACGGCCCATGGTCATTTGACAATGCTATTCTAGTCACAAACACGATCCCAACAGGGGAGGATCCAACGAAGGTACCACTGAATGAAGCCGAGTTTTGGGTGCAGATATACGACCTTCCAACCAGTTTCATGACGGAAGCAGTAGGACGACAGCTGGGGAATTTTTTCAGAAAGTTTGTGTCGTATGATAGTACTAATAATACGAGCATATGGAGAGAGTATATGAGACTGAGAATTAGGTTGGATATTAGGTTGCCATTGAAGAGGAGGAAGAAAATCTGTAGGAGAGATAGAACGGAGTTTATAGTCACATGCAAGTATGAAAAGCTGGGTGATTTTTGCTTTAGATGTGGTGTTCTTTCTCATACAGAACGATCATGTAAGAAAAGGCTGAATGCTGATTTGGAGGAGGAGGTGAAAGGATGGGGTGGTTGGCTCCGAGCACCACCACATAGGGAAGCGGTACAAGGGCGGAGCAAGTGGCTGCGAGAGGAAAACTCAGATGATTGGGGCGGGATTTCAGGAAAGGATAAACATCAAAATATTCAAAATTATAATGTAACGAAATCAGGGGGATCTCAGCGAGGGGGAAGGAATGGATTAGCAGATAATATGGGTTTAGATAATTCTGGCATTATTATAGGAGGGCAAAAGGAGGGAAATCAGGTTTTAACTCAACCTAATGGGCCTGGGTCTGAAGAGCTAGATGGGCTGATTGTTGAGGATAGAAAAAGACAAAGGACTGGTCCAACAGTGACTATGGACCTGGATAAGGATTACAACATGAAATTAACAGATTCTGGGCTTTCTAATGTGGATTGCACTGAATCTTCTTCTTCTGTATTGGCTAAGCTTGCAATACAAGCTAGCCAGGAACAATGAATTGCTTAAGTTGGAACTGTAGAGGACTAGGGAAAGCCCGTACAGTTCGAGTTCTATGTAATCTTGTAAAAGATTGCAATCCCGATGTGTTATTTTTAATGGAAACGATTTCGGTAGCTAGTAAATTAGAAGAGTTACGGATAAAGATGGGTTTTGCTAATTGTTTTTCAGTAGATCGTATTGGTCGGAGTGGATGATTGGCAGTTTTATGGCATAATAAAGCAGAGTGTAATATCTCTGGGTATTCCCAGAATCATGTGGATGTTATCTTTAATGAGAATAATGTGCCAAAATGGAGGATGTCTTGTTTCTATGGTATGCCAGAGAGAACCAGAAGAAAGCAATCCTGGGAGTTAATTTATAAGCTTTCTACGGTGTCGACTCTTCCCTGGTGTATAATGGGAGATTTTAACGATCTTCTATACCCAACGGATAAGGAAGGTACTCATCCGCACCCTAATTATCTTATGAATGGTTTTCGCAATGCTCTGGAGATGAGTTCACTGTCAGAAATTGATCTGAGTGGGGGTCGTTTTACTTGGGAGAAAGGTCGAGGAACGAATGCATGGGTTAAGGAGCGTCTAGATCGAGGGTTTGCAAATGCTAATTGGTGGAGTTTGTTTCCCCTGTGTAATTTAAAAGTTGTTGCAACAGCAGTTTCAGATCATGAAGCTATTTTCCTTCAACTGGTAGAAGCCACGGTGTCGAAGAAAACCTTTAGGTTTAAATTCGAAAATACTTGGCTTAAGGAGCCTTCATTTATTTCAGATGTGAGAAATTGTTGGGAAAATCTGCCTATGTCTCATTTGATGATTAAGTTGATGTCAGTATCTCGCTTTATGGAGAAATGGGGGAGAGACTTTTTCAATAAATTTAAAGAGAAAGTAAGGAGGCAAAAGGCTATTATTGATTTGCTGAGGGAAAGAACTGATGACCATAGTGTTCGGGAGTATCTGAAGGCGAGAGACAAACTCAATGATATTCTGTTGCATGAAGAGTTGTACTGGAAACAACGTGCTAAATTGTTTTGGCTCAGAGAAGGGGACGAAAACACCCGGTTTTTTCATACATCTGCTACGGCAAGAAAGAAGGCGAACAGGATTAATTTTCAAGTTAATGAGGATGGAGTTCGAGTGGATAAGGTGGAAGATATGGGAGAGTTAATCAAAGGTTACTATCAGAGAATTTTTGCAGCACCAGAGGAGGCAACTTCGAACGATAGCACTGCTAGCCCAAGGATTGTAACTCAATCTCAGAATAATGAATTAGTAGCAGATGTAACTTTTGAGGAATTTACGGAGGCTATGAACCAAATGCATCCCGACAAAGCATCAGGACCGGATGGATTGAACCCAGCTTTCTATCAAAACTTTTGGAAGGTGTTAGGTAATGATGTTTTTGAATGCTGTCGTGACTGGTTGCAAGGTACTTCATTCCGGCTGATTTAAATCATACCAATATTGTTTTGATTCCTAAAAAAGATAGTGCATGTTCTCTTAAGGATTTTAGGCCTATAGCCTTATGTAATGTGTTAAACAAGATTATGGCTAAAGTCCTAGCAAATAGGTTGAAGCATGTGTTACCTGGTCTTATCTCGGATCAGCAATCAGCATTTGTACCGGGTAGATGTATTACAGATAATGTAGTGGTAGCATTTGAATTGATTCATCACATGAAAGGGGACAAACGGAGTAGTGAAGGGGAGGTGGCTCTAAAGCTAGATATTAGTAAAGCTTATGATAGGGTGAATTGGGACTATTTGAAGAACAGGATGCAAGCTCTTGGTTTTAGTTCGAAATGGATTAGTTGGGTTATGCGCTGTGTTACTACTGTGTCATATGAGGTGTGCTTCAACGGTATGTCTGTAGGCCCAATAATTCCTAAGAGAGGGCTGCGGCAGGGAGACCCACTCTCACCGTACTTGTTTCTCTTCTGTGTAGAAGGGCTGTCGAATTTGTTAAATGCTGCGGCAAAGGAGGGACATATTCATGGTGGTCGTGTCTGTACAGCTGCTCCGGAAATAACTCATCTCCTCTTTGCAGATGATAGTTTCCTTTTTTTTCAAAGCTACGAGGGAGGAGGCTCTTCGAGTTAAAGGTATCTTGAATGATTATACAGATAGTTCAGGGCAGTCGGTGAATTACTTGAAATCGGGGGTGTTTTACAGTACAAATGTTAGATCGAGTATGCAGGAGGAAATATGAGGAATTCTAGGTGTTCATGGAGATATTACAACAAGTAACTACTTGGGGTTGCCTTCTCTTATAGGACGATCGAAGAAAAGAGTTCTTGGTTTTGTGAAGGAAAGAGTTTGTAAGCGCATTGATAGTTGGAAGGTTAAGCCAATCTCCCGAGCAGGGAAGACAGTTCTTATTAGGAATGTGGCTCAATCTTTGCCATCTTATTGTATGATGTGCTTTTTGCTGCCCAAAATTATGATACAGGATATTGAACGGCAATTTAATTCGTATTGGTGGAGTTCAGGATCTGCTGGGAGTAAGGGATTGAAATGGCTGTCGTGGGATGCAATGTCGGAACCAAAATATAAGGGGGGTATGGGGTTCAGAAACATTTATGGTTTCAATATAGCCTTGTTGGAAAAGCATATATGGAGGTGCATTCAAAACCCGGAGCTTTTGGTAACTCGGGTATTAAAAGCGCGCTACTTCTCAGATAGTAGTATTCTGGAGGCTAGGAAAGGTATAAACCCCAGTTTTGTGTGGATGAGCATTTGGCAAGCAAAAGAAAAGTTATCTGCAGGCTACCGTTGGGTAGTTGGTGATGGTCGATCAGTAACAGCGACAAGAGATCCTTGGTTAGCTCAAAAGCCGAATTTCAGGGTTGATAATCTGCAGATGTATGAGGGTCGTCAAGAGAAGGTGGCAACTCTTTTTTATCCGGATTCAAAAACCTGGGATCCTGTGAGAGTTCGTGAGTCATTCAGTAGTGGTGATGCTTTAGCTATTCTGGCAACGAATGTGCCACAACGTCAAGTTGAAGATCGAATAGTATGGTCCAAGTCGATTGATGGGATATATAGTGTGAAGACTGGATACTATGTTTGGCAAAACCTTTATGCTGGTGATTCTGGATGTGCTCAATCAGAAGGCTGGAGACGAATTTGGCGTTAATCTATTCCGCATAAGGTGAAAATTTTTGTGTGGAGATTCTGCAGAAATAATGTTCCTATTCGCGATAGGCTGAGAGGTAAAGGAGTTAACGTACCAGATACATGTCCTATGTGCAACAGCAATGTAGAGCAACTTCTTCATCTATTTTTTCTCTGTCAATTTGCTGATACTTGTTGGCAATCGGTGGATCTTAGATATGACATGGGGGAAGTGCATTCAGTTACAGATTGGCTTCTTCGGAAATTGGCGAGTACAAAGCATGAGGAGATTGTGGCTATCTGTCTTGTGTTATGGGGAATATGGAATTGGAGGAATAAACGAGTCTGGCAAAACCAATTTATAAACCCAAGCATAGCCATGGAGAGCACTTTTAGAATGTACAAGGATTGGAAGTCTGCTCGTAAATCAGGGGGTACTGAGAGGACAATGAGCAATACTGGGGTTAGCATTCTGAAGAAATGGCAACCTCCGGACCCAGGGGAGCTGAAACTCAATGTGGACGCTTCATTTTTCCCAGATCAAAGGTCTTTCTCTGTAGGTATGGTTCTTCGAGATCAGGAGGGCAGTTTTGTAGCCGGGAAATGCATCTCTCTTCCTCGTCCTGCAACTGTAATGGAAGCTGAAAGCATAGGTGTGAGGGAGGCATTATCTTGGATGAAGGAGCAACCGGAGAGAAGGGTGACTCTCGAAACTGACTCGTTGTTGGTGACGAGAGCTGTGTTGGGTGGTACGGTGAATTTGCTTGAAGTTGGTCATGTGCTGGAGCATTGCAGGCTGCTTCTTCGACAGTCCCCCCATGTTCGTCTTTGTCATGTTCGAAAGCAAGCTAATAGGGTAGCTCACTGTTTAGCAAGAGTTCCCTGTTCTTTAAATTGCTTTATTGTATTTACATCTCCTCCTACCCATTTGGTGGAGATTATTCTGAATGATTTGAAGTAGTAATGAAAGTATTTTATTTCAAAAAAAAAAATATTTTTAAATACTTAGAGAATCTTTGAAAGACATATTAATTCATTAAAATTCTTTCAAAATATACTCAAATTCTTTCAAGATACGAATTCATTAAGATCCTGTAATACTAATTCATTATGATTTTTATGAATATGCTCAAATACCTAAATAATCTTTTATGTTTTTACATAAATTAGGCTCTAACTAATTTCTAAACAAATTTAAAAATATTATAAAATATTTGATAAAAGGATATTTTTTTAAACATTGTTTAAAATACTGATCTGTAAATGTACACAATTGCAAATAAGTAATACATTAATAAATACCAGATATCGTTACTCAAAGATTGTATGTTTGTGTAAATCATAAATACTGTCTAACACTTTAGCTATCAAGCACAAAATTATTTGAAGGGTTTTTAACTAAACTAATCAAAAGAACTAATTAACTAACTAATTATATGGCAAAAAGATATGGATAAGTTTTTTTTGCCCAAAGATATGGATAAGTTTAGATAATAAAAGTTAAATTAGGATATTACTTCACTTAATATTGATTTCTCACTATTGTATAGATTCATTAATTAAACCAACATCTGTCCCAATTTAAATTCTAGAATGCAATTAAGCATCAATTTCAGGCAAAATTGTCACAAAATTAATATCAAGATATAATCATGCATCATTCAAGTATTTTATCAATTAATAACCCTTGCGCTATTATAATTAACTCATTAATCTACTAAAGTTGATCAAATAATAACAAGTATTATCATTAAAAGCACTTGAATGAATAAAATGTATATAGCACTTCTATTAAAATACCAACAATTATTGAGTTAATATTATTTATGTAGTGGTGGAAGTTTTTAGAAAAATACTAAGAATCTAATAAAATTTAAGTTAAAAAAAAAACAAAATAGAATGACTATCATGTATTTGCATTATGTAAATTTCAAGTTATTAGTTTATAATGTTATATATTTAATGGAATCTCATTATATCTATTGAAAATTATTTTTTTTTATAAATTGAAAATTAATTAAATTTTGATAGAAAACATATCGTGGGATCTTAGAGTATTAGATTATTAGTACAAATATGTAGGTAAGGAAAATGTTATTAAATTTAGTGATACATTTAAAGAATCTTCCTTTTTTGATTTTTTTATCAAATAATAATAAAATAAATTTTAAATTTACGTACAAATTTTAAGAGAATCTTTAGGGTAATGTATTTTTTTAATGGAATTTTTTATTTTTTTAAAGGAACTTGTAATAGATATTAGTGGAAATTTTAGAAGAATGTAAATACCACTCCCTAAGGCAAATAACGTTTTAAAAATGTAATTAAGGAAATTTTTATTTAACGGATTACAAGAATCTCATTATAAATCAGTATTGTGCCTTTCAATTATCATTTGTTAAGTATGCATTTTAATATTAATAGAAAGTATAGCAATATAACCCTTTTCAAAAAAAATCTTCTGAATAAAACTTAAAACATACTATTTTTATTTAAAAAAAGAAATTTAAAAAAGAAGTTATATAACTATACTTTTTATTCATATTTAAATGTGTGCGACACTCCTCCCAATGGGACTAACATAGTTATTTATGTCCTGGTGAAATTTTTACTAAAAATACTAAGAATTTAATGAAATCTCGGTATGTTAATTAGAACATAAAATATGTATTCGCATTATGTAAATTTCAATTTATTATTTGATAACACTTAAAAAGACAAAAAATAATTATTAACAAAATATTATATATTTCATGAAATCTCATTTTAGTTGTTGAAAATTGAAATTAAATAAAATTTGATACAAAACGTGTGGGATTTTACAATATTAGATTACAGCACAATGATGTCAAAGAAAATGTCATTAAACTTGAAGATTTGAAAAAAGCATTTTTTTAACTTTTTATCAAAAAATTATAAAATAATTTTTAAATTTATGTGGACAAACTTTTTATAGAATCTTTAAGAGATTATATATTACTAAAAGAGAAAAGAATTTTTATTTTGTTTTTAATGGAAGTTGTAATAGAATCTTCCATGTGATTTACTATTTTTCATTTAGTGGGCAGCTTAGGAGAATGTTAATACTATTTAATAAAGTGAAAATCGTTAAAGGATGTTATTAAGAAAATAGTATGTTATGGATTAAAAGAATTTTTGTTATAAATTACTTTTATTTATGTCGTGGTGAAACTTTTAAGAAAAATACTGTAAATTTATTGAAATCTCGTATGTTATTTAGAAAATACGGTGAATTTTATGTATTAGCACAATGTAAATCTTCAATTTTTTTCATAATATTTTACTTTGAAAAAGCAAAAAAATATTACAAATTTCATGAAATCTCATTATATTTAACATTAATTTTTATTTTTGAAAATTGAAAATAAATTAAAATTTGATACAAACACATAGTGGAAGTTTAGAGTTATAGTAAAAGATGTATATAAGAAAAATGTCACTAAATTTAGTGATATTTTTAAAGAATCTTCCTTCTTTTTAATTTTTTATCAAAAAATAATAGGTAATTTTTAAATTTATGTTCAAATTTTAAGAGAATACTTACCATAAATATATCTATCAAGTTTTTAATGTAATCATACATAAGATGTTTGCAATATTCTGCTCATCATTGGTGCTAGTTTTCATAAATATCTCTATCAAATTTTTCCACATCTTTAAATATTTATTTAAATATTTTATGAATCTTTTCGGTAACTAGTATTTACTATAAATATCCTTGTCAATCTTTTTTTAGATCATGTAGAATCTTCATAGGATGAAAATGATTTAATCAATAAAAATGAATATATATACATTCATCTTTTTATTAGAAAATTAGATATTCAGTGTATTGAAATTTTTATAATTATTTTACAAAATGGTAATATGGAAACTCTTTATACTATTAAGATTATAATCGGTAAGTGTTGTATAATTTTTAATATTTTGCAAAGTTCATTCTACGATTTTTAAAAGCTTTTGTTAGAAAAGAGCTTAATATCAAAGGATTTTGTTAAGAGAATGTTACTTAGAAAAAGTAAAAATTAATCTAGAATCTTATTTAAGAGAATTTACCCAAGAGAATGTAGAATCTACACAAAAAAAAATCTAGTAAGAAAATCTTATTTAAAACAAGAAAACACTTGAGAGAATTTTGTATATAAAAAATGGTTTAAAAAATGCACTTAATAAAATCTTACCACTTATAATTTAAAAATATCTTATCCCATCAAATATTACTAATAATTAATATATCAATATATAACAAGAATTTTAGAGCCATTTCTAAATTGGTAAAATAAACTTAATATATATTAATATTACTAAACTTCTATACATCCCTTAAGAACTACACATGTGACATCCCTGGAGGACTAAAGTACTACATTAGATATAACTAGAATTACACTTCATAATATTCTAAAGTACTACATTACATATAACTAGAATTACACTTCATAATATTCTAAACAAATACACAGACATAAAACATATTGAGATTTCCCTAGCCACTTTTTTAGTTCTGCAATATGACTTCATACTACATAACCATTTCAAGTAGAACATCATTTAATCATATTAGACCTTAGACCTTGAACATTAACAGGTCCATGAACAGGGGACCTGAAGCCTCATGACTAATTCTCATAAACAGGGACCTAAAGACTCATGACTAACTCTAGAATATACATATAGTTTATTGGTTAAGAACAGGGAAAGGCACTTGCCTTCCTACTTGATCATCTTCAGTATGGGTTTTGATTGAAAAAGACCTAATATCCTCCATCTCATACATTTAATATAATCTATTCTCATTGCCTCCGGCGAGAAATCCAGTTCATAAAGACAAAGATATTGTCTAATAAACACAAAATAAGCATGTTGTATCAACTTTCAGTTTTCGAAAATGTCATTTTGCACCGTTAGAACTTTTAGTGATCATTTAAGACTTGTCAACATGTACACCAACTCTTGCAAAACTACTTGTGCATAATCTGGTTTATCTCCCAATAACATCACAAAATATATTTAGCAAATTTTAGAATCTCCCATTAACTCTTACAAAATCCTGCAAGAACACAAAAAAATATTGAGTTAGAAACTCTTAACTTTAAATTTTTACTACTAGAATAGAGAAAATAACGTCTTTGCAACTCAAAATAGAACAACATGATTTTATCAGAATCTATTGAAAAAAGTTTGACACCAGTTTTTGTAAAGATACATGACATAATGTAATTAATTTCCAAAAATGAAAATAAAAATTTGTGGAGAATAGCCCGAATAATGAATGAGAAAAAATCATTAAACAAAAGAGAACTTTTGTCAAACATGCAGTAATCGAAAACATGAGTATAAAAACTCATGTTAGATTTTGTTAGAAAACCTTCTTCATTCCTTATAATATCATCCCTAATATTACATACCGAACAAACCACTTTAACGAAATTTAACAAATCTCAAAAAATAAAAGATAATCTCTCAAAACACCTAAATAAATTTTATATATTAACAGAACACTTAAATAAATTGAACATACAAACTTAGTAAATCATACAAAAATACCTTAAATGATCTAAATATCATTGGAACCTAACAATCTAAAACCAACTCCCATGTGTTATTGTATGTTCTTCAGTATACAACGAGCTAATATCATCCGTACAATTCAAAGAGTTTTAGTTAGTGTTATTTTACTTGTAATAACAATATTGAGATACTTACGTTTTGTTCATCTCTTCCGTAAGTGGCTATCAGGGTTTTTGAGTTGCAGGGTGTAATGATTTGATTTTGTTTTAGCACACTACAGGAGCGTGACGTGATTTGTTCAGTTGCATTATATCATCATGATTCAGTTTCCTTTTTATAAGATTCTAAATCAGTAATAGAATTTTTAATGAAGATTGTTTCCTTCTTTTTTTTTTGACAAATGCAGAAAGTTCTCACTAAATTGAATATAGTACAGTCTGGACAAACCCCCAACTGTCGATACAACCGGGTGATAAAAACAAATAACATACTAAAAATAATTAGATGATTTGTTTTCTCATCGATTAACACATAAAATTTAAAAATTCTTGAAATTAAAAACAAAATCAAAGACATCTCAAGCGATCCAAATTGCAGCAGCATATCCGAAAATAGCAACATCGCAATTGACCATATCACATAAAAATTATGGTTAGCCCAGTGTTCAGAAACACCAATCGCATAAAATGAGATTGGAGAAGCGACACCACAGCTATCTAAATGCCGGACACCAGCTATAGACATGCCGAAGGCAACCCAGCTATCTACATGCCGGATACCAGCTATAGACATGCTGAAAATATAAACTCATGAAAGATGAACAATCTTTAGTTGTGAAAGGTGAGCTCTTAACAATAATCACCACCGTCTTCCTTCTTTTAACCGTACACAGATCGTATAATACATTTAACAGTTTATGATTAACCTTAAGAGTTATGTTAATTTACAAGAGTGCCATTGTATATTACATTTTTTGTGGCGCCCTCCAAACCCGGATCAGAAGTTTGGGGTCCACACACACATCTTAATTATAACCTGCTTATAGCAATAATAAAGATAATAATAATATATGCAATGACCCTACTTACCAATCACCACGGACCGCAACAGGTTAAAGTATGCACACAAGCCAAACACACTAATATATTACAAACTGTTCAAATCCCAACTATTTCAAATTCAAACTGAGTATTAAACATTATTACAAACTTTTACAAACTTAAATTATTCCAAAAGAAGCCTACTAGCTCAGCTTTCTCAACCTGAACCCCTAGCTCTCGCGCTGGACTGGGGATCCTCTTTACCAACTGGTTCCTTTTTAACTAGAAAGAATATAAACAACATCGCACGAATGAGCTAACTAGCTCAGCAAGTCACAATGACAAAACTGAGAATAATGATCATCAGGTGAATATGTTTATGATATCAAGTGAACAATGGATTATAATTTAGAATTGGATATTATACTTTTAATTTAAAAACCAAGGTTAGGCTGCTGATCAGTCACGCACTAACCCCGAGCAAGGCACACAGCATTGCTCTACTACTGGATCCAAGGCACACATTGGCCTAACTTGACCATTATATGGTCTGACCACAAATCTGGTTCACAATTTTATAAAAACAATCCAATTCTAACATAATAATAGAATATGCAATAGTAAACAATAACCGAAATCATTAACAACAATAAATGTTTAACAATGAAAGGGTTTCAATCCTTGTAAGGATCAATAAGGCAATTCAAAAGCTTGGATGCTGGGTAATGAAAGAATTGGATAACAAAGCAATCAACATTTCAAGGTTTCAAGGATTCGATCTTTCAAAGTATAAGATACCATGGGTTGAGTATATAATAGTTCATTTCAGTGTTTGGTATTTAGTTTGTATATATTTGTAGAGTAGTATCATAGATTTGTGGTTCTTGTTTGGGTATACAATAATCAATGGATTAGAAAGAATATGATTCATGGCTCAAGGACAATAACTGAAATCAGGATTTAGGTTTCTGTGCTTCAAAGCACTTGCAATATCACAGGATTATCAAGTACTATAATATCTCGAGAAAGTTCAGAACGCTTGCCTGGTATTAGCTTACTACACTGCACTCGCTTCCAATCACAACCGTTTTACTCCTCAACTACCTGTTTCCCTTTCCTACGTCTTGCCTCTTCTTGATTTCTGCAGTGAAACAAAGCTCAGAATCTGATAGAACATCTCAAATCCTTCGTTTTGGTTACTCAAGCTTTGAAAACAGAGATCGGTAACGCCTTCGTTTTGTTGTTTGATTCTTAGAACAGTTTATGTAATTAGGGCTTTTCTCTGAAAATTATATAATTATCTGTCTGCAAATGATTTTTGATACGAAATAAAATACGGTAAAAGGCTATTTATAATTATGGAAAATTAGTATCCCGTTGAATCATTCCCGATATAAAACGGTACGTTTATTTGTAAAAACTGATCCAAACGGTATCGGTTTTCGGGATAATTATCCAAATCAGTACAATTTGTACTGCGGTCTTGGTCTCAGCGCCTAGTTACACGTATTACGAAGTGATAATTGGGATAGTTTAATAAAAAGCTCCCGTTTATCGAAAATACGGGTTTTATTGATTTACCGAAACGAATATTGTATCGAAAATGTTGCGCCGGGACCCGCGCAGGACAAACCGTAAGCCGGATTGAAAAAGTCGAAACATGGAATATGCTCGGAATATTACAATAGGTTAGGAAGGAGTTCTCGAAAGAGTTTCGGGTTCCAAAAACGTAACAACGGTTGACGTCGGTTGGTTCCCGTTTTTATAAAATAGATTTTAATTACCCGGAAAAAAGATTTTAGAAATTTTATATGATTCTTATAAATCCATAAACCAACATAAAAATAATTAGGAAGATATGACAATTATCTATATTTTATTTTGGACATATAAAAATTAAAATACTCAATTAATATTATTTTTGAATATTCAAGTACATATAACACTTAACAATTAGCTCACAGAATAGATACTGAACACACATAATAATTATATAATAGCAAAAATAATTACACGATATATCCCGGATATTACATCCTTCCCCCCTTAAAAGGATTATGTCCTCAGAATCTCTAAGAAAACAAATAAGGGTATTTTTCTCTCATATCACTTTCTAACTCCCAGGTTGACTCTTCAACCTTTGGGTTTCTCCACAATACTCTTACTAACTTTATCACTTTATTTCTAAATACTTTCTCCCTTTCCTCTAGAATCTCTATTGGACTCTCTACATATGATAAATCTGTTTGAAGTTCTATTGGCTCATATTCTATTATATGCCTGGAGTCTGGATTATATTTCTTAAAAATTGATATGTGAAAAACATTGTGAATGTGCTCCATGTGCGGAGGTAACGCCAACTCGTAAGCTACTTTGCCAATACGCTTTAGGATTTCAAAAGGTCCGACATATCTTGGGTTTAGCTTCCCTTTCTTCCCAAACCTCGTTAGTCCTTTCCACGGTGATACTTCCAATAATACCAAGCTTCCTTCTTCAAATTCCATGTCTTTTCTTGACTGGTCCGCATATTTCCTTTGACGATCTTGTGCAGCTATTAATCTTTTTTGGATAATTTCAACAACTTCCTTTGTCTGTTGTACCAATTCAGGTCCGAGTATTTTGCGTTCTCCTACTTCGTCCCAATATACTGGAGATCTACATTTGCGTCCATAAAGGGCTTCATAAGGTGGCATCCCAATACTGGCGTGATAACTGTTGTTATAAGTAAACTCTACTAGGGGTAAATGCTCGTCCCAACTTCCTTTGAAATCAATAGCAGAAACACGTAGCATGTCCTCGATTGTCTGGATCGTTCTTTCACTTTGACCATCCGTTTGGGGGTGATAGGCCGTACTCATATTCAATCTTGTTCCCAAACATTCTTTAAAACTCTTCCAAAATCTTGAATTAAATCTTGGATCTCGATCAGATACAATAGACACTGGAACTCCATGACAAACTACAATTTCTTTCAAGTACATATGAACTAACTTATCGAGCGAAAATCTTTCATTTATAGGCAGAAAATGAGCTGACTTGGTAAGTCTATCTACTATAACCCAAATGGCATCATGATTAGCCCTTGTCCTTGGTAATCCAACTATGAAATCCATGGCAATATGTTCCCACTTCCACTCTGGAATCCAATGGCTGTAGCAATCCGCTTGGTCTCTGATGCTCCGCTTTAACTTTATGACAGGTATAACATTTGCTACCCCATTCCGCAATTTCCCTCTTCATATTTGGCCACCAATAATTCTTCTTTAAATCTCTGTACATTTTGGTACTCCCTGGATGGATGGAATATCTTGAACTATGTGCTTCTTGTAAAATTTCATTTTTCAGCGCCGTTACTGGTGGAATCCAAATTCTTGAAGAAAACCTAAGAATACCTTGATCATCTTGTTGCGTGCATAATTCCTCACCTACCAAACTATTTATATCTTGATCAATTACCTCTTTGTGGCATTTCTTTATTTTCTCCTATAACTCCGGTTGGAAAATCATACTGTACACTTTTGCTTCCTCAGGCTTGCAAATTCTAATCTCCAATTCCAATTTTTGAAATTCTTTATATATCTCTTCAGGTATGGATAATACATTTAACTTTTCCTTCCGACTTAACGCATCTGCTACAACGTTCGCCTTACCGGGATGATAATTAATCGAGCAATCATAATCCTTAATCAATTCTAACCATCTCCTTTGTCTCATATTAAGTTCCTTCTGGGTAAATATATATTTCAAACTTTTGTGATCCGTGAAAATCTCACATTTTTCTCCATACAAATAATGTCTCCAAATCTTCAAAGCGAAAACTATAGCTGCTAACTCCAAATCATGAGTAGGGTACTTCTGTTAGTGTGGTTTCAATTGCCTTGACGCATACGCAATCACCTTGTCGTGCTGTATAAGAACACATCCTAATCCTTTGTAGGAAGCATCGCTATAAATTATGAAATTCCCTTGATCGTCTGGAAGTGATAGAACAGGTGTTGTGATTAATCTCCGCTTCAATTCCTGAAAACTTTCTTCGCACTTGTCATTCCATATAAACTTTTCATTCTTTCGTGTAAGCTTTGTCAATGGTGTTGCAATTCTTGAGAAATTCTGAACGAATCGTCGATAATATCCTGCCAATCCCAAGAAACTTCTTACCTCAGTGGGTGTTCTCGGTCTTTCCCAATTCGTAATTGCCTCGATCTTTGCCGGGTCCACTTTGATCCCTTCGTTACTGACTATGTGTCCTAAGAACTGAACTTCCTGTAGCCAAAACTCACACTTCGACAATTTAGCATATAACTTCTTTTTCCTTAAAATCTCCAAAGCTGTCCTTAAATGTTCCGCATGATCCTCCTCCGTCTTTGAATAGATCAAAATATCGTCTATAAATACTATAACGAACTTGTCCAAATATTCTTTGAAAATTCTGTTCATCAGGTCCATAAACGCTGCTGGGGCGTTGGTCAATCCAAAAGACATCACTAAAAACTCGTAATGCCCATACCTTGTTCTGAAAGCTGTCTTTGGTATATCTTCTGGTTTGATCTTTAGTTGATGATATCCCGATCTTAAATCGATTTTGGAGAAATACTTGGCTCCCTTCAATTGGTCAAACAAATCATCAATTCTGGGTAACGGATACTTATTCTTGATCATCAACTTATTGAGCTCCCTATAGTCGATGCACAGTCTCATGCTTCCATCTTTCTTCTTAACAAATAATACCGGTGCACCCCACGGGGATACGCTGGGTCTAATTACTCCTTTCTCTAACAGCTCTCGCAATTGTTTTGCTAACTCTTTCATCTCAACGAGCGCCATTCTATACGGGGCCTTGGATACTGGTTCGGTTCCAGGTGCTAAATCAATTGCAAATTCAATTTCTCTATCTGGAGGAAGTCCTGGTAACTCGTCGGGAAATACGTCTGGAAATTCATTTACAACTGGAATATCTTCAAGTTTTGCTGGCTTCTGACTTCTGTCGATCACATATGCTATGAAATGCTCACATCCTTGTCGTAGTAACTTCTTGGCTTGAATCATCGTTAAGAACTTCTTAACCTGCTTCTGTCCCTTGAACGTTACTATTCTTTCGTCTGGCGTTTTCACCATTACTTTCTTATTTCGACAATCTATCTGAGCATCATGCTTAGATAACCAATCCATCCCTAATATAACGTCAAATTCTCCTAAATTAAACGGTATCAAATCTACACAAAATTTACTACCAGAAATCTCAATCTCACAATTCCCACAGACTTGGTTAACAGTTACACGTTCTTGATTTGCTAATTCCACAGTCATTATTTCATTTAAATACCCAACTGGACAATTTAACTTACTAACAAAATTTTGTGAAATAAACGATCGAGTTGCTCCCGAATCTATTAACACTTTGGCACATAAAGAATTCACATTAAGCGTACCTGCCACGACATCCGTATCCTGGATCGCATCTTTCACCGACATGTCAAAAACTCTAGCCCTCAGAGTCTCATTCACTGTTGGGGTAGATCCCATAATCCTTAATGCATTACTGACTGGGGATGGTGTCTTGCAATCCCTGGCCATATGTCCTGGCTTCCCACATTTAAAGCATGTAAATCCAATGGCTGGAACCTTCACTGCTGGATTCCGGATAGGCTGATCCTTATTCGCTGGCTCTCTTGCTGGCTGATTTCGGCACTCTCTCGAGTAGTGCCCTTTCTGGTTGCATTTAAAACATACCACATTCAACTTGTTACAAACTCCTCCATGCTTCTTTCCACATACTTGACAATCTGGAAAAATTAATCTCAACTGATTCGGCTGATTCACATTAGCTGGATGATTGCCCTGACCTCCGTCTCCTGTATTTTGTCTCCTAAAATTAAAATTTCTCCCTGGCTAAAACTTGCCCTTCTTAAAATTTGGAAACTTCCCTGTTTGTGACTGACCCTCACTTCCCTCAACTTTCCTTTTCTTGCTTTCCTTTTCTTTCTGGAACATCTCACTCTCTGTCTCTGCGATCATAGCTTTCTGTACAACCCCGGCATAGGTATCCAATTCAAAAATAGCTACCTTCCCTCTGATCCATGGCTTCAAGCCTTGCTGGAATCTCTTAGCTTTTTTTCTATCAGTATCAACATACGACGGCACATACCTTGACAATTCCTTAAACTTCCCCTCATAATCTGTTACCGACATGTTCCCTTGCTTTAATTCTAAAAACCTCAGCTCCATTTGATCCTGAACAAACTGAGGAAAATACTTTTCTAAAAATAATTCCTTAAACCTTTCCCAAGTAATAATATATGTGCTTTCCAATGTCTTCACCATCTCCCACCAATAGGTGGCCTCATTCTTCAGATAGTAACTTGCAAATTCAACCTTCTGCTCCTCTTTCACTTTTACCAAGGCAAAAGTCTTCTCTATTTCCTTTAACCACACATTTGCTTCAATTGGCTCTAAGGAACCCTTGAATTCTGGTGGGTTTACTGCCTGAAAAGTTTTGAAAGTTACCTGGGGATTGGTCTGTCTCTGCTGTTGTTGTGCCAGGTGAACTGTTTGTTGGGCCAAGATTTGAAGAATCTGGGCTATTGCTGGGTCTATGGGTACTGGGTTCACATTCTGGTTTATATCATTTTGGTTGTTATTGTTGTTGTTGTTGGTTTCTTCATTCTGGGTGTTGGTGCGGGTATTTCTTCTGGGAGGCATTTTCTGTAAAGAATCAATCAATTTATTTAGCTTTTGAATCAAAAAAAAGAAAAGTTTTGTAAAATAGAAATATCTCTTTTTGAAAACAGTTGTAACTAAGTAAATTGCATGCTTCTTTACAGAATATAAACAGTTATGGAAAACAGGGTACATGGTATCACAGGTATACTGGTGCAATAAATAAGGTAAAGTAAAACAGGCGCGATAAAGTAAATGACAGTGTTGGAAAGGAAAAGGTACTGATATATAGATCAAAAGTTTTAGGTAGTACAAGCGTAAAGACGCTTCGAAAGTAAAAGCAAAAAGGGTACAACAACCTACTCACTAGTCAGCATCGTTAGTCTATAAATACAACTCAAAAGTCTACTGATACACACTACACACTACTGTCCATACTACATAACCATAACAACACTGCTCAGCATCTCCATCTCAAAATCTCTGGCTCATGACAAATCTGGACCTCCTATTTCCTCAAGCTCCTCTAGAACCCACTTAGCCCATTCCACTAGAAAATTAGGGGTGATGTCCTCATGTGTAGCCTCAGCAATCCTCACAGCAGCTGCTCTACGAAACGCCTGAAGCCTCTCCCTAAGTCGCCTCTCACCACTCCCCATCTCTCTGGTACGCATGATATGCAATAACTCCTGGATCGGACCCTGTAGGAATCGCTGCTCCATAAGGCAAACCTCAAACTGATGATATGGGACAGGATAGGAAGAGAACTGGAAAGGTACTCCTGTGACTGAATGACTAGTAAAGCCTGAATTAGCAGGTGGGGGTCCTCTAACAGGTGGCCTCATGCCTGGAGGTGGAATAGCCTGCAATGGTACGGGCTGCAACACCGGTGGAGGTAGAATAGCCAATGCTGGTGGAATAACAGGACGTGGATCCGATGCTGGTGCTCCAACTGAAGGCTCTGAGTGATCAGCTGATACGGGAATAAAAGAGTCGTCCATCTCTGCTATCTGAAATCATATCGTAATATAATAATCTCGTACCACGACGCAACCTATACTAATACCGGTTATACCATGACACTCAACCTCTCGACGTTCTATCATCCTATACCTTACTTCTAATCCTATCCCTCTACCCATTATCGTCAACCTAGGCTTGTGTCAGTGACTTATAACCTGTAGCTCTGATACCAAACCTGTGGCGCCCTCCAAACCCGGGTCAGAAGTTTGGGGTCCACACACACATCTTAATTATAACCTACTTATAGCAATAATAAAGATAATAATAATATATGCAATGACCCTACTTACCAATCACCACGGACCGCAACAGGTTAAAGTATGCACACAAGCTAAACACACTAATATATTACAAACCGTTCAAATCCCAACTATTTCAAATTCAAACTGAGTATTAAACATTATTACAAACTTTTACAAACTTAAATTATTCCAAAAGAAGCCTACTAGCTCAGCTTTCTCAACCTGAACCCCTAGCTCTCGCGCTGGACTGGGGATCCTCTTTACCAACTAGTTCCTTTTTAACTGGAAAGAATATAAACAACATCGCACGAATGAGCTAACTAGCTCAGCAAGTCACAATGACAAAACTGAGAATAATGATCATCAGGTGAATATGTTTATGATATCAAGTGAACAATGGATTATGATTTAGAATTGGATATTATACTTTTAATTTAAAAACCAAGATTAGGCTGCTGATCAGTCACGCACTAACCCCGAGCAAGGCACACAGCATTGCTCTACTACTCGATCCAAGGCACACATTGGCCTAACTTGACCATTATATGGTCTGACCACGAATCTGGTTCACAATTTTATAAAAACAATCCAATTCTAACATTATAACAGAATATGCAATAGTAAACAATAACCGAAATCATTAACAACAATAAATGTTTAACAATGAAAGGGTTTCAATCCTTGTAAGGATCAATAAGGCAATTTAAAAGCTTGGATGCTGGGTAATGAAAGAATTGGATAACAAAGGAATCAACATTTCAAGGTTTCAAGGATTCGATCTTTCAAAGTATAAGATACCATGAGTTGAGTATATAATAGTTCATTTCAGTGTTTGGTATTTAGTTTGTATGTATTTGTAGAGTAGTATCGTAGATTTGTGGTTCTTATTTGGGTATACAATAATCAAAGGATTAGAAAGAATATGATTCATGGCTCAAGGAAAATAACTGAAATCAGGATTTAGGTTTCTGTGTTTCAAAGCAGTTGCAATATCACAGGATTATCAAGTACTACAATATCTCGAGAAAGTTCAGAACACTTGCCTGGTATTAGCTTACTACACTGCACTCGCTTCCAATCACAACCGTTTTACTCCTCAACTACCTGTTTCCCTTTTCTACGTCTTGCCTCTTCTTGATTTCTGCAGTGAAACAAAGCTCAGAATCTGATAGAACACCTCAAATCCTTCGTTTTGGTTACTCAAGCTTTGAAAAAAGAGATCGGTAACGCCTTCGTTTTGCTGTTTGATTCTTAGAACAGTTTATGTAATTAGGGCTTTTATCTGAAAATTATATAATTATCTGTCTGCAAATGATTTTTGATACGAAATAAAATACGGTAAAAGGCTATTTATAATTACGGAAAATTAGTATCCCGTTGGATCATTCCCGATATAAAACGGTACGTTTATTTGTAAAAACTGATCCAAACGGTATCGGTTTTCAGGATAATTATCCAAATCAGTACAATTTTACTGCGGTCTTGGTCTCAGCGCCTGGTTACACGTATTACGAAGTGATAATTGGGATAGTTTAATAAAAAGCTCCCGTTTATCGAAAATACGGGTTTTATTGATTTACCGAAACGAATATTGTATCAAAAATGTTGCGCCGGGACCCGCGCAGGACAAACCGTAAGCCGGATCGAAAAAGTCGAAACATTGAATATGCTCGGAATATTACAATTAGGTTAGGAAGGAGTTCTCGAAAGAGTTTCGGGTTCCAAAAACGTAACAACGGTTGACGTCGGTTGGTTCCCGTTTTTATAAAATAGATTTTAATTACCCGGAAAAAAGATTTTAGAAATTTCATATGATTCTTATAAATCCATAAACCAACATAAAAATAATTAGGAAGATATGACAATTATCTATATTTTATTTTGGACATATAAAAATTAAAATACTCAATTAATATTATTTTTGAATATTCAAGTACAGATAACACTTAACAATTAGCTCACAGAATAGATACTGAACACAAATAATAATTATATAATAGCAAAAATAATTACACGATATATCCCGGATATTACATTTTTTATTTGTCTATTATTTAAACTAGGGATTTTTACGAAAAAATGACAAAAATACCTCTTTTTTAAACTTTGTGACAAGAATACCATTTTTTGAAATGTTTGGCCAAAAATACCTATCTAATACGCATTTTAAAATTGGGTATTAGTAATACGCATTTTAGAAATGGGTAACTTGTGTAAAAAAAATAAAAAAAATAATAAAAAAAATAATAATTTTGGATACGCATTCTTGAGATGCGTATCATGACTTTGCAAAACATGATACGCATGTCATGAATGCGTAAGGATTTTACTTTTTTTTATTTTTTTTTTGTTTTTTTAAATAGTACTCATTTGTCAAATGCGTAATAGCCTTACCCATTTTTGAAATGCGTATTAGAAATGTATTTTTGGCCATAACTTTCAAAATCGGGTATTCCTGTTATATTTTCTAAAAAAAGGTATTTTTGGCCATCACCCGATTTTATCCGCGCTACACGTGCTCCCTATTTTTTAATTTTTGAAAAATAAATTAAAAATATATTTTAACATAATAATATCATAATTTATTTATACATAAATATCGGTTAATGTATTTTGTTTTTAATAAAAGCAACGCACGTTTCACGTTTTTTCATACGCCAACTATTTCTTTGTAAATGTCCACGCTTTTAAAAAGGAAATGAAAATTTTAGTAACTGAAAATTTTAAATAATCTCCCTATATGTAACTTGTTGGGTAATATATTTTTATAATTATTATATAACCCGAAAAATCCTTAAGTGTAAGGAATATTTTTCATTTCAAATTTGATAATTAACAAATAGGGGATAAGAATGAAAGAAGATCGTTTTATAAAATTCTTTCTGAGGGACCTTCAAAGCATGGATATGTTGTGCGTAAATTATTGTTTTTTATAATGTTCTTATAGCGTTTTTAGTAAACTATTAATATTTCTTGTATGTTTCAACATTATACAGACAATCACGAGGTTTGTAGACCAGGAGACTGAAAAGCAGCTCTTTGGTGTTGAACATATTATAGTCAACGGAATTCAATGGCAAGTGAGATACAATGTTAAATGAATTATAATTTATCGGTTAAAAGAATTGATTAAGTTTTTTGGTCTGGTGGAAAATAATATGATATTTTTTAGTTTTGATGTGAATGGTGGCTTTTGTGGAAGGATTGTTATGTGTGAAGGAAAAGAAATAACACATTCTATAGTAGAAAGTAGCAGGAGGAGTTCGCCGAGTGGAAATTATTTTCTTTTTGAGGATACAGGTCCAGTTCCAGTTGCTGAGATGGGTATGAAATTTGTTATATTTCCTTTATTAATTTGTAGTCTCCTTTTAGATATGCATGAGTCAAATTTTTAACATTGTCTTATATTTGTACTTGGAACACAATGTAAAAATTGTGGATGCGGAAAGTGATATGGAGGTCGAAGGAAATGATAATAATGTAGAAGCCAGTGTTCGAATACCAATAGTGGAGATGATTGGAAACCACAATCCAGATGATGCGCAAGATGAAATGATTCTCCGGTTCTCTTAAAGATTTGCTGGAAGCCTCTTGAACTCTAGATGTCATGGAAATCACAAACTGATTCCAAATAGCTAATGGCACGATATCAAGAATATGTGTATTCTGCAATTTTTTTAAAAAAAAGTTACAAAAAGCATAGATATGAAACAATATACTATGCGTATTCACATCCTGATTTTAATCCTGATTTTAATCCTGATACTGACAAACCCTGATTCATATCATGATCCTCATGAAGGAGAATTCCAGGAACATATCCTGATCCTGATTCATATTATGTTACAGGAGAAATCAGGATTTCTCTACATCATGATTAAAATCAGGATGTTAATATGAAGAATATGCTCCAATAGATGTGAGCAATGGTTCGAATGCAACTGATACACCTCACATTCCAACAGAATAAAATTGTACCTGACTGTTTTCCCACGGTGATTCCTTGATATCTACATTCTTGTCGCTCGAACCATTAATGTCCAAGCTACTTGAGTAACATCCAGAGCGGACAAATGTTGAGGGTCGTCCATATTTGAATGCAAGAAGATGAGAAATTAATAAATTAATATGGAACTTCCATGTATATTTGAGGAAATCAAGAATGTGTACCTCTATTATTTTCATCTGATGCTTGAGCATAGGTTGGAAGCCCAGGCATGTGAATATATATTATAGTTAAACGAAGTTAATTATGGTAGAGTTGCATAATATTTTCAACTTTTAAACATATTTGCACTATTTTCATTGATTACTTGACTGAGAGTTTGTGTAGCCACAATATTCTCTATTAATTTTAATCATGGAGAATATAATTGAGAGTTAAGATTGTAATCACATAATTATTCTAATCCTGATGCTGAAAAACCCTTATTCATATCTTGATCCTCATTCATATCCTGATGAAGGAGGAATCCAAGAATATATCCCGATCCTGATGCATATCCTATTGCAGAAGAAATCAGAATTTCTCTACATCAAGATTAGAATCAAGATGTTAATATGCAGAGTATGCTCCAATAGATGTGGGAAATGGTTCGAATGCAACTGATATAAATAAATCACACCTCACAGTCCAACATAATAAGATTGTGCCTGACTGCCTCCCCACGGTCATTCCTTGATATCCACATTCTTGTCGCTCGAAACTTCAATGTCCAAGCTACTTGGGTAGCATTCAGAGCAGACAAATACTGATAGTCGTCCATATCTGAATGCAAGAAGAGGAGAAACTTAATAAATTAATATGTAACTTCAATGTATATTTGAAGAAATCAAGAATGCGTACCTCTATTACCTTTGTTTGATGTTTGAGTATAGGTTGGGAGCCCATGCATGTGAATATATAGTACAGTTAAACGAAGTTGATTATGGTAGAGTTGCATAATATTTTTAACTTTTAAACATTATATGCACTATTTTCATTGATTAATTGACTGAGAATTTGTGTAGCCACAATATTCCCTGTGAATTGTAATCACGGAGAATAAAATTGAGAGTTAAGATTGTAATCACATCCTGATTCTAATCCTGATACTGACAAATTCGGATTCATATCTTGATCCTGATTCATATCCTGATGAAAGAGGAATCCAGGAACATATCATGATCTTGATTTATATCATGTTACAGAAGAAATCAGGATTTCTCAGCATCAGAATTAAAATTAGGATGTTAATATGCAGAGTATGCTCCAATAGATGTGAACAATGGTTTGAATGCAACTGATATAATTAAATCACACCTCACAGTACAACAGAATAAGATTGTGCCTGACCGTCTCCCCACAACCATTCCTTGATATCCACATTCTTGTCGCTCGAACCTTCAATGTCCAAGCTGCTTGAGCAGCATCCAAAATGGACAAATGCTGATGGTCGTTCATATCTGAATGCAAGAAGAGGAGAAACTTAATAAATTAATATGGAACTTCGATGTATATTTGAGGAAATCAAGAATGTGTACCTCTATTATCTTCTTCTGATGTTTGAGTATAGGTTGGGAGCCCAGGCATGTAAATATATAGTACAATTAAACGAAGTTGATTATGGTAGAGTTGCATAATCTTTTCAACTTTTAAATAGATATGCACTATTTTCATTGATTAATTGACTGAGAGTTTGTGTATCCACAATATTCTCTTTGAATTGTAATCATAGAGAATATAATTGAGAGTTTAGAAAACTTGCTTAATGAATATTTTGTCTAACACAGTAAGAAATGGAACAATATAACTGGTCACGCGTGACTTGCATTTAAGGGTGATGAAAGTGATATAGGTATAAAAATGTGCACATCAATAGCATAATCACCTGGATAGAAATCATATTCATTAGTTTCCCTTAAAAAATTTAAATTCTGAAATATTTATAAGATATGTTGTATTTTAACTTGCCACTAATAATGTCAAAATAAAAAAAATAGGAGAATAAGTAATAAAAGAAAATAATGTAGGATGTGTATCAGTGATACCACATCTTTTTACTCCCATATGCTTGAGCAGCGTGTGATGATTACCAAATTGTTTTGATAAACATTTTCTTGTAGGTGAGTCAAAATCCCCTTTAGCATGCTTAAAACCGATATCATATTTGAGTTTTTCACATAAATCTAAGATTACCCGTGCATGAAGCATCATACACAAAACAATGTTGACAAAATTGTAACAATAACCAAATATCTATATAAACAGATGTAGTATATGCACTTGCTTCCGATATTAACCTTATAACCTACTTTATTTAGATTAGAAAGGGAGATGAGGGCTCGAGAAAAAAATATGACGTTATCAAATGATAATTAGGTTTGAAAATGACACAGATGACATAGAAGTACTAAAGGATGGTTGAAATACCCGTCGACACAAATTTTGATTCTCCAACATGACTTCCTTTTCTTGATACAAACTATCGACGATGTAGATTTGTACCTTTTCTCTTGACTGGTCCAGTAGCTCCTTAAATAATTGCTCCTGAAATGATTCAACAGTTATGCTATGAAAAACTATCTTTCTACCTAAACCCTTCATTCATTGACACCGGGAGTGATAATATAAGGTAAACTTCAGCAAATATATAAGCAACAACTATGGATGTAAACAAACCATGTAGACACATGTATATTAGTAGAAAAATTTACACAAAGAGCGTAGGCCTAAATAATAAAGTAGATATTAAAAATAGAAATAGCATATGGACAAACCTTATAATGTGAGAGATAACCATAGTATTGAGAGAAAAGCTCCTTTGATATCCATGAAATTAATGTGAGTGTCAATTGTGAAGCTACTGAGGGAGATGCAGGATGGTTTGCTCAGGAAACCATTATCTTAATTTTAGTTTTAAAAATATTTGTATTCAGTTAGTTAAGAAATCTGGAAGTAAAACTGCTAACTATTTATCTCGTTTAATTATTTTTCAACCCATGATCGATTGGGGATTTGTCCCGATTGAGTATCTTTTTAATTTATTAATGAAATCTGCTTTAAATTTGGTAATAAAAAAAATTAACACTGTCCTTTACGATAAATTGTAATTATCATGAATACTTTATAATAAAATGTATAAACTTTTTTTGGAATTTAGATAACATTTATTGTAAGATATATTTTTCGAATTTATTACACTTGTCATTTAATAAAACTTTATTTCAATTTATTTTAAATCTTCTTGAGTGAGAGTGTAGAATTATAATGTATAACAGTCGACATTTTTGAAAATAGCCTATGTTGGATTTGAACCAAAAAAGGGAGAAATTTATCCATAAAACTCAATCTTTTAATAGTATAAAATTACACAACATTGTTTGTACATCATTTTAAAAAATAAATTATTCTTAAAAAATAATTTGAAATGACATTATTTATAAGTAATTTTAAAGAGAAATTAAATTTATTTAATATTAACTGAAAATCTTTAAAAATAACAGATGTATATGATAAAAAATGTATGATACATAATTAAAACTAATATAAATTAATATTTGATAAATGTGTTTTAATTTTTAAAATTTTATTTTCGATACTGATATTTCTAGAAAATTTGAAGAAAAAATAAATTAGTATTGAGACACAAAAGTCTTTTTTGTGGTTAAAATATAGGTTTGTGTTGTTAAGAAAAGTAAAAAAGGAAGAGAAAAATCTAAATTTATATTTAGATGCTGTTATGGATTAAAAACTAATATATATAATCGATGTATTTATTACTAAGGAACGTGAGCTTCGAGGCTCGATTTGACTGCTCTTGTGTTTCGTGACTCAATCTGCCTTAACAAGATGCCTACGTACCTTGCTGATTGCCAAGGATCAAGTCAAAAAATGTAGTTCTGATTTGTGGGGTGAGGCCCCTTATATAGATGTTGGTGGTCCTTGAATTGGACTTGATATAGGAGACTTGGTGGGCAAGTCTCATAATTAGAATGGACTTTGGAGTCCTAGATAGTAGGAAACTGATTTCTTATCCTTTTAGGTCCCCTTGAGGCTAATCTGCAAGGATTTATATCCTTATCGGGACTCTTCTTAATAGCTGATTTTTTTCTTATTAATTAATTGTGAAATTAATTAATATACAGGATTTTTGGGCCTTCTTTGTTCCATCTGGCCTGATCTGGTCCATCAGGCCTGATCAATGTGTTGACCTTTTTGGTCTGAATGTTATACATCTTCTTATTGGGCCTTGCAGCCCAAACTATAATATTTAATTATGTAATCAGGATTTATTTATCCCTATCATTTGCCCCCCAACTTTTGGGAAATCGTATAAGATTTCGCGAGAGTTAAGTTCATTTATTCCCTTACAGGGTATCGTTTTGCGTAAAGTGTGGAGCGATCTACACGTTTACAATGATTTACTTTTATTCCTTTCATTCAGGAATTATCTTAATTTTCAGGAATTTTTCCCTTAATTCTGGGATTTTTCCTTAATTTCCAGGAATTTTTCCCTTTATTCTGGGATTTTTCCCTTAATTTCGGGATTTAATCCTTAATTTTCTGGATTTATTCCTTATTTCTGAAAATATTAACATTTTCAGAAAATATTTCGAGAAATTTCCTTATTTTCCTGCAATTTTCCATAAATTTTTCAAATTTCCAGCCCTTTTTCGACCAGGATCCTAGTCGAAATTTGGGCCAGCCTTACAATCCTGGTCGAAGAAGTTCGACTAGGATCCACGACCTGGAATTCGACCAGGATCCTAGTCGAACTTTCAACCTGGATCTAGGTCGAATATTTACCCTTGTTTCTATTCCTGGTCTTGAGGTTTCGACTAGAATTTTCGACCAGGATCCTAGTCGAAACCTCGACCTGAATCTAGTTCAAAATTTCTCTGATATCTCTTGCTTCCTGGTCGATAGATTTCGACTAGGATTCACGACCTGGTTTTTGACCAGGATCCTAGTCGATTCTTCGACCTGGATTTTAGTCTAGGTTTCTAAACCCCATACTTGAAAAATGTTTTGTTTGATTCGACCTCATTCCTGGTCTAAGTTTCGACCTTAATCCAGTTCTGTTATTCCCGTAATTTTCGAGTGTCTGTTCGAAGGATTTCGAGCAGAATTTACGACCTGAAATTCAACCTGAATTCTGGTCTTTTATACCCGTTATTTTCGGGTGCCTGCTCGAAAGATTTCGAGCAGGATTCACGACCTGGATTTTGACTAGAATCCTGGTCTTTTAGGACTTCCATTTATTCCATTTTTTACTGGGCCTCAGTTTGGGCCTAGCCTTCTTTATTGGGCCTTACATATTTTAGGGCTTCAATTTAGGGCATTGTATTTTTCCAAATCCTAATTGGATTTGGGCCTTCTTAATTCTTACTGGGCTTTTCCAAATCCTAATTGGATTTGGGCCTTCTTAATTCTTACTGGGCTTTTCCAAAATACTAATTTGATTTTGGGCCTTCTAACTCTTATTAGGCCTCTTATTGATCTGGGCTTAATATACCAAAATACCCTGTTTAGAATTCTCTAGAATTCCTTGGAATATTCTGGAATGTTCCTTTTTCTGGGCTTTTTTCTTTGGGCCTCTCTCCTTACTGGGCTTTTGTCCCTTCAACTTCACTTTTCCTCTTATATAAAGGAGTGAGTAGAGTCTACTGCTCCTCACTTTCTCATTTCTAAGTTCTTCATCTTTCTTCTCCTGCTAATAATCTTAGAGCAATAACAGCAAGTCGGAGTATCAAAGCCTTTTTTAGGAGCATTTCTTCAGGTAAAATTCCTTCCTTTACTCCTTGTGCTTATCTTTACATAGTGTGCGCTTTTAAAATTATCTCTTTATGTGCCCTTTTTTCAGATGGCTGATAAGAAAATGACTCGCTTGGCCAAAATGAACGTGGCTAGAATGTCCAATGAATTCCCTATTCGATCAAGGTACACTTCCTTGATCGACATGATCAACACCCGAGGGGATGAGTACCCGTCTGATGCGCATCTGGACGCGCACGACCATATTAGTGCCTTGTGGGATCCTAAAAAGCTGGAAAAGTTGAGTAGTTGTTTCAAAATCAAGGAATCTTTCAAACTGGTTCTTGCAGGTCCGGCCGATAGGGTCTGCCAGTGGAAGAAGGACGCACTATGCGTCTATAGGGATACTCTAAGGGCAGGTATCAGACTCCCCTTTCACCCGTTCATACCTCTTTTGCTAACCGACGTGGGCATCAGCCCTTGCCAACTCCCCCTAATTCTAGGAGGCTCATTCTGTGCTATCTGTCACAATGTGCCAAGCATGATGTCCCCACTTCTGTTGCTGTCTTCAGAAAGATTTTTCAGTTCAAGAACAGCCCTGATAAGAATCCGGGTTGGATTTCTATAAACCAGCGCCCTACTATTCCTCATATTGTGAACGGGAAGTCCATCCCTGACAACAACTTGGGGTGGAAGAAAGATTTTTTGTTCGTCGTTTGGGAGGGTGGCGATTGGGGCACCCTATTTCGATCGTCTTTTGGGCTCGCCATTGATGGGAGCCCAAACGATATTACTTTGTCTGAGGAGGAGGCCAGAGCTTTCAACCTCCTGACGCAAGATAATAGGACTTCCCATTCTTGGGATCTTATTAGGGAGACTGTTCTTGTAGAACGCGGCCTTTCTCCCATCCCTAAGAAAAGTAAGTTTCCTTCCTTATACATATCTTTTTATTTCCTTCATTTTCTATTTTGTTGATTCCTCAACTTACTTATCTCATTTGCTGCAGTGGCTGAGAAAATTAAGGAGGCTACAAGGCCTAAAGACCTGGAGACAAACAGGATGAAGCGTGCCGGAAAGGTCTTTAAAGACCCGCGCCTTGGGGATCGCTTCCCCAAGTTCCTACTCCAAGCAGTGGAACCAGGCGAAGAAGGCCCCAGCCAAGTTTTGCGCACCAAGCAGAGGCCAGGGGCTTATTTTCAACCTGCTTGGGGAATCCGGGGCAAGGATTCAATCCTTGGCAGCACGGCGCTTGCCAAGGAATGGTCTAAGCATTCCATCTCCCCGGTGGACTATCAAGACTTTGTCCTTCAACAGGACTTGGAGGGGAACGAGCTTTTCGGAGCTCAGGCTTTGGCGATGGTACGTCTCTTTCCTTTGCCCTTCATAGTTGCCCTTTTTGATTTTCTCGTCTCATACTTTTGCTGTGTCTCTTGTAGGCGAACGCCCATTTTCAAGGGGCGATTCACCAAGCCAAGGCTTGGAAGGTTGGCTTGGAGGATGCTAACAAGAAGTTGGAGGAGGCCAACCAAAGAATAGAGGCCCTTGAAGCCCAACTTGCCTCTTCCACTTCTGACCTGGAAACGGCCCGGGCCGAAAATGTTATCCTGAAGGCTCAGAAGGATAAAGCCTTTGACGGCTGGATGGATACTCAGGAGTTTAAGGACTTAATGGTGGAACACGATGCCCTCCTACACCCAGTTAGCTATAAAGAAGGCTGGGATGCTGCTGTGGAGGCCATTCAGGATGAATTTCCAGAAGTCCTCGAGCAGTCCTCATTTCCTTGCCCTGTGCGAGTTCCAGAACTTGGGGGTGTTACCGACAAGCTCGTTGGCCTGATCAAGGACGGCCCGTCGGGGAGCCAAGGCCAAAAGAGGAAGGAGCTTGAGTCCAGCTCCGGAGAGGAGGAAGCTTCTTCCGAAGAGGAGTCTGAGCCCGTTGCAAAGAAGATCAGGGTGGAAGAGCCTCCAAGGGCAGCGCCTCAGCAACCAGCATCTCCCGCAGCATCCAAAGTGCCCGAAGGCAGTTCTGATGGAACCTCTACGGGGACTTCCGAGGGGACGATTGAGACGTCCGAGGGGACGACTGAGACATCCGAGGAGACTTCGGATAGTGGTTCCGAGGAATCCCAGCCTTCCAAGGCCTAAGTTTTTTTTTGTATTTCTTCTTTTTAGACAAAATGTGAACTTTTTTTATATCAGAACTTGTTACCCTTCGGGGTTATTTCATATGCTGCTTTTCTTACTCGCCTCTTTCTCCTTTATCTTTCCAATACTTAATATGTATTTAAACTTGAACTAATTGGCCCTTTGAATTGTGCAACGTACACTCTTATAAAAGAATCCATGAAGTCTTCCTTTTTTCAATGATCAAAGCATGATTTTTTGTTAAAACCTCACAAGGTATTATCACAACTTAAACATCCATAGGTTGAAATAATTTCAAACTCTTTAATATGAAGTTTGTTTTCCAAAACCTTACATAGTATGGGTCCGACCCTTAACAATAATAACCTGACAATGTAAATTCTACTGGAATATAAAATCCTACGCAAACAAAGCTTCAAGGTGCTTTTCAACCTACTTGTCATCTTGACAAATGAGAATCATATTCAGTTGCCCTACACATAGTAAACCTTCAGGTTTTGTGCATGCCAAGTTCTTGGGACTTCAAAACCATCCATTGTCTCCAGCTTGTAGGTTCCTCTACCTTGAACGCTCTTGACTTTATACGGCCCTTCCCAATTTGGGGCAAGCTTCCCTTTCTGTCCTACACCAGAAGCTTCTATCTTCCTCAAGACTAGGTCACCTTGTTTGAAAAACCTTTCTTTAACCCTTAGGTTGTAGTAGAATGAAGCCTTTTTCTGATATTCTACTATCTTTGCATGTGCCTCATCTCGCACTTCATCGATTAAGTCCAGAGCCAACCTTTGTCCTTCCTCATTTTCCTCATCATTGAAAGCCTGAATCCTTGGAGAGGAATGGGATATCTCCACGGGAACTACTGTTTCTGCCCCATATGCCATCATGAAGGGAGTTGCTCCAGTCGTGACTCTACAGGTAGTCCTGTAGGCCCATAATATTGGAAGTATTTCATCCACCCAATTATTTCTTGACTTCTCGATCCTCTTCTTTAATCCATCCAAGATTATCCGATTTGCTACCTCCGCTTGCCCATTGGCTTGCGGGTGAGCCACAGAGGTGAACCGTAACTCAATTTCATTTTCTTTACAGTACTTCTTGAATTCCTCGTTGTTGAATTGTGTTCCATTGTCGGTGACTAGGATACGGGGAATTCCATATCGGCACATAATATTTTCCCACAAGAATTATGTAACCTGCTTAGTTGTGATCTTGGCCAAGGGTTTGGCTTCAATCCACTTGGTGAAATAATCAATGGCTACAATCAGGAACTTTCTTTATGCCGTGGCCATGGGGAAAGGCCCCAGAATATCCATTCCCCACATAGCAAAGGGAATGGGCGAGTTTATAGAGGTCAGCATCTCGGGGGGTCGTTTAACAATAGGTACATGCTTTTGACAGCGATCACACTTCTTTACATATACTTTGGCATCAGCCATCATTTCTGGCCAATAGAAGCCTAAACGGGTTATCTTATGAGCCAAGGCCCTGCCTCCCAAGTGTTGCCCACAAATACCTTCATGCACTTCTTCAAGAGCCAAGCGTGCCTCATCGGGCCTGAGACACCTTAAGTAAGGAACCACGAAAGATCTTCTGTACAGAATCCCATCTATCAAAGAGTACCTTAGTGACCGAACAGCCAACTTTCGTGCTTCAATTGCATCGTTTGGCAACCAACCGGTTTGAATGTGGGCCTTAATGGGATCTATCCACGACGTCCCCAGGCCTATAGAAGCTACAAGCTTAACATCAATGCTCCGTGTCTTCAAAACACAGAAGTATACACTTCCTGAACTTTAATCTAACTCAGATGAAGCAAACTTGGATAAGGCATCTGCCTTAGCATTTTCCTCCCTTGGAATGTGCTCAACATGGCATTCATTGAATTGGGTCATCACAGCCCTTACTAGGCGGACATACTTGGCCATCGTATCATCCCTTGCCTCAAATTCTCCCTTTACCTAGGATATGATCAGCTTCGAGTCTCCGCGGACCTTTAAGTTTTTGACTCTAAATGTCCCAGCTAGGCCAAGGCCAGCTATCAGGGCTTCATATTATGCCTCGTTATTTGTGGTTGGGAAGTCTAATTTCATGGCATACTCGATCAAGAACCCGTCAGGGCTTTGTAAAACCAATCCTGCTCCACTGGAGTTTGTTTTTGATGCTCCATCAAAATGGAGAACCCAATATTCTTTCTCCTTATCATCCTTCTCTTTATCCCCATTAATGACTCCCTTGTCTTGAGGTATGGTATCTTCCTGCCCCCCGACTTCTAGGTTGGGTATGGTACATTCCACCACGAAGTTAGCTAGTGTCTGGGCTTTTATTGCCGTTCGTGGCTTATACTTGAGATCGAACTCACCCAGCTCTATTGCCCACTTAATCAATCTCCCACTTGCCTTGGGACTGTGAATGATATTTCTCAGGGGCTGATTTGTTAGCACCTCAATCTGATGAGCCTGAAAGTAAGGACACAGCTTTCTCGAAGCCATTACCATGGCTAGAGCAAATTTCTCAATAGTTGAATAATTCAAATCAGCACCATGCAGAATTTTGCTGACATAGTATACGGGATTCTGGACTTTTAGTTCCTTCTTAACCAACACCGCGCTCAAGGCAATCTCTGAAACAGCCAAGTACAAAAATATAACTTCACTCAAAACTGGCTTGGCCAACAACGGGGCCTGCGCCATATATTTCTTCAATTCCTCGAAAGCCTTCTGGTTTTCTTCACTCCATACAAAGTCCTTAACATTTTTTAGTGACTTAAAGAATGATAGGCACTTGTCTCCTGACTTGGAGATGAATCGTCCCAGCGCAGCAACCCTTCCTGTGAGCTTCTGAACATCCTTGACAGTTTTTGGTGGTTTCATGTCCAGGATTGCCTTTATTTTATCGGGGTTAGCCTCGATCCCTCTCTTGGAGACCATCAATCCCAAAAATTTTCCAGATCCTACTCCGAAAGCACACTTTGTAGGATTCAACATCATCTTGTGGTACCTTAGGACCTTAAAAGCTTCCCTCAAATGGGTTATATGATCAGTCTTTACTAGACTCTTGACTAACATGTCATCAACATAGACTTCCATAGTCTTACCAATAAGATCCTTAAAAATTTTATTTACCAACCTTTGATAGGTGGCTCCTGCATTCTTAAGACCAAATGCCATAACAAGATAATAATAAACACCAAAGTCAGTGATGAATGATATCTTTGGAATGTCATCCTTGTGCATCTTAATCTGATTGTACCCGCTAAATCCATCCATGAAGCTCAGCATCTCATGCCCAGCAGTGGCATCAATCAAAGTATCAATTCTTGGCAACGGAAAACAGTCTTTAGGGCACGCATCATTCAGATCAGTGAAGTCTATACACATCCTCCATTTCCCATTAGCCTTCTTCACCATTACAGGGTTTGCCAACCACTCTAGAAATTGAATCTCTTCAATGAAACCAGCCTCTAAGAGCTTCTCCACTTCCTGTTTTATAGCTTCTTGCCTTTCTGGAGCAAAACTTCTTTTCTTTTATTTTACCGTCTTCCGATTTGGGTCTACATTCAGCTTGTGATTAATCAATTCCGGGTCTATACCAGGCATATCAGCTGCTGACCATGCAAAAACATCACTATTTTCTTGGAAAAACTTCACCAACTTCCCTCTAAGGGACTCCTTTAATGTGGCTCCAATGAAAGTCATCGTCTCAGGATTCTCGGGGTCTAAAGGAATCGAAACCAAGTCTTCTGCTGGCTTTCCCCTTTTCTCATTATTTTCTCGGGTATCCAGATCTTCAATAGGAAGAACCTGCCCCCCAACTCCATCTGCCCTCAAAGAGGCCACATAACAGCTTATTGCCTTTTTTTGATCTCCTCTTTCTTGATCTCTCCTACGGTCATCAAAGTTCCTTCTCATGTTATTGTTTCTATCCCCTCCTTCTCCAGTATATTTGTTCAATCTTCCTTTTCGGATCAGAAACTCAATTTCATCTTTCAATTGCCTACACTCATCGGTGTCATGGCCAACATCTTTGTGAAATCTGCAATACTTGCTCTTATCTAGCTTGGCGGGATCAGCCTTCAAGGGCTTAGGCCAACATATATCTCTATCTTTCTCGATCTCCATCAAAATCTGGCTTCTAGGAGCATTCAGCTTAGCGGATTCAGTGAACTTTTGCCCAGGTCCTCCCTTCTTGGGGGTTGAATCAGAGTTTTGTTCGGTTCTAGGATACTTGTCCTTAGCAATATACTCCAAATCAGTTTTCCGCTTCCTGCCTCCCGTGGGCTCGTTACTTACTACGGTCTTCCTCATGCTTTCTTCAACCTTGATATACTTCCCTGCCCTATCCTGGAGCTGCAACATACTTTCAGGGGGACGTTTGGCCAAGGATATCTTAAAAAACTCATCCCTAGTTCCTTGTTGCAGTGCTATCATAGCTACCTTATCATCAAGGTCCGGGACTTTTAGAGCCTCTTTTGTGAATCGATTCAGGTAATCTCTTAAGGATTCCTTTGTTCCCTGCACAATGCTCATAAGTGATGCTGAACTTTTCTCATGAACTCTCTCACTAATGAATTGCTTAATAAAAGCCTGACTTAATTCTCTGAACGACCCAATAGAGTTTGGGGGCAAACGAATATACCACCTTTGAGCCATACCCGACAGGGTTTGAGGAAAGGCCCGACACTTAATAGCATCGTTCACGGGCTACAACAGCAGTGCATTAGAGAATGTTCTAACATGATTAGTGGGATCTCCCGTACCGTCATAAGCCTTTATAGCTGGCATCTTAAACTTTCTTGAGATATGAGCATTCATTATATCTTCAGTAAAGGGCGGAGTAGGATCATCAGGATCTCCAAGGGGAAGAAGATTGCTTGGATCAGCCCTTGGGACAACAACCCTTCTTGGGGCCACTTCATCATCCGAAGATTCGGAGTCTCTCTCAGTGTAAGGACCAGAAAATTCTCGATCCTTGGGGATAGGAGCCAAACCTCGTATGTAGGGGGCGATTACCCTCGTGCTTCACTTCGCCCAGCATGTCCGCTTCCTCCAACCTCGGGGTAAAGGGGCATCTGATAAGTGGCATTTTATACCACTTAGAACGTCTTAAAATAGCTTAAATTGGTGTCTTGAAATCAAGTATTTTGTGTATTTGATGCATTTTTCTAGTGTTTGTGCATTTCAGGGTATTAGTTGTATTTCGGGGGAGTAATCATCAAGAATAAGCCTTGGCACGTGTTTAGCATTGCGAGAGGGAAGAGAGAAGCAGATTACAGCGAAGAAACGGAGCAAACTCAGAAAAATTCCAGTAGAGGTCTGAGCGCCCGCTCAGCATAGCTGAGCGGCCGCGCAGCTATGCTGAGCGCCCGCGCAGGGTCGGGAAAAAAGATAAATTATTTTAGACTTCTAATTCTGTTTGGCTTCCAACTTCTGTGTAATCTGAGTTTTATGGGACTTCTATATAAGTAGATTCAGAGACGTTTTCACAGGGTTGAATCGTTGTATTAAGCAAGGAGAGAAGGAGATAAGGAAGAAGACCGTTTTAGCACACCCCAACGAAGAGGAAGCATATTTTCTTGTGATTCTTTATTTTGTTGTAACGTTGGATGCTAGTTTTCTTGCTTTGAACCTATTTACTCTTGTGACGTACTCTGGTTTAATATAATTAGTTTAGTTATTATTCTCTTGTGTTTATTTATCATGTTTTCATATGAACCCGTGATGACGATACGTGCTAACATGGGCTAATCGTGATCATGGGGTCGTAACGGATTTACTATGGAATTCTTTAGCTAGTTGTTTAATACCTTAGTGTGTGATGATTGTATGATATATAGTATTGGTTGTGCGTATTCGTCTTATGTGCGTCGCGAACATATAAGATAGGGTGTTAATCTCTTGTGAAGCGACGGTGGATCTTGAGATTTAGAACTTGCCATGCTAGCATAGGTTCATGTATGATGTTGCATGATTAGTGGGTAACTCTAACCGTTTTATTCGCCCTGTGTAATCAAAAGGAATAACTTGTGCTTAAATCATTATGTTGTCAATTTCTGTAGACATATAAGGACTCAACATAATTGATGCCTATTCAACTTCTATCTTAATTGTGGATGTTTGGTAGAATGGTATTAGTACAATGAAAGTTGGCTTTTATCAGTTTCGTGTTATTCG
The DNA here is from genome assembly GCF_009905375.1 of Apium graveolens. Classification (NCBI taxonomy): domain Eukaryota; kingdom Viridiplantae; phylum Streptophyta; class Magnoliopsida; order Apiales; family Apiaceae; genus Apium; species Apium graveolens. The sequence goes on along the minus strand of NC_133648.1, from coordinate 304,904,233 downwards.
ATTAATATCATCACTGTTGCATGCTAAGGGTAATAACAATAACTATTGAAGGAAGTAGTAATGAAGTTGTGATCTCATGAGTGTTTTAATATTGTTAATTCGAATTGTTAATTAAGTGGTTAATTTAGTAGTTAATTGTAGTTGATAAATAGTTAATGAATCTAAGTGTTATTGTCTTAACATTGAGAAGTAATCATACATTGGTGAGTGAGTTTAATTGAACATAATTAGTCTGAGTATCTGTGGGAATGAACTAGAAAGTATTCTATATTACTTGCGAACGCTTATACTTGCGTGTGTTATTAGCGCGTGTTTTCGCCCTAACAGCATCCCATAAGGGGGGTTAGTAGTAACAACGGTTGAATATTCATACACGACGGGTTGAGAATTCACAGGTACATGTACTTGTTGAACTTGAGGATTCGTACCTTGAATAGTTGGGGGAGTTGTCCCTTGTGGCTGAGGTTGAGTTGCCCCTATCTGGGCTTCCCCTTGAGTAGTTGCATAATTTGAGTGAGGGGGTATCCCTACAGTTGACGAAATCACCTGGGTTGTCCCCGATGGTGTTCCTTCCTCCAGAGCTCTAATTGTTCTCCGTGTTCTCGCCATGGTTGTTGTTGTGCTTTCCCACAGACGGCGCCAAATGGTATGGATTAAAAACTAATATATATAATCGCTGTATTTATTACTAAGGAACGTGAGCTTCGAGGCTCGATTTGACTGCTCTTGTGTTTCGTGACTCAATCTGCCTTAACAAGATGCCTACGTACCTTGCTGATTGCCAAGGATCAAGTCAAAAAACGTAGTTCTGATTTGTGGGGTGAGGTCCCTTATATAGATGCTGGTGGTCCTTGAATTGGACTTGATATAGGAGACTCGGTGGGCAAGTCTCATAATTAGAATGGACTTTGGAGTCCTAGATAGTAGGAAACTGATTCCTTATCCTTTTAGGTCCCCTTGAGGCTAATCTGCAAGGATTTATATCCTTATCGGGACTCTTCTCAATAGATGATTTTTCCCTTATTAATTAATTATGAAATTAATTAATATAAGGGTATTTGGGCCTTCTTTGTTCCATCTGGCCTGATCTGGTCCATCAGGCCTGATCAATGTGTTGACCTTTTTGGTCTGAATGTTATACATCTTCTTATTGGGCCTTGCAGCCCAAACTGTAATATTTAATTATGTAATCAGGATTTATTTATCCCTATCAGATGCTCATATATGATAATATTCATTAAAGCCGAGAAAGTATCTGTATGATATGTATTTAATTGAATAACATTTCATCAAAAAATGAATAATATTTATATTTTTTTGTTTTTATAATACAAAAATTTAAAAATGTGCGCTCACAAATAAATATTTATATTTTTATAAGTTTTTAATATTATTTTATTGTGTTGTATGTGGTATTTTTAATTTAAATATTTATTGTGCTTTTTTTTAGTTTTAATTTATATACAATACTATTTCGTAAATAAGTGTTTTTTATTTTTAATTTTTATATTATTGATAATATGTAGAAAAATTAAAAAAACTATAATTAAAAAAGATAATAAATTATGACAAAAGTTCAAAATATTTGTCGCACTATGTATTTTTGTTTTATTCGATTGAGTTGTTGTTTATACTTCTTTGCCGCTTAAATCTCAAACTTAATTTCAGTAAAAATAAAATTATATTTTGTCAACACCAATTAAAGTTGCACCTAAGGCTTATAAACAATATTAATAATCTCTGCAAAATAAGATTGTATCATATTTTTAAATTAATTTTTTGTTTTATCTCATTTTATTAAAAATTCATTTGTTTAAATATTTATCGTAATAGTTAAAATTTGTTTGCTTTTATAACAATATTTGCATCTTATAAGTTGTCAAAAAAAATCTAATACATATAAAAGTATTTTTCTTCTTTTCGGTGTTAACAAAATTATCTATAGTATCATATTTAAAATTGAAACAAATTTTGTACATACATATAAATGTGCATTCTTTTGCACAGAATTTGTTATTTTAATATAATATTAATTTGAATCATGTTAATATTCTTTTATTATGTGATACATAATTTTTAAATTTAAGATAATATGTATAGCATTTGAGATGTATTAGTTCAAGAAATATTTGTCCAAATATTTAAATGGGTACGATAATACATATTATTTAAATTCTTATGAATAATTATTTAAAATTTGTCTTGTAATAAAAAATATATATCATGCACAATAAATTCAATTTTTTTTTTGTGAATGTTCAAGATTTAAAATTTTAGTCATTTTAATCAAACTCAAAATACCAAACAATGATAAAAGAAATAAATTATATTTATAGTAACATGAGACTCCTTTTTTTAAAAGACATAAATTTAAACAAACCATAACAAAATAATCAATTTGGCGTTTCTTTTTTTTTTGCTAAATAATTTGGTGTTTCTTTTTAATACCTAAAAGAAAAATACTTGGCATTTTTTTAATGTGCAACATTTTTATTGATATTAAATAAGTATACAATAATGTGAAAATAATAATAGAAATATTAATATATTTATGTATTTACAATTTACTGGTTTTAGGATTTTCCAAACTTACTTCTCTTTTTTACAGAAGCTTGAAATTTTATTCCATACTAGATTCCAACGAAATACAATCAAGAAATTCCGTAGGTATGTCATTCCTACCAAATATACGATCAGGATATTTATACGATGCTCTAGCAATGCAATGAGCAACCGTATTAGCAGATCGTTTAATGAATAACAAAGAAATTATGTTTGAAAGTCGGATCTCCCTCCGACACTCTTCCACCACTAGACCAAAACTCGATCTCATTTCTACCTTACTTCTAACTGCTTGAACAGCTGCTAAACAATCAGATTCCAAAACCACCTCTTGCCAGTCATACTCTTTTATCCAGGACAAAGCCTCTTTGATGGCCAGAGCTTCTGCGAATTCTGCTGCCACCTTACCTGAGAAACACCTAGTTCTAGCAACAACCACCTTGCCATCAGAATCTCTAGCTACCACACCAAGCCCATATTCTTTTCGATTTGCAAATAGAGCCGCGTCAACCATTACCTTTATTGAGTTACCTTGAGGTCTGACCCAAGAAAAAGCACCATCTCCTTGAACTACATATCTGGATGATGCACTAGAACAATTAACTTGGGCACATTTCCACTGTAAAAGATACTGCTTTGCTGACGCTACGACTCTGTTAACATTTGAGAATTTGCTGTTCCATACAACATCGTTTCTATGCCTCCAAATCGCCCAACATACTGTCACCACCTCTGCACTTTTACTCTGAGTGTTACCTTGAAACACATCCCCTAGCCATTCTTCAAAATCTCCAGCCTGTGACCCCTGAATCCCTGGGAAGATTTTATTCCAGCACATACTTGCGAACGGGCAGGCCACCAAGCAAGGCATGATTGATTACTCCTCCGTTACACAGACCGGGCATCGAGTGTTGACAGGTACTCGTTTCTGAGACAACTGTCTAAGAGTTGGTAAACAACCCATAATGGCTCTCCATACTACATTGAGGGTTCTAGGGGGAGCTTTGATCTTCCACAGAGACATGAAAACTGTCGATCTCTCATTCAAGTTGAAGGCACCTTTCAACCTCTAATTTAGTCTGTAAGCACTCTTGACCGTATAAGTTCCGGAGATTTCAAATTTCCATCTGATTTTATCCACTTCCTCATCTGCAGAGATGGACGTACGCAGAATACGTTCCTGATCTCTTCGACTGAATAGATCCTTTATCACATCATGATCCCATTCCCTCCTACCAATATGCATTAAACCTTGAACCTTATTATTCTGGAGTGTCTCACATTCCGTTGAAATAAAAGAATTCTCCTCATCTGCCAACCACGGTTGCCCTGTTATATTTATTGACGCCCCTGATCCAATCCTCCAGCATGTAACAACACTAACTAGCTCTCTAGCTTCCCACACACTACGCCATGTAAAGCTAGGATTTGAGCCAAGTGTCGAGTTTACGTAATTCCCATCTCTGAAGTAACTTGCTTTATAAACCTTAGAGACCAAACTGTCAGGGTTTGATAAAAACCTCCAGCCTTGTTTACCTAGCATTGCTAGGTTAAAGCTCCGAAAATCTCTGAAATCTAAGCCTCCTGTTGACTTGTGTTTATACAATTTCTCCCAACTCGCCCAATGAATCTTTTTCCTGCCCTTATGAGTAGAATTCCACCAAAATTTTTATCAACATTCTCTCTATGTTCTTGATCAAATCCATAGGCAGGAGAAAAACACTAATAGCAAAATTATGAAGGGACTGTCCTACCATCTTGATCAACACCTCTTGACCTGGTTTAGCCACTGGTTTTCTTTCCCACGCTCGAATTTTATTCTCCATTCTTTCCTTCAGGAAACCAAGTAATACAGACTTCTTTTGACCCAATATATTAGGGACGCCCAAGTACTTGCTGTGAGTATCTGCTTCTCCCATAGACAGGACTTGACAAATATTTTGCCGATTATATGGGATGACATTCGTACTGAAGAACACAGAAGACTTTTCTACACTAATTTGTTGCCCCGAGGCCTGCTCAAACAGACGAAGAAGCATCATAACTCGATTTGCCTCAGCAATACTAGCTCTGCAATAAAGATAGCTGTCATCAGCAAATAACATATGGGAGATTGCCGGAGCTTATCGACATACTTTAATACCGTGGATCCTGTGATTTGATTCATAGTATTGCAGCAACGCTGATAAGCCTTCAGCACACATTATAAACAGATAAGGGGACAAAGGGTCCCCTTGTCTGATCCCTCGAGTAGGAACAATAGGACCCAACGTATGAACACTATGCACTATATTATACGAGACTGAGGTTATGCATGCCATTGTCAATTTAATCCACTGATCGCTAAATCCCATTCTGCTCAGCATAGCTTTCAGAAAATCCCACTCTAGCCTAGAATATAATTTCCACGTCCCGTCATGACTACTAGTGATATCGATAATAAAACAAAGAATGAAGACAAAAATGGTGATTAACAGATCAAAAGACAATAAAACACAGACTTACTAACCATGCCAGAGGGCAAGACGCTCTCAACAATGAGAGTTATCTATATTACTTTCTTGAATTCTTTATTTATGTGACCCTTTTATCGTTTCTTGAATTAGGACATTGTTCGTAATGTATCAAGTTGCTTTCTTTTTCAAAACTTACTTTTAAGATATTTAAGATTATAATGGAGTCCAAATTTTGATTGAAGTTCACATGAGGAACATTTTTATAACAAAAAAATGCAGCACTTCTCTTGGTCAAAAAATTCAAATTAGAACTTGGAATTTTGTTGTGCAAACCTTTTTATGTATGTTATCTCTATTTTCCATCACTTATGTGTGTATGTCATGCTTAGCTCCTTCCAAACTGGCAACCTGCTTCCATAAGTAATTTAAACTTACTCTGAACAACTACTCTGTAACAACTTCTCTATGAGGTTAACACAGACTTCTTGAGTTTTTTGGTTATAGAGTTTAAACAGTTTCATAAAAAACTTTAGTATCCTAATATACATTTTACTCAATGTCAACCATATAGTACAACAAAGAATTATATATAATTGTCTCCAGTTTAGGAGCGGGACCATTTATGATTTGTCACAATTATCTTCATCAACTCCTTCATATTCAGGTCCTAAACTTAACTGTCGATGCTGCAAAGACCATGCTTTTCCAGAAAGACCTGGTCAGCCTGAATTCCAGCAAAACATTAACATATAAGAATGTAAATTTGGTTCTAATATTATAATATCAATACAATTGAACTTATATCAGGATCCAGTAAGGAAGCTTTTACAACCACAATTATTACTTCTGTTGGTACAGCTGTTGGTTCAACTGTTTTTATATTTTCACTCAATCCTTACTCCCAGCCAGCGAAACTTTTACAGCCAAAAGCCAAAGAGAAACTACCTGATCAATGATGTACTGGTCTGGAATCTCCAGATTGATAAAATGAAAATAATCTGAACTTTATGTAGGTCATTCCTCCATATTGATTTCTAGTGCTTCAATCTTCCAACTAATTCACAAAGGGAGGTCGGACACATTGTAATGCTCCTTGGATCAATGTGATGCTCAGATTTACATTTGTAGTTTTTCACAAAATCAACATGTTTGCTTATAAAATATGCAGACAAAATAGACGTCCATAACAAAGCAGGTCAACATGGTGGTAAATTATTACTTTCCCTTAAGAGCTACAACAGTTAAGAGGCATGGTACCAATATTACTGATGAAATTTTCCTTAAGAATATTTTGTAATAAGAAGTTATTTTCTATATAAGTTTTTTTAAGGAAATTATAATACCGGGGAAGAGAGAAAATGTGTTTGATTGTTATATACCAATTAACTTCACCGGGGATATAGTCCTTGTTCCTTCAACCGAGGCACATGTTCTCCTACCATCCAAGACATCTATGAGAATAGTCTTGCTAGCTCAACTATTGAAGCTGTAAGACTCATAGCCTAAATAGGCTACTAATGATCAATTCAAAATCTTAGTTAACCTCTTTCATTTCCCAGATTTGCTGAATCTTTAAGATTTTATCTGCTCAATCTCAATTTTTACTAACAAATTTAAAATCAGTTATAATTTTCGATAGCATGAAAATCTAAAAAACATAAACACTATAGGAGTATGAGTAAATTTAAGTTACCTTTCTTTTTTTGACATATATAAAACAGGATAATAATCTTTCAGGTAAACTCATACATGACATTAGTCTCATCTATTAAAAAGCCAAAAACCTGATAGTACGACTATAAGTGTGTACCATATTTCAAGCATGAAGGTTTAAAATTAATTGTACCCAATAGTTTTTTAATAAAATCATCTTCTCATATAATAACAATGATCTATTAACTAATATGATTGTACATGTAAATGTGTTTAGAATAACATACCATCAAGTTGTATGTCAGACTACAGGTTTTAACTTTTTTGTTTGCCTTCCAATTGATAACTTAGATCATGAATTATGCACCAACTGCATCATTACCTTTTGATCTAAGCAAATTGGTGTAATCGTACTATCTGCTAGTTGATCCTCAAGTCCTTCAGCAACCCATGCATCAAATCAATTATTATTTTGAATTCTGAAAATAAAAAGCGACCATTAAGGATAGTAATATATATGTTTAAAATTTATCATATCTCATTCCAAATTTAAATGTGAAGCTAATAATTTGAACCATAGCTACTAAGACTAAAACAGAGAATATCTATGATTATGAAGGAATTTAACCACAATCGGATGAAATACTTATCCTGGGAACATGATTTGTTTCCGATTCTTCAATGAAATAAGGTGACATACCTTGGTAACTTCTTTTATTTTGTTAGAAGCTTTAGGCCAAGATCAAATAGCACTTGTCTAGATCAAAAAAATGATTCTCAAATCCAAGCATTTAAAAGAAACCTTCATCAAGATCAAACTTGTAGGTGATAATTAACACCATATATCCAAGAAAGATTAGTAACAAAATATATATATCCAGAGTGCCACCCCTTCTAGAAAGTTATGTCTGCAACTTAACCAACTGATCTTCAAGAAGTTGCACATACAACCTTTTTTGAGATGCAACCATAATCCTGGCATCAGTTCCTGCTAGAAATATTAAATCAGTTAGTAAAGTCTCTTGAAGAAGCGCGACTGGATTAAAGGGAGCCTGGAGGCCAAACATGCAGTTATACCTTGGATTTACCTCACCTTAATAAATTGAACTCAACTATTTCCCCTAACCAAATATTAATAGACCATGATCCAATAAAGTTTAGAAATAATTATATTTTAACTGTCAAGAAAAAGTTCTTATGTAACCTGAGAATTCTATGTAGCACCTCTTCATCTTTAATCTTCTTCTGCCATCATTTTTTTCTGCGAAATACAATTAAAAAACCGAGAAATTCTTACCATTATTTAGAAACTACCAAGTATAGACTGTTGGCCAAGTCGACCCCCTAAATAGTTCTACTTTTGTAATAGTTTGATGATCAATGATCAATATTCATCTAAGGTTTAAAAATAAAACATTACAAATGAAAAATCAAATTATCAGATGGGAAAGGAATCAAACTTCTTCTTCATAAGCTGTGAACTTCATTGTTGGCTTCTCTTCTTGCTTGGGTGCTACATCTTTCAACTTATCAGCCCCGTCATCGTGGACAATCAACATAAATCAGTATATTGGCACCAGAGACTGAAGTTATGCACAATTTATATTATAAATCTTGGTCAAATACATACTTACATATTAGAAGTCCATAGGATCAGATTATCTCGAAGAAACTACATAATAAGAATGTTATCCTTGTATAAAGACTCTCCCACAGTATTAAGCTCTGCAAAAGCTTCATCGAAAGCTTTAAATATTGCAAGTACCGGTAACAATTTATGAAAAACTTAAATAAAGCCTAATGTGTTTATTTACAAAAATTGGTGGAAAACCTGTTCTAGAGGATGCATGCTCGATCAGGATAATTTAGAATCTCATAATAAACATCAAACACAACATTTAAAAAGAACCAAAGTTCCATAATCACCTTTATAAGATCGAGAAGAACAGAGACTAAAGGCATAAACATCAAATACAACATTTAAAAAGAACGACAATAACTCACCAGATCCAGTCATACAACAATATTGCTGCAATCGAGTTTAAACGCTAATGAAAAATAATATAATGTAAAAGACAAAAATGAATAAGTTTGTAACATATCAATATTGTATTTGGTAAAAATAAAATTTAAGAATTAAAACTACAAAGTTACAATACACAGAGAATCAATATGAGAAAAAAGATAATAAAACCAAAATCGTCTCATACTAGGATCATATAAAAGATAATAAAAATTAATCTTACAAATTGAAACATCAGAGATAACCGTAATCTTGACATAATAGCTCTTTTGACATCCACTCTCATTGATCTTTAGATAATCAACACACAAAAATTGTCAAATACTGATTTGAAAAATATAACAAACACATATTGGATATGCATATAATATGTACAAACATATATTACTAAATCACAGGAAGAGGAAGAAAAACAAAAATAAATAGAGAAAAATGAGATGTTTGAGATTTAAAATCAAACAGTTGGTGTACATACCTTGATTCGTGATTCTATAACCACTGTTGTAGAATTAATAAACCCATTGTCATCTTCCGCCTAAAACAAAACTAATATAGGTAAATAATAATAGTACAAACATATTAAATGTATACAAACAACAATACTAAAATTACATAAAGGAAGAAGTGAAGAGACGAATAAAAAACAAAAAAAAGAAATATGTTTTACTAACCTGTTTGTTCGTTGTGTTGCATTAGCACGGAAACCCAATTAAAATCCGCATGTAACCTGCAAAACGAAAGAGAGAAAATGAGAATCCGAGATTTGAAATTTGAGAGAAGAAGAGTAATTGGCGTGTATATATCAATCTAATTTAACTGAATTTACAAATCAAGAAGGTATGAATTCTGAGATTTTGTTATCGTCAGACTATCAAGTAATGAGTTTGAGATTTAATGGTGATCCATCGTGAAATCTCCAGTCAATCGAGAGAGAGAAAGAGATAGATAGAGAAAGAGAGAGAGATGTAACAGACTGGAGACAATTATGCATTATTTGATTTGTTTAGAATTTTTCCATAGATAGCTTTATTTTTGAAATTCAAAAAATAACCATATTAATTAAGATGGATCAAAATTAACTTAATTGGATAGTCCATGGATCTAGTAAAATGTATAAGAATTGGGTCGTGTGTAAATCTTTTTACCCGTAGGTAAACTGAGGAGTAGTCATTAGGTATTATAGATAATCAATCACTAGGATTGAGTTCTCTAGTTCTCTTGATAAGGAGAGGGTTCCATGGATAACACTTAATTGGAGAACACCGGAGAACACTTAATTTTTCTTATAACATTTTATATCTCTTATTCAAAATGTATATGTTATGTTAATGAAAACAAAATTTTGTATATAGATAAAAAAAATATGAGAATTTTTTTACAGAATCACAGAACATACTATACTTCTATATTTTGTGTTCTATAGTAATCATGACAATATTTATTAAAATTTTGACGTGTTATGTAAAACTAAAATATATTTATGAGATTTTTTGATGCAACTCAAGAAAAAAAGTGAAAAAAATTTGCAGAACACATAAAACATAATTACAACATAATAGTTTTTTGACGTGTTATATAAAACTAAAATATATTTATGAGAATTTTTTATGCAATTCAGGAAAAAAAGTGGAAAAAAAAATTGCATAACACATAAAACATAATTACAGAACAAAATAGTTCTCCAAGGAACTAGTTCTCATTTGAGTCTAACCCACCATATATATATATATATATATATATATGTATATATATGTATATATATGTATATATATATATATTCAAATATATTAAATAAACTATTTCCAAAGTGGGCTTCTTATGTTCACATTTATATCATTCGAAAAGTATTTTATAAATTTAGTAAAAATATATTTTATTAAATAATACAATATTAATATTTTTTATTAAATATTACTCGTTTAATTATTATTACTATGACATTATTTTGAGAAACGTATACCCGGTATGATTTTTGATTCATAAACTCATGGTATCAAAAACCTTCTTCGATAAACGTTTCTCGAAATATTCTAATAGTAATAAATATCAAATGAGTATTATATTTGAATTAAAATTTTATTATTCGGTGATACATATTTTTACTAAATTTATGAAATATTTTATTATAGTTGAATTATTTAATATCGACAACATTATTTAAATATAATCCAAGAATACTATATTTATTTTATTTAAAAAAAAATAAAGAAGAAAATAGCTTCCACAATATTTTATTGCGAAAGTACACATGACTTCCACAATGCATCATTATGGATCCTTATTGTTGGTTCCACAGCCACCCAGAATCAATCAACAGTGGTTGTGGAACTTCGCCTTATCGTTAAAAAGCGCAACACAACAGTCTTATTTGGAGCAAGCTGGTTTAGTAGCCGCACATTTTTTTACTAATTGCCTAAACCAATCATATAATTTACGTTGCTAATTATCCCATATTAGATTATATGAATATACTCTCACTCTATATACTCATGTTTCTTTTAAAAAAAATTACCCAAAAAAAATAGTTGAATAAAGTTTTCCATCATTTATCTTTATTTAATTTATTAAAAAGTGAGAATATAGTTAATTTTAAAAAAATCAAAATTTGAATTTGAATAGTTTTGAAAATTTATCTTTAAAATTTAGTATCTATTACATATCTATCTATCTATCTATCTATCTATCTATCTATCTATCTATACTATTATATTAAAGATGAAATAATGAAAGTTTGGTTGGCAGTCGGCCTGGTCACCGTAATTATAGTAATATTTAAAATTAAACACTCTTATAAATAGATTACTATTCACAATATATTTATATAAATACAAATAGAATTGTAATATGTCTAACGGTTTTGATTTAAACAAAATAATATATAATATTAAATAATATTATATTATTGATCCAATCCTAAATAAAAAAATAAAAAAAATTGCGTACAATTAGTTGGATTTGCATCCTCATATTAAAATAAAATAATAAAGACTGATAAAAATTTGAAGCAAATTCGTTTGGTCGATATAATGTCAACAGGCTAAAGCAAAAAAATAAACAAGTTAAATCAAAATAAATTGAAAGTAAATTCGTTTGGCAGATATAATATCATCAGACTAAAATAAAATTATACATATTATCAATTTGGTCTAAAACATAATAATATTTATTCCGAGATAAAATGAAATTAAATCAAAAATTAAATATAATTAGCTGGATTTGGTTGACATAACGGGTCTGAGACTATCTCATGCTAAGACAATATAATAAATATTACCGATATAACTAAAAAATATTTTATCAAACCAGACTACTAAAAAATGTGTTGCTCGATATAATGTCATCAGAATAAAACAAAATATATAATTTATTCGGCTTAAAATAAAATAATATTTAACTAGAGTTAAAATAAAATTAAAAACAAACTAAATGTAATTAGATGATGATATAACGGGGCTAAGGCTAAAACAAAATAATGTATATTATTGATCTATGATAAAACGAAAATTAAATTCACACTAAATGTAATTCTGATATTATTGATCCGTGTTAAAATAAAATTAAAGTCTACTTAATTCGTTATTAAGTATAATGTAGGCTTAGGATTGTGGGATAGCTGAGATCCGACCCGAAATATTAAAAGTTCGATTGCAGATCAGTGTGTAAAATGTTTGGGTTTATATAATTACAGGTATTTTATAATTCTATAATATCCAAAACTATTTTAATAAAATGAAAATAAAGATGATTTCTTAGGTATTATAATTGCGTCGGAGTAAAATAAAATCAGTACATGTTATGCATCCGGGCTAAAACAATTATACAATTGATTCATGATAATTCAAAATTTAAAATAAGAAAATAACTATACCAGTTAAAATAAAATAATATGTACTTTTATTCGTGTTAACATAATTTTTAATTATTGATACATAAACTTTTTATCATTGATCCGGGTTTAAACAAAATAAACCAAAATAAATTTGAATATAATTAGTTAGATTTATTTGGTATACCAAAATAAAGATAATTCGTTTACTATGTGACCTAAAATTTATCTTTTAATTAAAACATATTATCTTTTATAAACACACCTATGAATTTCAACAAAACTAAATCTTTCAGTCAGTGATATTTTTTAAAAAAACTAAAATTTCACAAAATTATATACATGCATATTTAAAATAATTATCAAATATTTCTAATAAATAAATTCTAGAGCTTAAAATTTATACATTAAAATAAATTCAAAAATTATATAATATTAAAAACAATCTGCACTGATTTTAGGCTACTTATATATATATATAATAAGGTACTGTTCAAATAGAAATAACCTTATAACAAAAATTAGAAACTAGCCTAATCCATTTTAATTAGAACAGCTCGGCCCATTAAATCAGTTTGATTACATATTAAAAATGCACTAAAAAATGCACGCTTATATACTTATACAACACATATCACCAGCACAAACCAGTACGTCATCTCTGATTATCATCGATCAAACCCACCATCTCCAATCTACCTCTACCATCATCTCCCATCCAGCTTCGCCACCACCATGACCTAACACTTGTATTATAAAGATTACCAAATACACTAGATACATACACGAGCATATATTTTCTACTTAAATTGATAATATCATCAATCTTGTTTGCCAGAAAAGTTAATGATTTACTGCAACCGGTGGTATAATTAATTTATTAATAAGTAGAAGTGAAGGAGGTGAGTGGGTGGGTGGGTTTGATCGGAGATGAAATATGGATGGCACGGGAAGAGGTAGAAGTTAGGGAGAGAGATACAGTAGTAGACCACTTATCTGGGGTAGGGGTTGTAAAAAATATGAATATAATATGTTATTTATGAGTGGTTTCTATTTTTTATTTTAAATTTGGTTTTTATTTGAACATGAGCCTATTTTTTATTTTAAACTTGGTTTTTATTTGAACATGAGCCTATATAATAATATGGCATGATTTCATATCATATTACTTATGGTTTCAAGTGGTTGGGAAAGAAAATCATCACAAACTAAATTGGAATACTCAAACAAAACAATTTTGAGTAATTTTTTTTTAAAACTATTTTATCATATAATCTGATTACGTCTCTAAAGAACATGCTATATAGTATCAAATACTTACTAGCAAATCAACAATAATATAGTCACATCGACATTATGCATGCGTCTTAGGCCAACTTTCTACGAATACTAACACAAAAGACATGCTATATAGTATCAAAAATTTACCAGAAAACGACGATTATATAGTCACATCTACCTCATACATGTGTCTTACACGATCTTACTATGAGTTTGACCTATTACCACATGCACCATTCAAGCCCATAACGAAGGTGAGAATTTGACCTATGAATGCTTGTTCGGATGGTGCAGCATTATTTGCTGCATTGTAGTTGAATCAGACTCGGTGAGTGTTGGTGCTGAGATGCCAAGGAGGGGCTTTACCCAATGTCTACATACAAATTGGAAGAACTAAGCAAGCACATATACAAAAAGTCCAACTAAGAGCTACTATCACCTGGATGGAAGACACAAGATCATAGGCTGCACAAGGACATGTAATGTCTCATGCTTTAACATTCCACTTCCCAATCAAACGTTTCCGTTTTAAAGATAATTTATGCCTCACAGTAACTTTTTTGTCATCATCACTGTCTTCACTGTCTTCAACAATTGCCGAATCAGAAATTGGCAAAACTTCACTGTGGTGTTTGATCTGTCCAGTAAATTTATCATCATTCTCTTCCATCAGTTTCTGAATGTGCCTGCTTTCCTCTGTCGCACGCAATAACTTGGATGGATTTCCATTCAGTTTTTCATCACAGGAGTTCAACTGGATGTTACCATCATTGCTCCAGTTTGATTTATCAAGAGGCTCCAATGTTAGCTTTCGCCTCATACCCAGCTGCTTCTTAGGGTACACATTTGAATTCGAGTTAACTATTTTCTTATGCAATGATCCACCACTCCCTTTACTCGAGAGAAGCACACCAGAAACAGAAATCATGTTCTCCTTGTTATCTTTCTCTTGACTTTGCAATGATGTTGGAAGTCCCAAAGACGGTTTTCTACCAGGTAAACCTAGTCTCTTGTGTTTTATGCTGAATAAGCCACTACCAGTTTTATCTACACAATCCTTCTGGGGTAGCTTGCTACAACTGCTAGTTTTCGAGGGCATAGGCAAGGGTATAAGTGATTGTTTAATAGGGGGGTTCACTAATGGTTGAGGCAATGTGTTATCAGTACTACTAACTCTACTTTGGTCTATACGTATCTTCACAGATCCTTTGCATGTGGCACCTACGGATTTGAGAACACGACTTTCATGTAGATGGTGAGACGGCTGCTCGTAGTGGTTGACATTCTTCTCCAGAAGCACACACTCTGTAGAACCCATAGCAGCATCTTTGGGTTTCAAAACAGGTGAAGACTGATATGATAAAACATTCTCCTTATACTGAACACTTAATTTCTTGTTCCGACTAGAAGATTCTAATGATAGTTTCCTGCTAGTACTGTGCAGTTCACCATTATTCTGATGTGAATTAAACTTTCCCGCTGGCTGCTGGTTTGGTGCTTTTCCCTCTATCTGATTCCCCAGAAGATCATCACTAAAGGCTTCTTTTGCTATTTTGTCAGTGACCCTCTTCAGATTTGAACTTGTCGATATCAAAGAAAGTTTGCTTTTTGTCGGTGACAACTTTTTAAGCTTTCCCAAAGACTCATCAACCTCAACTTTAGACAAATGCGGCCCTTCTGTATTCCTCTGCAATTTAGCAATATAAATTATAGTTAAGCATCACTCTTAGTAAAGAAATACTACATCATGTCTCAAGATGTCATGCTTCACCGTGCTCAGTTTCAGATGACTTTCAGTGTTTTGGCTACAACTTCCATTCTCAGTTGCTCCAGCTCTGGCATACTTCTCTGTCATCGATCGTGCTTTCTGATCAAAAGCTTGTCGATTATACTTGTATTCTTTACTCTACACATAAAGTCAAGAATTACAAAGAACTAACACGACAACCATGCATTTGTTAACTGAAATTGGGTTAAGAGACAAATTACTTACTGCTTCGCACATAAGGCCATCATCAGGATTTGGTTCAGTTAATAACAACAAAATACTCGTTAGCACTGTTGAAATATTTAGAGAAGGCTGCCATGCACCCTGCCTCAATAAAAATCCGATCCCTCGTTAAAATTTGAAACTATCTGTAAACTAAAATCAGAACTGTGCAATATAACAATGCAATATATATATAAACCTTTCACAATATGCGATGAAGAATATATAGAGTAATAAATTAATCAGATTCTAATCCATCTTCTAAGAACAGTAATAAAGAACAGCCGAACAGGTTACTTCACAAATCTCAGTTTAAAATTCGCCAAATATCTGTTACACTAACTACTATGGTGATATTCAATATGGACCATAGCCATGTTTTGCAGGTGAAAAAGAAATGGTTGTTAACCTTAAAACATAAGACTATTTAGTATATAAAATGTACAAAAACAAGAACCCCCGCAAATATACTTAAAATCATTGTTATCACGAAGACGACTAGTCAACGACTAGTCAGCGACTAGTCGACACGAAGGTACTCAGGCGCCGAGAGTCTCCAAGCCCGACTTGTCGTCGACTAGTTGACGTGAAGGTCACCCAAGAGTCTCGTAACCCGACTTGGGGCCTTTCATAATTGTGATGTACCATGCTTATTTTGAACTAAGTATTCTACTACTTTTGATCTAAATTATAAAACTAACGTGTTCAAATATGTTATATATTAAATCTAGTAATTATACGTATAATGAACACTTTGTCGACTTTTTACGACTAGTCGGACGACTTGTCGACTAGTCTTCACGAAGGTACTAAGGCGTCAAGGGTCGACTTGGCGCCGTGATAACCTTGCTTAAAATAGTTTTATAAACTAAAAGGTGGCTCAAAGGGAGCATGGCTTTGCTTGGAAATAGATACTTACTACATTTGTCAACAAATTAGACCTGAAGAAAAGAAATGTCAGCCCTGGGGAAAGTTGAAACTTAAGTGTTTATGAGGGCAAGTTATTCCCTATACCCCCCCCCTAGTGATCAATTTTTATAAGAGGGGTTTATTGGACAGATAGCCTTGCAACCGTATATCAATTTTCATTTTGAAGCAATATTAAATTAAAGAAAAATAGAAATCGTAAAAATAAGTCACAGGTGATGTGAAATTGATAATATGTACTTTGCTGCTGTCAGCTCTAATAATTGAGGTCAACATAATAATAATAAAAGAAGCAAGGCAAATCATATGCATCAGAAGTCGATAACAGAGCAATTAAACTAACCTTGGGCGGTAAATTGAGAATGTCTAAACAAATTCGACCTCCAGTATCGATATTAGGGTGATATATAGGTGTAGCAAATGTCACAGTCGGAGGCTGAAATGGATACCTGAGATCCCCAATCATACATAAATTTCAAATCATTTCAACCACAACCCAATTAAATAAACCAAAAATTAATACTATAAGATATATGTACCTTTCGGGTATCTGGATGTTGATCTTAAAAACCCCATTAGCATACACAGTATCTTCTGGACCTTCAATATCTGTTCAATAAACAAGTTAGGGAATAAGGTAAAACAATTACAAAAATTCATATATGATAGTGTGTGTGCGTGTGTGAGAAAGATATATATATATATATATATATATAGAGAGAGAGAGAGAGAGAGGGAGCACTTACGGGCGAGAATGGAAGAGAGAGAGAAAAGAGAATGGTGGGAGAGATGTGGGAAAGAAGAAGAGGGAGGTGGGTCAGTGAGTAAAAGCTTGAGTTCTTTCTGCATTCGAAGATTCAATCGTGCTGCTTGTGCTCCCATCGCTTCTTTCACTCTATCTTTTTCTACACTTTTTTCTGCGATTTCAATTTGAGATTTGTTTTCAATTAGGGTTTATTGCATTTACAAGTAAATAAATTCTCCAAAAATAAGGCGGGCTGTTTTTTTACTCTATTTTTGAAAATTCTATTGTCTCCGCTTGGCCAGGAACCTTTAACCCCAAATATATATATTTTCATATCCTTGGTCCCTTTTTACCGTAATTGTAAAAAATAGGAAAAGTAAAAAAAATATTTGACCTCCAAGTTGTACCGTTATTCGGGTTAAAATGTACATTTATCATATTTTGAGATTTTGAGAGTAAATAAGTACTCCGTACTATACTTTAAGGGCTAACAGGTATTTATTTGACATAGTATAGCAGAAAAATGCAACCACCATGCAACCTTGGCCTTACCTAGCCTAGTTCATCGCCCAGCTCAATGTCATTTCAGCAAAATGAAGAATCTTTAAAGTCACAAGAAACTAGATAGACAAAAGTAACGATCAGTGTCTGAGATTGTTGAATTGTATGAAACGATTGAACAAGATAAGCCCCTCAACACATCCAAATCACTAAATAATGAAGATTAGATCACGCAGATTCACTAGGTCTTATATTGATCAGTTGCAGAGCAAGGTACCTAGTCAACTGGCTAGTAAATGCACTCACAAGTCTTAAACATTCACATTTGGAGACGGGGCTTCCATTAGTTACAATATATGGACCGAAATTAATATTCCGTCGAGGACCATCTCTCGCTTTTAATATGTTTGATCGGAAAGGAGAAAAGGTTGATCCTGCACTTGTACAAAAACTAGCTGACTGAAACAATATTTTTGTTAGTTGTGGATTTTAAAAAAAACATATACTTTTCGGACATGCAACATAACGAGAAAACTTTACTAGAGATAAAAATTAATGAGGATAAAAGACCATTAAGAAGCAAAAAGGATAAAGGTGAATTAGGAATATCTATTATTACAGCTTCACTTGGTTTCTTGTCAAACTTCGAAGATTCTTACAGGTTCTAGGCATTCGCTTCAAAGTTCCTCGATGCAGACTTTGTAGAGAAAGAAAAATGGAGATGCATGGCTCTTAACCAAACCATAATTGAGGTGTAAAACATGCGCTTGCAATCTCTAATAGAAAAGGCTTTTGAGGTTTGGACTACCATATATTATTTCAGCTTTATTTATAATAATTGGATTCATTCTTTTACTCTGTAAATTTGTGGCGCTAGTAACAATATTATGAAGCCACTAGTATAGAAAAAGCTAAAGCAAGTAATCTAAGGGGGTGTATTCAATTGGAATTTTGAAAGATTTTTATGGATTTTAGAAATAATGGGGTATTCAATTTGGATTTTAAATAATCCTTTAAAATCTGAAGGTATTCAACAAGGATTGGAAAAAGTCTTTTAAAATCTGAGTGTCAATTTAGATTTTAAAAAGTCAATCAAAATTTGTTGGTATTCAATTTGGATTTTAAAAAATCCATCAAAATCTGATGGTATTCAAAAGTCTATGAATTTTCTTTTATTTAAAAAAGTTGTGGATTTTGATGGATTTGCTAGTACATTTTTAATATCTTGAAATCTCTTCAAAATACATGAGATTTTGATGCATTTCTAAAAAACTCCACAAAATCTGCAAGACTCTACAAGATTTTGGATCAACTCAATCAAAATCCACGAAGAACGTGAAATCAACGAAAATCTTTTAAAATCCGTAGATTATTAACAATCCTTTAAAATCTGAAATGAATACACCCCCTAAGTATCACATTTGCAAAAAATATAAATTTTTTATATGGAACTCATTAGTCATTATATTAGTCATTATGCATTGAAAACATTAAGGATGCCATTTTAGCAAATATTGGAGCCCGATTCAGTAATCGCGGATGTCTCGCTAGATATTAATTCGTTTTTCCTTCTAAGAAGAGTCTCCATCGTGAGGTTGGCCATACAATGCCTTCCTCGATGATTTCTTATTGCAGCAACTACCAGTACCATTGGTTGAACCCTTTAATTTGTTCCTGGTGCTAGGAAAATAATAGCTTGTGTATGTGTACAACTACTGGTATGATAGCGAACATCAGGCTGGGTGGGAAATTGATCAGTACCTCGCGGTAAGGGAAATCATTTCTTGGAAGTTTGAAGCTCTCAACAGTATTTTTGAGAAATGTATATTTTAACCCTCAAGATATGAAAAATGTACCTTTTAACCCGAATAACGGTACAACTCGGAGGTCAAATATCTTTTTTGCCCCTTCAATTTTTTACTGTCACGGTAAAAAGGGCTAAAGAGTATGAAAGTACATACCTTGGGGGTCAAAGAATACGCTCACAGAGTTCATAAATTTATGGGTACAAACACATATACTTTAAGGGTCAAAAGGTTAATAAGCCTAAAAAACTTATCTAAGACTTATGTAAAGGCCCATACGAGTGTAGTTTGTGATTTCCTTAAATAAGTAACTCATGAATTAAAATGAAAAAATGTCATATACAGTAAACCTCTTAAAGTAATACCTTTCGTACCGTAAAAAATATTATTTTATCAAATTTATTACTTAATTGATATTATAATAATTTAGTACTTTATTATATTACTGTATCGATAAAGTAATATTTTTATTACTTTACCGAATTAATATCTTAAATGTTATTAGTATTACTGACATGACTTGAAATATTGATGCGAAGATAATCACAACAACAAATTGTTTTCAACGTTATAAGGTTCGTTCAGAAGAATATGGTGAACAAAAACTTGGTGAGATAAATGAAGGTTTCAAATGGTTAAATGAAGTTATCTCTTATTTACGATATAGGAATGTGATGGATGTCGAGGATCTATTAATTATCCAAGCGAAAATGATGTGATTATGGAATCACCTACGAATGAAGAAATTATTGAGTTGGTAGTGAACACCGATGAAGGGACTAATCCTGAACTAGATGATAACAATGTCATCCTAGGCGTATCAGTAAAGGAAATATTTCAAACAATCAACAATTTGAACAAATACTTGTTACAACACGAGCAAAATATGCCATCAATTATTTATATACTTTGCATAAAGTCAAGGATAAGGTTAATTTTTGCTTCGGTGGAAAGTTGACAAAGCTACTATATATACATATTGTAAAAAGAATGGAGTTTTGTAACTCATATATATTATATATAGATTATTCTAGAATTATTACTTTATATATTAACTTGGGCCTTTAATGACTTTGTTAGGAATCACATGTATTTTTGATGATAAACAAAATATATAGCCTAATTATTCATTAAGTAGATGCAGCTGTCAGTGGCTAATTATCATTGTCTGATAGTCGTAGACAGAATAACTTATTAATTGATAAAGCTTAACATTTTTATGTAGATCTCAATAATAGTCGTTGATGTAAATATTCATTCCGTAGTCATGTTAACTCAATAGATAAATAGAAGATGGTTAATTGTAAATATAAAATATCACGTAATTTTATCTAAGTGAAGTGAGTTATCAACGGCTAAGGAGAATAAATCATTAACGGCTAAGAGCCACCAACTTCTAGAGTCTATCGACTGCTAGATGTGATGGCCTTAACCTCGGGGTCAGGAGTTGACGTCACTAAATATAACAAACCACAAATATGAATTATGAGATTATTATTAATACACTAACACGACCCCAAACCAAGATCCGATCCAGGTTCAAGTATGGTTTAAGCTACTCACTATTACACAACCATTTATTAAAAAGTCTGACACACCAATTTATTAAGCAACTCGTCAGATCGCCCATGGTCTGATACAAACTACCTCAGAGGAGCCGGGACCGGAAGGGGCTGAAACTCTGTTCTGACCAGGTCTGATAGATCGTGTAGGAATCTGCGATATATATATATATATATATAACAGGTTGCAAGGGTGAGCATATAATCGTTCAACAATACCAACATATGAATAGAAGAGTGAAAACAGTTAATCTAAACAGTTTTAGGAACATAACTATAAAACAGTGTAAAACAATAACCTGTAAATCATTTCAAATCACTGTCAAGATAACAACATTTAAAACTGGATATCACTGATTAACATGCTCTTAATAAAATAACGTAGTTGTGTGCTATGTAAACACCAGAGTCTAATTTTAGCATGATATTCACATTTATAATTCAATTATATAAATTACTTGTTCTGTTACGGGAATCACAAAGCCAAATCAGATACGTAGTGGATATGTGAAGATAGCTGATCAGGCTATCCACACCAGACGGCTCCATCTGCCATCCCATAAACCTGTTCCGGAACTCAGAGGCTAGCTAGGTCTCTAACCTACTGGACTAATCGGTTATGTAGTGCGCGCAACCGAGTTAGCCGCTTACGCAACCTCAATAGGCCATTCTGGCCCCTATGTATCCAATATATGATCATTTTTATCCAGTTTTCAAATCACTTGTACCTATCTCAGTTTAAAACCGTTCATTTAATAGCACACGTAAAATTGGTTCACAAATCATTTTCATTCGAGATAGGTACCTTTTAGAAATTACTTTTCCCCAAAACGAGTTTTAACAATTAATTATAACTATGGGGGATACATAACTTAAAACATTTTTGTTCCCGTTCAAAATAAAACAACAGTTTATTCTTATGTACTGAACCATAAAAGTAGGGTCAGGGGTACTTGTATTGCAAGGATTTCTCGGGATTTCTAGGGTAGTTGCGCTCGACTCGCTTTAGTCCTCGCGAACTTTGACTGGGATCTATAGTAACGGATAACCTAATTAGTTATACCGACATGTTTGATATCCTCGAACTTATAAAAACCCAATCCGATATCCCGACTCGTATAATGATATACATATATTCACGTAATCGATATTTAAAATAGTGGTAAAATAATTAATACCGAATAGTATACTTCTCGTATTTAAAATAATTTTCGAAAAATTTGGACAGCGACTCCTCTGTTTATTGGACTACCCATCGAAACATAATTGACGTCCACACCACAACAATCACAGTTTCACAATTTACGCTATAATACGACTTTTATAATAAATAACTATTTACATTCCGAAAAATAATTTTACGAATTACTTTATTTATTTTATAAATTTAGGACTCAAAATTAATCATCACTGTCCACCGTCGACTCACCGAAGCTCATCGTCGATGGCGGTAAAATTTGCGAGTAACCGATTAATTTCGGGTTTCCAACGCAAATTCCACCGATATAAATTAATTTTCCGCGCAAAAATCATTTATTTCACGAATAATAATCAAAACAATTTCCTGCAGAAAAAGGAATAAAAAATTAATAAAATAATAAACCAATTTGCAACACAGACCGCGCATAAACATACACACACGTGTGTATTACACGCGCCGCCAGAACTACCAAATCAGAGAAATAACAGAAATCACAGCCACACACACACTCTCACAAATTATCACACACATATTATTTATACACATATACGTATATACGTATATCAGAGAAATGACACCCGAGTAGCCGGAGAATGTACCTGAAAACGGTGACGGGAACGAACATAACAGGGGGAAGAACTAGAACGGAGAGGGAGGAAGAAGACGAGAAAAGAGAGGAGAAAGAGAGGACGAAGAGAGAGAGAGAGAGAGAGAGTTCGATAGAGAGATTGAGAGAAACTGGAGTGAAGCAGGGGGGAGTTTGGGTTATTATTTATTAATTTTTTTTTCTAATTTGCTCTGCTTCTGCCACGAAGCAACAAACAAGACACGCAGCAAAAACACATCCAACACGTGTTCTGTAATATAAATCCGCCCCGAAATTTGTCATTTAACGAATAATCGCGTAGTTAATTAAAATTCTAAAAATTACCAAATAAATGTTAAAACCCTTGGAATAATTAACTAACAAATTAAATTTTCCGTAATTTTTAAACCATTTTTGAAACACAACTTGTACCCGCATTTAACGATTTAGCGAACAAATGTGCGGGTGAATTTAATCTCAAAAATTTCCAAAATAATTTTAAAATTCTCAAAATATTCCAAACTTAATAAAATATGAATTTCGTAATTTTTGAAGCATCGTTGAATTAAATACTGAATTTATAAATAAATGTAATCAGAAAATCATTTAAAAATAAATAATTAATAAAATATTGATTTCTAAATTTTATAAAACCCAAAAATATTTATTGAAATTATAAAATTATAGAAATAATTTTTGAGGCAATCTCAATATTTATGGAAATAAATATTTCGTAAAATCACCTTTAAAAGTAGAAATAAAACAATACAACTCAATAATTTACTATACAAATGATCCTCGCACTCAAATAAACACATATAATTAATAACAAAGTAATACACAGTTGGCAAAACCCATACACATATTTTATTTATTTAATCATTTAACAATTATATTTTTAAATAATACAAAAATATACGAGTCGTTATATCCTTCCCCCCTTAAAAAGATTATGTCCTCAGAATCGGATCTAACTAAAGAAATGAGGATATTTATCAAACATGTCCGACTCTAATTCCCATGTATACTCTTGTACTCGAGGATTTCTCCAAAGCACTTTTACTATGAGGATCGATTTATTTCTAAGGACTCGCACTTTACGATCTAAAATCTGGATTGGTTGTTCCACATAGGACAAATCTGGCTGAAGCTCTATTGGTTCACACTCTATGACTTGATTCGAATCAGGAATATATGGCTTCAACATGGATACGTGGAACACATTGTGAATATGGTGCAACTGCGGTGATAACGCTATCTCGTAAGCGACTTTTCCTATCTTCTTCAAAACTTCAAATGGTCCTATGTACCTTGGGCTGAGCTTACCTTTCTGACCAAAAAAAACCAATCCTTTCCAAGGTGATACTTTCAACAATACCAATGACCCTACTTCGAAGTTCATATCCTTTCGATGTAAATCAGCGTTCTTTCTCTGTCTATCATGGGATGCTTCCAATCTTTTCCTAATTAATGTCACTGCATTTTTTGTCTGTTGAACTAGCTCATGACCTAACACTTTCTTTTTTCCTACTTCATCCCAGTTTAATAGTGATCTACACTTGCGTCCATACAAGGATTCATAAGGTGGCATTCCAATGCTGGCATGATAACTATTGTTGTATGAGAATTCAATTAAAGGTAAGTGGTCATCCAGTTCCCCTTAAAATCCAAAGCATAAACTCTTAACATATCTTCTATTGTCTGGATGGTTCTCTCACTCTGACCGTCTGTTTGGGGATGATAGGTGGTACTCATATTCAGCTGAGTTCCTAGATATTCTTGAAACTTAGTCCAAAACCTTGAATTGAATCTCGGGTCTCGATATGATACAATGAAGACAGGGACTCCATGCTTAGTCACCATCTCATCCAAATATAACTTAACTAACTTTTCCAAAGAATATCCTTCATTGATAGGGAGGAAATGTGCTGACTTTGTCAATCTGTCGATGATTACCCAAATAGCGTCGTGATTTGCTCTAGTATTCGGCAATCCTACTATGAAATCCATTACAATTTCTTCCCATTTCCATTGGGGAATCTCTAAGGGTTGTAACAATCCACTCGGCCTTTGGTGTTCTACTTTCACAGTCTGGCACACGTGACATTTATTAACCCAATTTGCAATTTCTTTCTTCATTCCTAGCCACCAGAAGTTTTTCTTTAAATATTGATATATTTTAGTGCTCCCAGGGTGGATAGAAAACCGAGAGTTATGCGCTTCGTGTAAAACTTCATTCTTCAGTTCCGTCACATTGGGAATCCAAATTATGGAATAAAATCTAAGCATACCTTGGTTATCCTTTTGGGTACACAGTTCTTCTTCTATCAGATTATCTAATTCTTGCTCCATAACTCCCTCTTGACACCTTTTAATCTTATCCATCAAGGCTGTTTGAAACGTAATCTCATATAATTGTTCCTTATGTTTTTGTGGTACTCGAACTTCAATCTCCATCTTTTCCAAGTCTCGTGCTAACTTTTCTGCAATCTGAACCATATTCAGCCTCTCTTTTCTGCTCAAGGCATCTTCCACGACATTGGTCTTACCTTGGTGATAGTTAATAAAATAATCATAGTCTTTAATTAGTTCCAACCATCTTCTTTTTCTCACGTTCAAGTCCTTCTGAGTGAATATATATTTTAAGCTCTTATGATCCGTGTAAATATCACACTTTTCTCCATATAGATAATGTCTCCACAATTTTAATGCAAAAACTATAGCTGCCTGATAAGTGGCATTTTATACCACTTAGAGCGTCTCATAGCGGCTTGAATTGGTGTCTTGAACTTGAGTATTTTGTGTATTTGACGCGTTTTTCTAGTGTTTTTTGCATTTCAGGGTAAACTTGCTTAGATATGTGGATTTCATCAAAATAAGCTTAAGTGTTTGGAGTCAGTCCCGGGTTGATGTGCGAAGAATTCAGCAAAAATAGAAGCAAAATAATAATTTTTCCAGAAGGGTAGCAGGCACCCGCCTGATGAGAGCAGGCGACTGCCTGGTAGCAGGCGCCCACCTGGAAGGAGGAGGCGGCCGCCTGGATGCGGATTTTCAGAATCTGATTTTTAGAATTCGAGTTCTATTGGGCTTCTGTTAGCGCCGGTTCTTTTGGGCTATTATATAAACAATCTTGGAAGACGCTTTCGACAACAAGTAACAAGGAGCGAAGGCAAGAAGATTAAGAAGATCTTTTTAGCACGCAACAATGAAGAAGAGGAAGCATACGTTTATCTTGTGATTCTTTTAATTCGTTGTAATAGTGGATGCTAGTTTTCTTTATGCTTTGAACCTTAAGACTCTTGTGACGTACTTCATTATTTATTAAGTATTTTTATTAGTTTATATCATTGTGTTTTTATCATGCTTTCATATGAACCCATGATGATGATGAGTTCTATTATGGGCTAATTTTGATCATGGGATCATAGCGGATTTACTATGGATTTTGTACGTTAATTGTTTAATACCTTGGTATGTGGTGATTGTATGATATCTAGCATAGGTTGTGCTTATTCGTCTTATGTGCGTCGCGAACATGTAAGATAGCCTGTTAATCTCTTGTGAAGTGACAATGAATCTTGAGATTTAGAACTTGCCATGCTAGCATAGGTTCATGTATTGTATACATGATTAGTGGGTAACTCTAACCGTTTTACTTGCCATGTGTAATCATAATGAATAACTTGCGCTAAAATCGTTAAGTTGTCAAATTTTGTAGACATATAGGGTCTCAACATAATTGATGTCTATTCAACTTCTATCTTAATTGTGGATGCTTGGTAGAATGGTATTCGTACAACCAAAGTTGGCGTTTATCAGTTTCTTGTTGTTCGATTAATATCATCACCATTACATGCTAAGGGTAATAACAACAACTATTGAATGAAGTAGTAATGAAGTTATGATTTCATGTGTGTTTGATATTGTTAATTTAAGTGTTTAATTCTCATAGTTATTATTAGTTAATTAACCTTAATTGTTATTGTCTTGACATTGAAGAATAACCATACATTGGTGAGTAAGTGTTAATTAAATATAATTAATCAGAGTCTCTGTGGGAACGAACTAGAAATCATTCTATATTACTTGCGAACGCGTATACTTACGTGAATTAATTAGTGCATGCTTTGTGCCTAACAAGTTTTTGGCGCCGCTGCCGGGGATTCGGTGTTAATTAGTTTAGTTTATGTACTTGCCATTAGTGGTCATTAGGATTCATTGATTAAGACTTGTTACTTACTGCTTCCGGTTGTGTTTCAGGTACTCTAGCGAGCGTTTATGCAAACACGTTCTCACACTCGCAAGACGAATCTGGATAAAGCTGAGGAGATAGATACAACTCTTGACTTTCCGGAGAAGATATTTTTTGAAGATTCGGATAAAGAGAGTGAAAAGAAAGAACCTGGAACAATGGGTGATCGTATAGTTCAAGCTGATCCAGCTCTTATGGACTTTTCTCGGCCTAAAATTGATGGCATTCAGTCAAGCATCATTCATCCGGCTATTCAGGCCAATACTTTTGAAATCAAGCTGGGCACTATTCAGATGGCGCATAATTCTGTTTCTTTCGGAGGTGCTGCGACTGAAGATCCCAACATGCATATCAGAAATTTTGTCGAGATCTGTAGTACTTTCAAGTATAATGGTGTTACTGATGAGGCTATCAAACTGAGGCTTTTCCCATTCTCTTTGAGGGATAAAGCTAAGGACTGGTTATATTCTTAACCAGCTGGGTCCATCACTACTTGGGAAGATCTTGCGCAAAAGTTTCTGGTGAAGTTCTATCCAATGGCCAAGATTGCAGCTACGAGGAGTGCTCTTACTTAGTTTGCGCAGCAACAAGGAGAATCCATGTGTGAGGCTTGAGAGCGCTATAAGGAGATGTTTAGAAAGTGTCCACATCATGGTATGCTTGACTGGATGGTGATCACTGGTTTCTACAATGGTTTGGGGGCCTAATCTCGGCCCATGCTCGATGCACCTTCTAGAGGCGCCTTGTGGGCCAAAAGCTATACTGAGGCCTATAATCTTATTAAAACTATGGCTGCAAATGAGTATCAAAACCCGACTCAAAGGATGATGCCTGGGAAGGTAGCAGGTATTCTGGAAGTTGATACGGCTCCAGCTATTGTAGCGCAGCTTCAGGCGCTGTCTATGAAGGTCGATTCTTTATCCAACTATGGAGTAAATCAAATAGCTAGTGTCTGTAAGCTTTGTGCAGGCTCTCATGCTACGGATCAGTGTTCTCTTGTTAATGAATCTGTTCAGTATGTGAACAATTATCAGCGACCGCAGCAGCCTGTGCCAGCTACTTGTCATCCCAATAACAGAAATTATCCCAATTTCAGCTGGAGCAATAATCAGAATGTTGTTCAGCAACCATATCAGCAAGCTTCCAGTAAACAGTTTAATCCATCTGGATTCCAGCAACCTCAGCAATTTTCTTAAAGGCAATCATATCCTCAACAAGAAGGTGCTGCTCCACCTTCTAGTGCTGAATTTGAGGAGTTAAAGATGTTGTGCAAAAGTCGGGTTGTTTCTATCAATACCTTGGAAAATCAAATTGGACAAATAGCCAATGCCTTGCTCAATCGTCAACCTGGCACACTTCCCAGTGATACTGAAGTGCCAGGCAGGAAGGAAGCTAAAGAGCAAGTCAAAGCTATCACCTTAAGGTCTGGAAAAGTTGTTGATGCTGAAAAAGCAAAAGATGGAGAAGCTGATGTTGTAGATGAAGAAAAAAAGCAAAAGGATAAAGATGGGGAACCAATGAAGACTACTGTTGAACACACTTTTCCTGAGGGTAATATAGGGAGAAACAGCTCTAGCCTCCACCACCTTTTCCTAAGCGATTGTAAAAATAAAAGTTGGACAAGCAATTTGGTAAGTTTCTGGAGGTGTTCAAGAAACTTCACATTAACATACCTTTGGCTGAGGCTCTGGAGCAAATGCCTAGTTATGCGAAATTCATGAAAGGTATTCTTTCAAGAAAGGTAAAACTGGATGATCTTGATACCGTTGCTCTGACAGAAGAGTGCAGTGCCGTGCTGCAGCAAAAGTTACCTCCAAAGCTTAAGGATCCGGGTAGCTTCACCATTCCTTGCACCATTGGCAAGTTGTCATTTGACAAGTGCCTTTGTGATTTGGGAGCAAGCATCAATCTGATGTCGTTGTCTATCTTCAAAAAGCTGAATTTTCCTGATCCGAAGCCCACCTACATGTCTCTACAATTGGCTGATCGTTCGATTACTTACCGACGAGGCATCGTGGAGGACGTGCTAGTAAAGGTGGACAAGCTCATCTTTCTTGCATATTTTGTCATTCTGGATTTTGAGGAAGATAAGAAAATTCCCATAATCTTGGGAAGACCTTTCTTGGCTACAGGTCATACCTTGATAGATGTGCAAAAAGGTGAACTCACTATGAGGGTGCAAGATCAAGATGTGACATTCAATGTGTTCAATGCGATGAAATTTCCTACAGAAAATGAGGAGTGCTTCAAGGTAGATTTGATTGATTCTGCAGTTACTTCAGAACTTGATCATGTGCAAAGGTCTGATGCCTTAGAAAAAGCCTTATTGGGGGAATTTTGACAGTGATGATGAGGAAGGCAATGGGCAGTTACAATATCTAAATGCTTCTCCTTGGAAACGAAAGCTAGACATGCCATTTGAATCTCTGGGAAATACTGATCTCAAGAATGCTGAGGGAAAGCTCAAACCATCTATTGAGGAAGCACCTACTTTGGAGCTTAAACCACTGCCTGAACACGTGAGGTATGCTTTTTTAGGTGATGCATCTACTTTGCCTGTTATTATTGCATCTGAACTTTCAGGAAGTGATGAGGACAAGCTCTTGAGGATTTTGAGAGAATTCAAATCGGCCATCGGATGGACTATGGCAGATATAAAAGGGATCAGCCCTTCGTACTGCATGCATAAAATTCTGCTAGAGGAAGGTAGCAAGCCAACTGTTGAGCAACGGCGAAGGCTTAATCCTATCATGAAAGAAGTGGTGAAGAAAGAAATTCTAAAGTGGCTGGATGCAGGAATCATATATCTTATTTCTGACAGTTTCTTGGGTGAGCCCCGTGCAATGTGTACCTAAGAAAGGAGGTATTACTGTGGTAGCAAATGAGAAGAACGAGCTCATCCCCACTCGAACAGTCACAGGATGGAGGGTATGCATGGACTAGAGAAAGTTGAATAAAGCCACGAGGAAGGATCACTTCCCTCTTCCATTTATTAATCAGATACTTGACAGGTTGGCTGGTCATGAGTATTATTGTCTTCTGGATGGCTATTCGGGCTACAATCAGATTTGTATTGCACCAGAAGATCAAGAGAAAACTACTTTCACTTGTCCATTTGGCACGTTTGCTTTTCGCAGAGTTTCTTTTGGCTTATATTCTCTGATATGATTGGAAATAATGTCAAAGTGTTCATGGACGACTTCTCCGTCTTTGGATATTCGTATGATGAATGCTTGAATAATCTCCGTTTGGTGCTCAAAAGGTGTGTGGAAACCAATCTAGTGCTTAATTGGGAAAAATGTCACTTCATGGTGCAGGAAGGCATCATTCTTGGGCACAAGGTCTCTAGTAAAGGTCTTGAGGTGGATAAAGCCTAGGTGGGCGTCATTGAAAATCTTCTGCCACCTATTTCTGTGAAAGGAATCCGTAGCTTTCTTGGTCATGCGGGTTTTTATCGGCGTTTCATCAAGGGCTTCTCTAAGATATCTAAGCCGTTGTGCAACTTGCTCGAGAAAGATGTGCCTTTCAAAATTGATGATGAATACTTGGCAGCATTCGAGACTCTCAAGAAGAGTTTAATCACCGCACCGGTTATTACGGCACCTGATTGGAGAGATCCTTTTGAGATGATGTGTGATGCAAGTGATTATGCAGTGGGAGCAGTTCTTGGGCAGCGAAAGTCTAATATCTTTCATACTATGCTAGTAAGACGCTAAATGGAGCCCAACTGAACTACACCACCACTGAGAAGGAGCACTTGGCAATAGTTTTTGGTTTCGAAAAATTTCGATCTTATCTACTTGGGATAAAGGTGACAGTGTTCACTGATCACGCTGCCATCCGCTATCTGGTCTCAAAGAAGGATTCGAAGCCTAGAATTATTCGTTGGGTTCTCTTGCTACAAGAATTCGAGTTAGAGATCAAGGATCGAAAAGGTCCTAAAAATCAAGTAGCTGACCATCTCTCTAGATTGGAAAATCCCGATTCTACTTCACATGATAAGATATTGATCAACGAATATTTTCCGGATGAGTAGTTGTTCGCAATTCAAGAGGAAGAGCCATGGTTTGCAGACATTATGAACTATCTTGTTAGCAATATAATGCCTCCTAATATGAATGCGGCTCAAACGAAGAAGTTTCTTTATGAGGTAAAGTGGTACATATGGCATGAACCATATTTGTTTAGACAAAGAGCTGACCAGATCATCATGGAATGTATCCCATTCTGTGAGACGGAGGGGATATTACGAGACTGTCATTCCACAGTTTATGGTGGATATTATGGTGGTGAAAAGACATCAACTCGTATTCTTCAAGTAGGTTTTTTATGGCCTACGTTGTTTAAGGATGCACATCAGTTCATTTTAAGGTGTGATCATTGCCAAAGAGTTGGGAATCTTACCAGAAAGGATGAGATGCCTTTAATTGTGATGCTTGAAGTTGAGGTCTTCGATGTTTGGGGAATCGATTTCATGGGACCATTTATCTCGTCCTGCAATAATCAGTACATCTTATTGGCAGTCGATTATATCTCGAAATGGGTAGAAGTCAAAGCTCTACCGACTAATGATGCAAAGGTAGTGTTGAGTTTTCTTCATAAGCAGATATTCACAAGGTTTGGAATGCCACGAGTTATCATAAGTGATGAAGGGTCGCATTTCTGCAATCATAAGTTCACTTCTATGATGCAACGCTACAATGTGAATCATCGTATTGCTACTGCCTATCATCCGTAAACTAATGGTCAAGCTGAAGTGTCTAATAGAGAGATCAAGTGCATTCTAGAGAAATTCATTTATCAGGCGACCCGCCTGATGAGAGCAGGCGACCGCCTGGTAGCAGGCGCCTGCCTGGAACGAGGAGACGGCCGCCTAGGTGCGGATTTTCAAAATCTGATTTTTAGAATTCGAGTTCTATTGGGCTTTTGTTAGCGCTGGTTCTTTTAGGCTATTATATAAACAATCGTGGAAGACGTTTTCGACAACAAGTAACAATGAGCGAAGGCAAGAAGATTAAGAAGATCGTTTTAGCATGCAACAACGAAGAAGAGGAAGCATACATTTATCTTGTGATTCTTTTAATTCGTTGTAACAGTGGATGCTAGTTTTCTTTATGCTTTGAACCTTAATACTCTTGTGACGTACTTCATTATTTATTAAGTATTTTTATTAGTTTATATCGTTGTGTTTTTATCATGCTTTCATATGAACCCATGGTGACGATGAGTTCTATTATGGGCTAATTGTGATCATGGGATCATAGCGGATTTACTATGGATTTCATTAGTTAATTTTTTAATACCTTGATATGCGGTGATTGTATGATATCTAACATAGGTTGTGCTTATTCATCTTATGTGCGTCGCGAACATGTAAGATAGTCTGTTATTCTCTTGTGAAGCGACAGTGAATCTTGAGATTTAGAACTTGCCAGGCTAGCATAGGTTCATGTATTGTATACATGATTAGTGGATAACTCTAACCGTTTTACTTGCCCCGTGTAATCATAATAAATAACTTGCGCTTAAATCGTTATGTTGTCAAATTCTGTAGACATATAGGGTCTCAACATAATTGATGCCTATTCAACTTCTATCTTAATTGTGGATGCTTGGTAGAATGGTATTCGTACAATGAAAGTTGGCGTTTATTAGTTTCGTGTTGTTCGATTAATATCATCACCATTACATGCTAAGGGTAATAACAACAACTATTGAATGAAGTAGTAATGAAGTTATGATCTCATGTGTGTTTAATATTGTTAATTTAAGTGTTTAATTCTCGTAGTTATTATTAGTTAATCAACCTTAATTGTTATTGTCTTGACATTGAAGAATAATCATACATTGGTGAGTAAGTGTTAATTAAATATAATTAATCAGAGTCTCTGTGGGAACGAACTAGAAATCATTCTATATTACTTGTGAACACGTATACTTGCATGAATTAATTAGCGCATGCTTTGTGCCTAACACTGCCAACTCGATATCATGAACTAGATACTTCTGCTCATGAGGTTTTAATTGTCTAGAGGCGTAGGCTATGACTTTATCGTGTTGCATCAGTACACAACCTAACCTTTCAAAGAAGCGTCATTGTATATCACAAAGTTCCTCGTCTCATCTGGTAATGGTAATACTAGAGCTGACAGTAGTCTCTTCTTCGGTTCCTGGAAACTTCCTTCACACTTCTCCGTCCAAATAAATTTCTCGTTCTTCCTGGTTAGCTTGGTTAACAGAGCTGCGATCTTAGAAAAATCCTTTACAAATCTTCAATAATATCCTGCTAGCCCTAGAAAACTTCTTACTTCTGTCGGAGTCTTCAGTTGTTTCCATTTGGATACGGCTTCAATCTTTATAGGGTCTACCATGATACCTTCCTTGCTTACGACATGTCCAATGAGCTGTACTTCTGTCAACCAAAACTCACACTTGGAAAACTTCGCGTACCATGGTTTTTCTCTCATCCTTTGGAGGGCAATCCTTAGTTGTGTTGCGTGATCTTCATGAGTCTTTTAATAGATGAGGATGTCATCAATAAATACAATAACAAACTTATCAAAGTATTCCTTATACACCCGGTTCATTAAATCCATAAAAGCCGTTGGTGTATTGGTCAATCCGAACGACATCACCAAAAACTCATAATGGCCATACCTTGTTCCGAATGCAGTTTTATGTATATCTTCAGGCTTGATCTTTAGTTGGTGGTACCCGGATCTTAGGTCGATCTTTGAAAAATAGAATGCTCCTTAAGCTGGTCAAATAAATTGTCAATTCTGGGTAAAGGGTACTTATTCTTGATTGTCAACTTGTTCAGTACCCTATGGTCAATGCATAGCCTCATACTTCCATCCTTCTTCTTGACAAATAACACTGGAGCACCCCACGGAGAAACACTTGGTTGGATGATTCCTTTGTCTAACAGTTCTTGAAGTTGCTTGGCCAATTCCTTCATTTCCACTAGGGCCATTCGATATGGAGCTTTAGAAACTGGCTCAGCTCCTGGTATCAAATCAATAGAGAACTCTATTTCTCGATCAGGTGGTAATCCTGGCAATTCTTCCGGAAAAATGTCAGGATATTCCCTTACTATTGGAATCTCATCCAGAGTAGGTGTCTCTTTCTTGGTGTCCACCACATGAGCCAAATACGCTTCGCATCCTTTCCTTAACAATTTCTTTGCCTGCAATACTAAGAGAAACTTTTTGTCCAGTTTCTATCCTTGATAGTTTATCCTTACATTATCTGTTTATACATAACAATTCTCTTCTTCTTGCAGTCAATACTTGCCTTAGATAGAGACAACCAATCCATGCATAGAATGATATCGAATTCTCCTAACTCAAAAGGTATTAGGTCGGTGGGAAAAGAGTGACCTGAAATCTCTATGGAACACTTAGGGGAGAATTGGCTTACAAGTACCTTATCTTGATTGGCCACTCCTATGGTCAAAGGTTCATCTAAGTCTTCCAATATCATTTGCATTTTATTCACACAATTTAGGGATATAAAAGATTTAGACACTCCTGAATCAAATAAAATGTTAATAGGCATGAAATTAAGAGAAAGCGTACCTGCAACTACATCAGAATCCTGAGCCGTAGATTTCTTGGTCATTTTGAAAGTTCTGGCTCTAGCTGTACTTGTTGCTGGTCCTTGAGATGCACTTCCTCCTATACTACTTTGGGTAGCTGATTTGTAATTCCTAGCAATGTGCCCCACTTTACCGCAGCTGAAACAGGTGACTCCTTGGTTCTCAGACTTGCATTCCGTAAAATAATGACCCTTCTGGCCACACTTGAAACAGTTGACCACTGACCACTGTGCTTATTCCACTATGCATTGACCACTGTGCTTATTCCCACATATCTTAGAATCGTTCACTGGCTTGCTAGACTTTGTCAGAGTAGAACTGACTGAAGTGGTACTGGGCCTAACTTGTGGGAAATTTTGCCTCCTGAATTTCCTGTCTCTATTCTTTCCAAACCGTCGTGGAAACTTTTGGCTTGCTTTTCCTTATTCTGACTTCGCAGGACCACCTTCAAACTTTCTCTTCTTTGCACCTCTTTCTTTAGCAGCCAACCTCTGATTTCTTTCTATCACTAAGACAGCCTAAAATACCAAAGTATATGTCTTAAGTTGTAGAGCTACTACTCCACTCCTAATCCCTGGCTTCAATCCTTTTTGAAACCGCTTTTCTCTCTAGGCTTCCGAACTTACATACTCTGGTACTATTCGAGTCAATTCTGTGAACTTGGCTTCATACTATGTGACACTTCTATTTCCTTGCTTCAATTCTAAAAATTCCATCTCCATCTGATTCTGGAGACATTCCGAAAAATATTTTTCCAAGAACAGTTCTGCGAATCGGGTCCACAGAATAAGACCTTCTCCTTCCAAGGCTCGCGTAGACTCCCACCAATAATTCAAATCATTCTTTAAAAAGTAACTAGCATAGTCTGTCTTTAAATCATCACTCACCTTGGTGAGAGCAAAAGCCTTTTCCATTTCCTTTAGCCAGATCCTAGAGGCAATAAGATCTACTTCACCTTTGAACTCTGGGGTTTTTACAGCTTGGAAAGATTTAGAACTAATAGTTTGGGTCCCCCTCAACTGATGTTACTGTTGGATTTGCAGCTATTGCTGTTGGATTTGCTGCTGCTGTTATTGTAGTAGGTAGTGGATGGAGGCTGTTATATTAGCCAATTTTATTGTGTATTCGGA
Source organism: Apium graveolens (assembly GCF_009905375.1). Taxonomy (NCBI): domain Eukaryota; kingdom Viridiplantae; phylum Streptophyta; class Magnoliopsida; order Apiales; family Apiaceae; genus Apium; species Apium graveolens. Next base: position 304,868,136 of record NC_133648.1, on the reverse strand, counting down.
TGGTTTAGTAGTTGGATATCAGTTGTACTAGTTGGATTTTTGTGTGGTTGTTATATAGTAGCTGCTTTATTATGTTGTTCAGTTTTCTATACTTGTGTGCTATTATTACTGTTGTTACTAGTATTGTTGCTTCTGTTGCTAGTATTTCTAGAATTTAGCCATTCACTCTAGATGGATCCAATTAACTGAGGATGAGGATATTTTCATTGTGGCAGCACTCTTCTGATACATATGTAGAGCATTCCATTTTTTTATATGACTACTATGTTTCAGGAGAATGCCACCTAAGAAGAATCCTCAACCCAACAATGGATCTGCTGGGGAACCCTCCATGAGTGAATTGATAGATTTGTTATGTCAGCAGTCTACTCAGCTGGCCCAACAACAACAACAACAACTGTGACGGCTTAAACCCCGAGGTCAGGAGTTCACGTCACTAAATATAACAAACCACAAATATAAATTATGAGATTATTATTAATATACTAACACGAACCCAAAATCAAGATCCGATCCAGGTTCAAGTATGATTTAAGCTACTCATTATTACACAACCATTTATTAAAAATTCTGACACACCAATTTATTCAGCAACTCGTCCGACCGCCCATGGTCTGACACAAACTACCTCACAGGAGCCGGGACCGAAAGGGGCTGGAACTCTGTTCTGACCAGGTCTGATAGATCATCTAGGCATCTGTGATTTATATAACATGTTGCAAGGGTGAGCATATAATCGCTCAGCAGTACCAACATATGAATAGCAGAGTGAAAACAGTTAATCTAAATAGTTATAGGAACAGAACTATGAAATAGTGTAAAACAATAACCTGTAAATCATTTCAAATCTCTGTCAAGATAACAACATTTAAAACTGGATATCACTGATTAGCATGCTCTTAATAAAACAACGTAGTTGTGTGCTATGTAAACACCAGAGTCCAATTTTATCATGCTATTCACATTTATAATTCAACTGTATAAATCACTTGTTCCGTTACGGGAATCACAAAGCCAAATCAGATACATAATGGATATGTGAAGATAGCTGATCAGACTATCCAGACCAAATGGCTCCATCTGCCATCCCATAAACCTGTTCCGGAACTCAGAGACTAGCTAGGTCTCTGACCTGCTGGACTAATCGGTTATGTAGTGCGCGCAACCGAGTTAGCCGCTTACGCAACCTCAATAGGCCACTCTGGCCCCTATGTATCCAATATCTGATCGTTTTTATCCAGTTTTCAAATCACTTGTACCTATCTCAGTTTTAAACCGTTCATTTAATAGCACACGTAGAATTGGTTCACAAATCATTTTCATTCGAGATAGGTACCTTTTCGAAGTTACCTTTCCCCAAAACAGGTTTTAACAATTAATTATAACTCCAGGGGATACGTAACTTAAAACATTTCTGTTCCTATTCGAAAATAAAACAATAGTTTATTCATATGTACTGAACCATAAAAGTATGGTAAGGGGTACTTGCCTTGCAAGCATTTCTCGGGATTTCTAGGGTAGCTGCGCTCGACTGGCTTTAGTCCTCACGAACTTTGATTGGGATCTATAGTAACAGAATAACCTAATTAGTTATACCGACATGCTTGATATCCTTGAACTAAACTAACCCAATCTGATATCCCGACTCGTATAATGATATACACATATTCACCTAATCGATATTTAAAATAGTGGTACACAATTTAATACTGAATAGTATACTTCTCGTATTTAAAATAATTTTCGGAAAATTTGGACAGCGACTCCTCTATTTATTGGACTACCCGTCAAAACATAATCGAAGTCCACAACACAATAATCACAGTTTCGCAATTTATGCTACAATACGACTTTTACAATAAATAACTATTTACGTTTCTGATAAATAATTTTACGAATTACTTTATTTATTTTATAAATTTAAGACTCAGAATTAATCATCACCGTCCACCTTCGACTTAAAGAAGCTCATCGTCGACGGCGGTAATATTTGCGGGTACCCGATTAATTTCGGATTCCCAACGCAAATTCCACCAATACAAATTAATTTTCCGCGCGAAAGTAATTTATTTCACGAATAATACTCAATATTTCCTGCAGAAAAAAGGAATAAAATAATTAATACAATAATAAACCAATTTGCAATATAGACTGCACATAAACATACATACACGTGTATTACACACGCCGCCAGAACCACCAAATCAGAGCAACAACAGAAATCACATCCACACATACTCTCACAGATTGCCACACACATATTATATACACACACACATACGTATATATGTATATCAGAGAAACGACACCCGAGTAGCCGGAGAATGCACCGGAAAACGGTGACGGGAACAAACACAACAGGGGGAAGAAATAAGAACGGAGAGGGGAGAAAAAAGACGGGAAAAGAGAGGAGAAAGAGAGGACGGAGAGATAAGAAGAAAGAGAGAGAGAGTTCGATAGAGAGATTGAGAGAAACTGGAGTGAAACAGGGGGTGGGGGGTTTCGGTTATTATTTATTATTATTTTTTCTAATTTGTTCTGCTGCTGCCACGAAGCAACAAACAAGACACGCAGCAAAAACATTTTGCGAACACGTGTCCTGTAATATAAATCCGCCCCGAAATTTGCCATTTAACAAATAATCGCGTAGTTAAATAAAATTCTTAAAATACCAAATAAATGTTACAACCCTTGGAATAGTTAAAAACTAACAAATTAAATTTTTCGTAATTTTTAAACCATTTTTGAAACACAACTCGTACCCGCATTTAACGATTTAGCGAATAAATGTGCGGGTGATTTAATCCCAAAAATTTCCAAAATAATTTTAAAATTCTCCAAATATTCCAAACTTATTAAAATTTGAATTTCGTAATTTTTGAAGCATCCTGGAATTAAAAAATGAATTTACAAATAAATATACTCAGAAATTTTTTTAAAGATAAATAATTAATAAAATATTGATTTCTAAATTTTATAAAATCCCAAAAATATCTATTGAAATTATAAAATCATAGAAATAATTTTTGAGACAATCTCAATATTTATGGAAATAAATCTTTCATAAAATCACCTTTAAAACTAGAAATAAAACAATACAACTCAATAATTTACTATACAAATGATCCTCACACTCAAATAAACACATATAATTAATAACAAAGCAATACACAGTCGATAAAATCCTTACACATATTTTATTTATTTAATCATATAATAATTACACTTTTAAATAATACAAAAATATACGAGTCGTTATACTAGAGTTTATCAATCACTAACGGAATCAACTCATCAACTACTAGAGGAAAACACTATCCATGGTTAGAGTAGCAAATATCAATTGATAGTGACTTAATATAGCACATATATCCAATCTGACAAAGCACATGGATTGATGGAGATCTCTGTTTGAAAATGGAAGCCAAAGATAAAATTTCTATACTGTCTTGGAATCTGAAGAAGAAGAAACATTCGATTTCCATGCATGACAAATTGGAAACACATTTAAGGTTCAATAATCAAGATCAATAAACGCAATTCAATCAAGGGCCATGAGATGGAATGCAGAAGAAATCTAACTGGACCTAGAGACATGTAATATTTATTGTCTAGTAGAATTGTAACAAGTAGAAGCAGTGCTTCAAGTAAGAAATAAGTTTATAGAGTTTTTCATAGAGTTTTGTTGAGAAAAATATTTCCGAGAGAAACAATGTAAAAGAAGTTATGAGATTAGCTTGTAATTTACAAATATTATTTATTCAATATATATATATCAGGTGGTAAGTTATACAACAAACCATCTGAAATATTTATATTTGGTATTTTTATCTCTGTTTAGTAAATCTTAAAGTTCAAGTTTGAGAAACGTTTGATTTGTATTCAACCCCCTTTTACAAATCACATTGTTATTGATTGATAGTATATAACAATTGGTATCATAACGAGCCTTATAACATAATGAAGATATAAAGATCTTGAAGTTGTTCGATCAATCACGTGTAAGAAGGATGTTGGTGTGAAGATTTCAATGCTGGATAAAGAATAGTATTCTTATTGGAAAGTGAAAATGAGACTTCAATTGATGTCTCAAGATGAGAGCTTTCTTAATTGTATTGAAAATGATCTTTGTTAGGTCACACAACACTGTAGAAGGGGGTTGAATACATTGTAGAATACAATCAAATCAATTTCGAACACAAGTAACAATAAACAGATATATTTGATATAATAAACTTTGTTACAATGGAACTTTTCTCTCTCAGTGATGAACAAATATCACGAGAGCTGCTAGGTTACAATGTATGATCTTCTCGATAATGATAACACATATAGTGTACACCTATGTCTGTGTTTATATAGTACACAGTTACAAGATAACTTCTAATTGATATGGAATATAATTCCATCTCCTAAAATATATCAATCAGATATCTTATACAAGTTTTTAAGTCCTTTAACTCTTTCCATGCATATCTTCTTTTATATTAGTCTCGATCTTCTTTCCTGTAAATCATCTTCCTTCCTTAACTGTTAGTCCTCCAGTACTTAAGTTCTTATATCCATCTTCTGATATTTATCTTCTGATAATCTAAGTTCTGATATCCTTAAGTTCTGACTTTTAGTAAGTACTGATTTCAGTAAGTACTGATATTTCCTGTTTGTTAAGATCTGAAAACTAAACATGAAACATATTAGACATGAGATCTCAAATATATCTAACAATCTCCCCCAACTTGTAAATTATGCAAAAATATACAAGTTAATAGATTTGATGATGTCAAAAACATTTAAGTTCAAATGTAATAAGAGTTTAATAAGACTATTAACTACAACTTACAGTCCTTATAGCTTTACCAACTTCACTGGATCAATCTGAATCCATAATGATTCTTAACAAAATCTCTTACCAGCTTGTCTTCAGCTTTCCTCAGAAATTCAACTAACTATGCTTTGACCTGCATCAGTTCTTCATCTTTACTATCACCAATTTGATAAATGGCTGTTTTGAGAGCTTGAATTGATGTTCTTTCAAGTCCTTCACCAAGTCTGATAACCCTGAGATGTGAAGAATTTTCATTATAACATAAGCATCTTCCTTTCAGAATAACTTCCACCTTAGCAGAATTCTTCAGCATAGGAATTTCTCTTCCATCATCTTCAGTAATCATTGGTATATACTGAGAAGTCTTTGTACAAGAGATTCTAAATAGATCTCTTATAGCCTTCAAAATGTATTCTGACCATCTTCTTGTAATATCAGATTTTACTTCCAGAAGATAGTGAATATGTTGAAGTTCTCTGACAGACTTCTTTAGCACATCATTATCAGCTAGTCTGTAAGTTAATCCATCATAGAGAAATAAAATCAATTTCTCCTTTAGATTTTCCTTATCATGAGCATCTATCACGATTTGAGCAGACAACACTTTGTCAAGGTGCTTTTGTTTGATTTCTTCATATGGTTTATCTGTCAACATGAAATGATCTCTTAGAGTAACTTCTACTCCTATTTGTATTTTCTCTTCATCAGAACCTAATCCAGCTTTATCTCTAGGTTGTTTGGATCTCAACCCAAATGTTGCAAGTTGACTCATCATAAGATTGGATTTTGGTTCAACTGGAGTAGCTTTCTTCCATAACAGCTTCTTCTTATCAGCAATTGTCATCTTTTCCAAATTAACTTGATCAGAATTTGTTGTTTCTTCTGTATCTTGCTGTTCTTTATTCAGAACAACTTGAGCAGTGTCAGAGGTTGTTTAATATTCTTCAATTATCTTTTTTTTTCTTCAGAATTTGAACAGTTTCATCTTCTATCAAATCAACATCATGCACTGTAGTTTGATAGACTGGAATGGAAGAACTTATCTTTTTCTCAATCTTTAAAGGTTCACCAACCTTTTCTTTTCCTTTTGATTTAGGATCAATCTCAGTTTGTGATCTAGTCTTGGTCTTTGAAGTCTCAGAATTTGACTTTTCCCTGATCACAATGCCTTTTTCCTTAGGCCTTGGAGGTTTCTTTGTATCAGAAGCTTTAGACTTAAGATTTGTCTTCTCAGCAGCAAATCTAGCTTCTTCCTCCTTGAGAGTTTCCAAATCCATTCCTGGATTTTGTTTCAGAAATAATCTTCTAGCTATCTCCTCATCAAGTGTCTGGATTTTAGGATTTTTGTAATAAACAGTAGTCTGCTTCCCCTTTAGCTTCAGAGTTTGTAAAAACTTCTGAGAGTCTTTAGATCCTGACTGAATCAGAATATCAGAACTTGACATCAGACTTTGCTTATCAGAACTTGACTTTAGACTTTTAGCATTCACAACATCAGAACATGACTTGTTCTATATAGAAGATTTTCCTTGAACTTTTCATTGACCTATATTCTTATCAGAGTTTCCCTAATCATCACCTTTATCATCCTTTTTCTTCAGTATTTCAGTAGGTGAGCATTTGGACTTAACTACATTCTCCCCCTTTTTGGCATTATCAGGAAGTAAGAGAGAAAGAAGAAGTTCAAATGAAGATTGGATTTCTTCCAATTGAGCTTTCTGAGAAACTTGGTTAGCCAGGACCTCAACAATTTGGGCCTGTTGCTTCTCTTGAATCTTCTCAATGGCTTTGATTTTCTCAAGAGTAGGTCTGATATATCTATTCTTGTCAAGCTTAACCTGTAGATCTAGCTTATCAGCATGTTCCTTTAGTGTATCAACCTTTTCATGAGTAGAAGAATGTAGACCTTGAAGATGATTGGTAGATAGAGCAGTGATCTTGAGTTGTGTCTTTAAATCAACATGTAATAACCCCAATTTTTGGAAAATTTTGAAACACGGATGAATAGTAACTTTTGCTGATGATACTGATTAAGGAAAATTATCAGACCACGCTATATAGGAGTACTGTTATGGAAATTCTAAGATCGTATTAGTACTCCGTAAAGTAAATAAGTGTATGTAAAGATCGTCAGAATCCAAATCCGAACACTTTGATTTTTTCCCGAAAATCCACCAGATACCGAAAGAATTGAGTATAAGGTGACAGGATAAAAAGGATTTAAATTCAAGGATTTTAAGAGGGGATCATAAAAAGGAATATAAAATATTGAGAAAGGTTTAGGGGAACCCAAGTAATAAGATCCCGGATATGATCCCTCAAACGTCGAACGAGAACGAAAGTTAAGCGAACCGTAAAACAAATAAGCGACCAAGAGACAAGCTTGTACAAGAAGCCAAGGATTGTGACATCATCAAACCACAAGGAAGAGACATGTGGCAATTGGATGACATAAGAATGATGACCTAATGTTAGATATATTTGATAATGTCATGGCTAATATGTTTTATGTTTAGATTTCAGATCTTATTTGAACAGAACAAATCAGTACTTAACTGATCAGTACTTATACTGGAAGTCAGAACTTAAGGTACTGGAAGTCAGAACTTAAGGGATATCAGTACTTATGTTATCAGGAGATAGATATCAGAACTTAAGTGCTGAAGGACGATCAGATAAGGACAGTAGCTGATTAAAGTTAAGAAGATCAAGATAAACATAAGAAGAGATATGCATGAAGAAGGAATTCCGTGAAGAATGGAATACTTGGAATAGAAGATATCTGATTGATATATTTTAGGAAGCAGAATTATATTCCATATCAATTAGCGAATATCTTGTAACTGTGTAGTATATAAACACAGAAATAGAGTTTACACTAGAAGTGTTATCATTATCGAGAATATTATTTAATATAACTCTAGCAGCTCTCGTGATATTTTGTTCATCACTGAGAGATAACAGTTCCAGATTGAAACAGAGTTTATTGTTTAAATAAAGTTTGTTTTCTGTTACATAAGTTCTTGAAGTTTGATTTGATTGTAATAAACACTGTATTCACCCCCTCTACAGTGAAAGTGTGACCTAACAAGTGGTATCAGAGCTATCTGTTAACACACATACAGTTAAAGATCCAAACACAATCATGTCTGACACAGAAACTCCAACTAAGCCTAACAAAACTGAGGAATCATCAAAGATATCAACTCAGAGTCGATATGAGACTATCAGAGTTCCCATATTGAGACCATCTGAATATCCCATATGGAAGGTAAGGATGACCATGTTTCTGGAAGCAACAGATCCAGAATACCTTGATAGAATCAGGGAAGGGCCTCACAAACCTACCAAGCTCGCTGTTGTAGTTGCAGGTGAAGCAGCAATGACCGTACCAAAGGAAAAGACTGATTACACTGCTGAAGATATAGCATCTATTGCTAAGGATGCCAAGGTACGTCACTTATTGCATAGTGCCATTGATAATGTAATGTCAAACAGGGTAATCAACTGCAAGACTGCTAAGGAGATATGGGATGCACTGGAGACAAGGTGTCAAGGAACTGAAACAGTTAAGAAGAACAGGAAGACAATACTCACTCAAGAGTATGAACACTTTGACTCTAGGACTAATGAGTCATTGACTGATGTATATGATAGATTTGTCAAACTCTTGAATGACTTGTCATTAGTAAATAAGGAGTATGATCTTGAAGATACAAACCTCAAATTCCTGTTAGCTCTTCCTGAATGTTGGGATTTGAAGGCAACAACAATAAGAGACAACTACAATCTTGATGAAACAACTCTTGATGAAATCTATGGAATGCTCAAGACCCATGAACTTGAGATGGAACAAAGAAGCAAGAGAAAAGGAGGAAAGTCAAGGACAGTTGCTCTCAAGGTTGAAGAGGAATCCCCCAAACCACCTTCCTCAAAGAAAGATAAGGGTAAAGCTCTTATCATAAAATCTGATACTGAGTCATCAAGTTCTGAGAGTGATGATGACTCAGATTCTGAAAGCTTGCCTGAAACTGATGCTGATGAGGAGATGTTGAAGCTGTGTGCTCTTATGGTGAAAGGAATCACAAAGATTGCATACAGGAAGTTCAGGAAGGGAAAGATGTTTTCCAGGAAAGGCATAAGTTCTGATAAGAAGAATTTCAGAAGATCTGAAGGAAAAGGAGGAAAGTCCGACAGAGGAGATTACGCTAATGTTAAATGTTATAATTGTGGTGAGAAAGGCCACATATCTCCTGATTGCAAGAAGACCAAGAATGACAAAGGCAAAGCTCTTGTCACAAAGCAGAAAAGCTGGACAGACACCTCAGACTCTGAAAGTGAGGAGAACTATGCATTGATGGCAAATGCTGATAAATCAAGTTCTGAAAGCAGTTCTGAAGCTGCTGAAACAAAGGTACCTCAGACTACTTATGCTTTTCATACTGATGATATTGATGAGTTGAGAAGATATCTTAAAACCATGTTTGTTAGTTATAGAGATCAAACTTTAACATGTGAAAGATTAACTTCTGAAAATCTTGCTTTTAAGAAAAGAAATGATTTCTTAGAAAAAGAGTTAGTCATGTTTCATCAAACTCAGCAGGATAGAGATAATGCTTTTTATATTAGGGATGAAGTGCTAAAAATGAATGAATCTCTAAAAACTGAGTTAGAAAAGGAGAGAGAGATTATCAGAACTTGGACTAACTCTGGCAAAACAACTCAAAATTTGCTAAGCAGTGGAAACTGGAAAGAGGGTTTAGGCTATGGAGTAAATGAAAAAGGAACTGTAGAAATTAAGCCTGTTGATAAGCAAAAGCCGAAGTTAAAACCTGTTAAGTTTGTAACTGAAAAATCCGAAAATGAGAAATCAGAAGTTAAAAAGGAATTAGCTTCTGACAAACTAAAACAGGAAAAGACAGCTGAAGTTAACATAGGCTTAATGACGAAGAAGCAGCTTAAGCATAAGCTGAAAGATGTTAAGGATGCAAACAAGGTAAAATCACCTAGGAAAAACAGGAATGGAAAGGAAGGTGTGAATAAAAGCAATAACTATAAATCTGTTCCTGATGCTCCTAGAAAAGCATGTCATAACTGTGGAAGTTCTAACCATCTGGCTTCTTTTTGCAGGAAGAATAAGAATATTAACTCCTTATCTACAAAGTCAGGAGTTAAGAGTCAGTCTGTTAGATACAAACCACAAAATCCTTGTTTTCATTGTGGTAGTTTATGGCATTCCATTTATACTTGTAAGGAATATCATAGTTTGTACTATGATTATTATCAAATAAAACCTTCTTTAAAGAAAGTTTCTGTTGTTCCTCCTAGTATAAGGTCTGATAAGAAAACTGTTAACATAAAATCTGATGTTAAATCCGCTGCAAATGTTAACAAACCTAAAAAGGCCAAAGGATCCAAGCAAGTCTGGGTCCTTAAAACTAATAATTAGTGGTCTTTTTGATTGCAGGGCAACAGGAAAAATATTCTAGTTCTGGACAGTGGATGTTCAGGACATATGACTGGAAATAAGGCCCTGCTATCAGACTTTGTGGACAAAGCTGGCCCAAGTGTTTCTTATGGAGATGGCAACATTGGAAAAACCTTGGGATATGGCAATATCAATCTTGGGAATGTCATTATTAAAGATGTAGCTCTGGTCTCAGGACTTAAACACAACTTACTGAGTATAAGTCAAATCTGTGACAGAGGTTATCATGTTGATTTCTTTGCAGAACATTGTGAAATAGTTAGTAAATCTAAAGGAAAAATTGTTCTGAAGGGATTCAGGCGTGGTAACATTTATGAAGCTAAGCTTTCAACAAGTTCTGATGGTTCTGCAATCTGTTTAGTGAGTAGAGCCTCAACTGAAGAAAGCTGGAATTGGCACAAGAAACTCTCTCATTTAAACTTCAACAAGATAAATGAACTGATCAAGAAAGATCTTGTGAGAGGACTGCCAAAATCAGTGTTTGTTCCTGATGGTCTTTGTGACTCATGTCAGAAGGCTAAACAAAGAAAATCTTCGTTCAAGAGCAAGACTGAATCATCAATTCTTGAGCCTTACTATCTACTTCATGTTGATCTATTTGGTCCAGTGAATGTCATGTCTATTGCAAAGAAGAAATATGCGTTGGTCATAGTAGATGAGTTCACCAGATACACATGGGTGTATTACTTGCACACAAAAAGTGAAACTGCATCTATCCTGATTGATCATGTCAAACATCTGGATAAATTGATCAAAGATTCTGTGAAAATTTTGAGGAGTGATAATGGCACTGAATTCAAGAATTTGATAATGGAAGAGTTCTTCAAAAATCATGGAATAAAGCAGGAATTTTCTGCTCCTGGAACTCCACAGCAAAATGGAGTTGTTGAAAGGAAGAATAGAACTCTAATTGAAGCTGCACGAACAATGCTTGAAGAAGCAAAGCTTCCAACCTATTTCTGGGCTGAAGCTGTGCAGACTGCTTGTTTTACTCAAAATGCAACACTCATTAACAAGCATGGAAAAACACCATATGAGATGGTGAAGAACAAGAAGCCAAATCTCAAATACTTTCATGTATTTGGATGTAAGTGTTTTGTTCTCAAGACTCATCCTGAACAGCTATCCAAGTTTGATCTAAAAGCTGATGAGGGAATCTTTGTAGGATATCCACTTTCTACAAAAGCCTTCAGAGTCTATAATTTGAGAACAAAAGTGGTCATGGAATCTATCAATGTCTCTTTTGATGACAAGAAGATCACTGGACTTGAAGATTGCATTGATCATAATAAGCTGAGATTTGAAAATGAAGATTCATATTCTGATACCTCAAGTCCTGACAGTCAAAGTCCTGATACTGTAAATTCTGATGGATTAAACTCTGATGTTATTGAAACTGTGGTGACTACGTCAAAGGAAGATGCACCATTGCAGGGGGAGCATACTCAAGATTTTATCACATCTCAAGAAGCATCAGAACATACATCTGGCTCGTCAAATTCTGATTCGTCAAGTTCTGATAAGCCAAGTACTGACAGTGCTGAAAATCTAAATACTGAAGGATCCAACTCAGAGAGCATAGTTTCAGGGGGAGCATCAGAAAATGAAATCGAAGACAGCATGAATTATGGGGGAGCATCCAGTTCTAGAGAAAATCTTCCATCTGCAAGGAAGTGGACAAAATCACATACACCTGATTTAATAATTGGAAATCCTGAGGCAGGTGTCAGAACTAGAACAGGTACTTCGAATGAATGTCTTTACAATTCTCTTCTCTCTCAGACTGAGCCAAAGAAAGTGGAAGAAGCTCTTCAAGATGCTGATTGGGTGCAAGCAATGCAGGAAGAGTTGAATGAATTTGAAAGAAACAAAGTCTGGACCTTAGTGCCAAGACCCAAGAATAGATCGGTTGTTGGTACAAAGTGGGTATTCAGAAACAAAACTGACAGTGATGGCATAATTGTAAGGAACAAGGCAAGGCTGGTTGCAAAAGGATATTCTCAACAGGAGGGAATTGACTATGATGAAACATTTGCTCCAGTTGCTAGGTTAGAAGCCATAAGGATATTCATGGCTTATGCTGCTCACAAAAAGTTTACTGTCTTTCAAATGGATGTGAAAAGTGCTTTTCTCAATGGAGAATTGGAAGAGGAAGTATATGTTGAACAACCTCCAGGCTTTGTAGATTCCAAACATCCAGATTATGTCTACAGGCTTGATAAAGCACTTTATGGACTTAAGCAAGCTCCTAGAGCATGGTATGAGACTTTAACTCAGTTTCTTCTGGAAAGTGGATTCAACAGAGGAACTATTGACAAAACATTGTTCTATCTCAACCATGGCAAGGACTTACTTTTGATCCAGATTTATGTTGATGATATCATTTTTGGGTCTCCAAATGACAAACTTTGCAAAAAGTTTGCCAATCTAATGCAGTCAAGATATCAGATGAGTATGATGGGAGAACTTAGTTATTTTCTGGGCCTTCAAGTCAAGCAGAGTGAAGAAGGAACTTTTATTTGTCAATCTAAGTACACCAGAAATTTGCTGAAAAAATTTGGAATGCAAGACTGTTCAAGTGCATCCACTCCCATGGCCACTGCAACAAAACTGGATAAGGATACTGGTAATTCAGTAGATATTACTGATTACAGAGGTATGATTGGCTCACTTCTCTATCTAACTGCTAGTAGACCAGATATCATGTTTGCTACCTGTCTTTGTGCAAGATTTCAAGCAGATCCAAGAGAACCTCACTTAACAGCTGTAAAAAGAATCTTTAAGTATCTTAAAGGAACAGCTGATCTAGGATTATGGTATCCTAGAGAATCAGATTTTAAATTAATAGGTTACTCAGATGCAGATTTTGCAGGTTGCAAAATTGACAGGAAAAGCACAAGTGGAAGCTGCCAATTTCTTGGAGGCAGATTGGTTTCTTGGTATAGCAAGAAACAAAAGTCAATTTCCACATCAACTGCAGAAGCAGAGTATATTGCTGCAGGAAGCTGCTGTGCACAGATTCTCTGGATGAAGAATCAGTTACTGGATTATGGGTTAACATATTTCAAAATCCTTATTTACTGTGATAATCAAAGTGCTATTGCTATGACAGGTAATCCAGTTCAACACTCTATGACAAAGCACATCAGCATCAGGTATCATTTCATCAGGGAACATGTGGATGAAGGTACAGTGGAATTGCATTTTGTTCCCACAGATCAACAAGTAGCAGATATCTTCACAAAACCACTGTGTGAAGCTACCTTTTCAAAATTGGTAAATGAACTTGGAATGATTTCAGGTTCTTTCTCTAAATCTGCTTAAACTTGTTCTATGTTATCAGACTTTATGATCAGTATTTACAGAATTAATCTCTTTGTATATTCTGTGCATTAATTGATAAATGTCTTCAAGTACTGACTGTTGTCTGATATATGTGTCTAAACTCTGATAAGTGATATGTCTGTTTCAGTAACTCTTCTATCCTATGAGGATAACTGTGCTAGATACTGACCTACTAGTCTTCAATAAACAAATGATCCCATGAAAGAAGTAGTTATTTCTGTGGAAATCTTATGACACAAGCAAATTCTGATAACTGAGCTTAGTTAAGTTTACTTTGTATATCTTATTACTAAGTCACAAATTAGAATAATGCTACTCATCTGTTTAAGTTCTGATTCTAGTAAAACTGCTGAATGTACTAAGTGCTGATAAACCTCACTTATCAAAAGAAGAAGAACAATAAAACAAAGAATAATATCAGGTACTCCTTTGAGATCTAGAGTAAAAATGTGAAAGGGACGACCCAAGTGCATTGCTGGTATTAAGTAAATATGCATTAGAAAAGCAAAATATTTTCTTGGTGACTTTTCACACTCTATGATTAATGGAGAAATACTCTGATAATAGCATAAATTCTAATAAACAGTCGTGACTCACTTACACTGAGAAGCCTCTGTAAAATAGAATTTCAAAAGATGCATAAAATTAGCACAAAAACAGTTGAGGTGGACTCATGCATGAACTCGTTTATCAGTAGGTTTCAGGATAATGACAGTTCTTTAGCAAAATTTTAATTATGACTTATTTCTAAGATGTACTGAAGTAGATCAGACTTTACTCTTTGTCGGTTATTTAGCTTAATGCACACACACATCACTCCATATGAATGATGAAATTTCTGTGGTGATCTATGTTATTTTAGATAAACAGTCATTGTGTCACTTCTGCACAAATTCTGAGGACAAGTTCTAGTTACACGTTCTGATGATTAAGTTCTGACGTTCATAACTAAGAACTTGTATGAGTATTTACTAAGATAGATATTCCTTGTTCGAGGTAAGACATTATGTTCTGATGACTGTTAAGTTCTGGTATAGGTCTAAGTTCTGATTTTTCAGTCTAACCCTTTACTTGACTTATTTATGAGTAAAATTTGGTAACAGTCTCAGATTAATTTCGAAATGTTGAAGTGGAAGATTAATAGTCTATGGTTAAAACATAATGGCACTCGTCCTTGAACAGTTCACTCTTGTTACATGTGCCCATTCCTTTTCCAATGACTGTTATTCTTTTTCAAGGTCTAGGGAGACGAGGTAGAATTAATTCTACCTGTCTGCATTCAATATCTTTGTGTCTCTTGGCATTCTCTTGCCTATATATGCAACCACTTCACATCAGTCTTTCCATCACATTCTTCTCACACACTTATCCTCCTTCTTCTGTCAAAAACACAATGGTTCGATACAACATGTTTTTGAACACACAAACCTTCACAATGGAGCTCAGTTGTGCCGAGTGGCAGCAGGAGTGGCATATAACAGCCATTCCTGAGGAGATCTGGGACTCTGTCCCACAGGAGGTGCTGGCTCACCTTCTATTCTTCGAGATGGATTATCATCGCCATCTGGAGCGCCTGAAGGAGGAAAGGCGGGAAGCTATCCGTCAGCAAGAGCGAATCATTCGACTCGCTATCTTGTTTGTCGAAGATAGGAAGAGGAAGATGACTTAATCTCGTCTTCTTCCTGTTCTTCTTCATCCTCAGCTTTGTCAGGCTTCTTAGCTAGGACTAAAGCTGTTGACGTTAGGATTAGAAGCTTAGGGAAAATCTTGTATTGCTGTAATTTCTATTTCATTTATGTATTGACTTGATATATTAATGAAAATTGTTTTTACTTCAAGATTTTGTCTCTGAGTTATTTTATCTTGTGTTGTTAAATCCTGCTTGATATTCTGATGACCATTTAAATTTTGTCTTAAGTTCTGATTTAAGTCCTGATTCTTAGTCAGCACTTATTCATCGAAATTATCTCGGTCATTTTTAACATGATTCATTTTCAGAATATTAATGTTGCAGTGCAAAATAACCAATCAGTGATAACGGGTTAAAATTTGAATTGTTTCCATTGATAAATGGAACAGTTTTTCCTTGAAACTCGGCAAATAGGTAAGTATTGATTATTGTTTTCTCGAGCCCAGTAACTATCCGTTATTACTGCTTGTCTGACAGGTGTCCAACGGTAATATTTCTTTTGTATAAGTACAGCAGAGAGAAGATTTCTTTAATCTTTTTAATTTCTTCATCTTCTATCTCTCTTCTTACTTTTACTCTCCTTCACTTTACTATTTCCGTTGTTTTCATACAGATATTATCTCAAACACCTAACAGGCATACTTGAATTTCAATATTTTTCACATGGCACCAAAGGATTTAATCATTGATGGAGCAAAGTTTGTTCCAAACAACTATGCTGCAATTCTTGATCATGCTGACGCTCCATCTGAATTGCATTTTGTGCAAGATCTTCTTGCACATAGTGAGGTTGGGTACGCCTTAACTCAGCCTGAATTATTTTCAAGTCAACAAGTTCTGCGGTTCTGGAGGACTGGAATTTTTGATGATGGTGGTAAACGAGGAACTCCCAGTATTATCTTCCAAGTGGGTGATTCTTCCTATGTAGTCACTCCTGGTACAGTACGAAGAGCATTACATCTTCCAGAAGATTGTACCTTCTCTATACCAGAGGAATCAGAACTTCGGGGGTTAATGACTGATTTGGGATATGAACAGAGTCTGACGAAACTTGGACAGTTGAAACAGGCTCATATCAGAAGAGAATGGAGTTTCTTCTTCGATTGCATCACCAAGGCTTTTGGGAACAAATGTTCTAATTTTGATGCTATCCCAATTCTGAGTCAGCACATCGGGTATGCTATTATCCATCAAACTCATTTTGATTTTGCAACTGGAATAATTGGTTTTATTGGGGATAGGATGACAGAGGATCGAGATGTTGTTTATTTTGCTAGATTCTGTCAACTTATTTATACGTATTGTACTGCTGAACCCCAGTTAGTCAGCACTCAAACCCCACCTTTTAAGGTTGCAAAAAGGTACTTTAACGACCTGATAAATGCTGACACAAAGAAATCAATGGTGAGACAATTACAGATTCCTCAGTCTGTGAAACAGATTCTGGTAAATGCTGATCCAGCTACTTACAAATCTGTTTACTCAAATGTTCAACCAACTCACCATAACCAAAATCCATCAACCTCAGTCCCTACCTCTAATTCTACTCAACCTACCCTCAGAACTTATCTCAAATCCTATCTCTCCACTTCACAGACTGCTCAATATTCTTCTTCAGCACCTACTGTGAAGCCTACATCCTCTAAGCCAAAGAGAACAAAGACTGTTCCTCAAACATCTCAGAAGAAGAGGAGGATTACTTTGAGAGATGAATCAGATTCTGAGGATCAGATTCCATCTTCAGAACCTATGATAGATGAAGCTGAGAAGGCAACTTCTCAGAAGGATTCTGCAATTGGGGGTTCTAGGCTTCTCAAGAGGCTTAGACGTATGACGGTTCCTGCAACTCCCAAGGAATCCAAATCAACAAGAAAGTACAAGAAACAGAGGGCACAGAGGCCAGTTTCAGATGATGAGGAGGAAGCAGCTAAGGAAGGGGATCAGGAATCTCTGATCTCACACGACAAGGAATTTGCTCCAGTCACTTCTTCTCCATCAACTCCATTTCAGGAACCTGTATCTGACAAGGCTAATTTACCTTCTTTATCTCTTGTTGATCCAGGCACAAGTGCTGAAATTGATATTCAGAACTTGGTTGTGCCTGAAATACTTTTCTTAGAAGCTCCAACAGCAAATAATCCTTTCACAACACCTATTACTGATGCTGTTCAAACTCCTGAGTTATCACTAACACCTTCTCTGCATCAAGATGATGATCAGATTTTAGGTGAGCATCAGGATATGGCTGTTGATCAGAACTTAGTATCAGATCAGCAATTAGAGGATGTTGAAGCCTCCATTGCTACTCATACAGTTGTCTTATCAGAAGATACTGATTCTTTAAGTTCTGATGCTGCAAATGTTGGAGATACTGGTGAAGCTGCTACAACTGTAGATGCTGATGCAGCAGGACCTTCAGGACATACTCCTCCACTGACTCTTCCTAAGTCTGAACTGCTAAAGGAGTTTGTTATCAGGGATGCACCAGTACCTTGGAGTGAAACTCCTGCAGGACAGGAGTGGACTAAGGAATGGAACTCAGTTTCATGTGTTCCAAATGCTTTACATCTTGCTGAGCACTTGACTAAAGCTGATGAAATGTTAAATTCTGATGATTTTAAAACCCAGCTTAGAGTCACTGCATTGAGTACTAAACATCTACAAGGTCTTCATTCCAACACTCATGCAGAGCTACACAAGATTCAGGAGAACTTTATTAAACAGGAACAAGTTTGGAAACTTGATAAGAAAAAGTTCTTCCAACCTACCATTGACAGGGTTGCTTATATTGAGAAAACTCAAGAGAAGCAACAAGCTCAGATTGATCAAATTCTGACAAATCAAGCTTCTCAGCAATCGCAACTTACTGAAATCCAGACCTCAGTGGAACTACTTATCTCTCTTTTATTACCTGCTGATGCCAAAAAGGGGGAGAAGGTAATTAAGTCCAAATGCAAAACCAACAAGTCACTGCAAGGAAAGGATGATGGAAAAGATGACCAAGGAAACTCTGGAATGGGTAGTGGTCATAGTCAAGGTAGAAGATTTACATCAAGACAAGCTAGTCACAGAACAAGTTCTGATACTGGGAAAAGAATAAGTTCTGCTGCTGGTAAAAGGATAAGTTCTGATGAACTTCTAGATCTTGATGAGGAAATGTCAAGACAGTTATTTCTTCAAGAAAATCCAGGGATGGACTTGGAAAGTTTAAAGGAAGAAGAAGCCAGACTTAAATCAGAGAAAGTCACATCTAAATCTGAAACTTCTGGTAAAAAGTTACTTCCAAAACCTAAAGGCATTGTGATCAAAGAGAGGATACATACTGAAGAAACTTTGGCTAAATCACAACCACAGATAGATCCAAGATCCAAGGGTAAAGAAAAGGTTGGTGAACCTATCAAGCCTTATGTACCTCCTGAGGAAGAAGAAATTACTGATGGAAAACATAATCTTGCTCTGACTTCAAGAAAAATTCTTAAAACAACCTCTGACATGGCTCAAGTTGTTCAGAGTCAAGAAATTGTAAGTTCTGATATTCAGAAGAAGCAAGTAACCTCTGACAGTGCTCAAGTTAACTTGATATCAGAAGATAAATCTAAAACACTCCTACCAGGATTCACTAAAGCAAAACAGACTCAATCTTTGAAGACTACTTTAAGTGGTTTTGAAGCAAGAGTAGTTACTGGAAAGGAAGCTAGAGATAAAACTGGATTGGGAAGTGCTGATGAAAGAAGAGTACACAACACTACTGATGATCCAACTTCCTTGAGTGAACCAGGTATTGGAGCAACTCCTGAGAGATTGAATCAACTAGAATCTGTACAGATGGTTTACCATACCTACTTGAAAGAATACATCATGTTGTATTTCATGACAGATGGTAGGGTTTATCATATAAGACAAAATGCCATTCCATTGAAGTATTTTGAAGAATTGGAGCATGTATTATTCTTACTTCAAGTGGATGACAGAATAACAGAGACTGCTGCAAACTACTTAAAGGAACAGATTCAGAGACAGAAAAGACTTTATTCTGTTAAGTCTGACAGCAGATATGTTCCAAAGTACAGAAATCACAATGGTGATATTGTTGATATGAAGCCTAATACTGCACAGATCAGAACATATCTTGGTATTAAGGGGCTTGAATTCAATCTAGAGTCTAACAAAGCTTATGTCATAAGACTAGATCGGGAGTTGAGAAAAGCAAAGATTAATGATCTCAGAGCTGCAATATTTCAAACTGGTGAAGATACTGCAGAGCTTAAAGATGTCAAACGGAGAATGATTGATGAACTCAGATATGCTGAGAAATGTTTGTTGAAGAATTATCTCAGAACAACTTCTGACATCAGAGAGATCGGAAAATGATGAAGCCAAGTCGAAGATCTACAACTGCTTAAATTCTGATATTTATACAGGTTGAAGTTGTTATCAGAAGTTGAATTGGTAAAAACTTTAAGGACTGTAAGTTGTAGTTATCTTGTCTATTTCTCATGCATTTGTACTTAATATTTTTGACATCATCAAATATCTGTTAAACTTGTATATTTTGTTAATTTACAAGTTGGGGGAGATTGTTAGATATATTTGATAATGTCATGGCTAATATGTTTTATGTTTAGATTTCAGATCTTATTTGAACAGAACAAATCAGTACTTAACTGATCAGTACTTATACTGGAAGTCAGAACTTAAGGTACTGGAAGTCAGAACTTAAGGGATATCAGTACTTATGTTATCAGGAGATAGATATCAGAACTTAAGTGCTGAAGGACGATCAGATAAGGACAGTAGCTGATTAAAGTTAAGAAGATCAAGATAAACATAAGAAGAGATATGCATGAAGAAGGAATTCCGTGAAGAATGGAATACTTGGAATAGAAGATATCTGATTGATATATTTTAGGAAGCAGAATTATATTCCATATCAATTAGCGAATATCTTGTAACTGTGTAGTATATAAACACAGAAATAGAGTTTACACTAGAAGTGTTATCATTATCGAGAATATTATTTAATATAACTCTAGCAGCTCTCGTGATATTTTGTTCATCACTGAGAGATAACAGTTCCAGATTGAAATAGAGTTTATTGTTTAAATAAAGTTTGTTTTCTGTTACATAAGTTCTTGAAGTTTGATTTGATTGTAATAAACACTGTATTCACCCCCTCTACAGTGAAAGTGTGACCTAACACCTAAGCATGACAAAAAGAAGTGTGTTGTTGGTTGATTGTGAGCCATTCATTTTTACCATGGTAAATCCTCAAAATTAGCCAAGCCATAAACAAAGAAACAAAACAAAAAATCATAACACAAACTTGACTTTTCATTTTACAGAAGCAAGCTCTCGGCCAAAACCAGAGCAGCAACTTTAAACTACCATATCTCCTTCAATACTCACTCAAATAGTATGTTCTATAGCGCTTTGGAAAGGTATTGAGATGGCCTACAACTCTTGTTCATAAGTCTCGTCCAAATAAGCATGGTAAGACCCTCGTTTTGATAGTTCTTTAAATCTGACTTTTTGAAACTTCAAAACCTAATTTTGTGTTCTTGATTTCTTTGGAAAGATCAAGCTTGTAGGAGGCTCCCTAAGACTTCCTAGCTACTCTAATCACTCCAAGGAAGGTATAACACCTCCAAAACCTAACTTTACTTTGAGTATTATGATGGTTTTGATGGATATAGTAAATGAGAAGCATGATGCTTGTGTGTTTAGAGTTTGGATTGGATTTGTAGTGATTTGGATGTTGAAATCTTGTTTATAGTTAATGAAACTTAAGTATAGCTAGTAGTTCATGTGTGGGGTTGTATAAATTGGAAAATCTTGAGGTTTGGGGACTGATGTAGTAAGGTTTGGATGAAGGTTGGTTGTATTGTTGGTTGTGAGTTGAATGGTGGTTGTTTGGAGTGGTTTAAAACTTGGTAATCGCGTAAACATAGTTGTCGTAATGCCCAATTTCATACAACTGCTTGATCTTAGTGTTCGGGACAGAGAGCTAACTATTGAATCTGTGACTTTGCCATGTGTAGTTAGATTATGTCGTAAGCTTCATTTTGATATGTGGTTGCTTGAATCTGATGTACGGTTTCGGAGAAACGATCGTTTTAAGTAACGGCGTTTCGCGAACGAACCATTACCCCTCGCCTTACTTTGAAACCTTGGTTAAGGCCCTTAAATGACTAATTGGAGTATGAAACAATTATGTAAAATGGATTAGGCAGTTGGTAGGGTACTCGCGAAAGAATCGCCTTAAAATTCTTAATGGTTAATTTATTAAAAATGGTGGAGCCGAGGGTACTCGAATGACTTATGTGATTTGTTAAGCGTAGAAGTGACCATAAGCGAACATTAAGGTTCAATTGGTTAAAGTCTAGTTTCTTAAGCGACCGGGGTTTAATTCCGACTTATGTTGTTGTTCATAGGTTATCAGACCCACTCTAAGCTTAAGTCTATCCGGGAACACTCAGGCAAGTTTTCTACCCGTTATACTGTTGTTGTGATGTAAATATATGTATATGCATTATCTTGTGATAAGTGCATGATTATTATTAGCAAATCTTGCGATATATTGGAGCATGTGATATGGTTTATATGCATGCTTGTTTCGTAATCTTGATATCTAATTGTTGATTCAAATGCTTATAAGTTGCATAATACCTATGCTAGAGATAAGCAGTAGTTGCGTATACCCTTAGGATAGGGGACCCAAAGGTGAACATTTTTCTAAACCGGGAGTCGATGTTCCCGAGTATAGTATATATATATATAGTTTTCAAAACTATTAATCAAATAAGGTTTATTCGATAACTTTATTTTAATTAATGAATATTAGTTTGAATATTCATTCGAGGACTTATGACTCCGTTTATTTTATTTAATGAATATTATTTGGAATATTCATTCGAGGACTTATGACTCCTTTTATTTTATTTAATAAATATTATTTTGAATATTCATTCGAGAACTTATGACTCCGCTTATTTATTAAATAATATTCTTTATTTTATTAAAGAATAATGTTTTGATAATCAAACTCATTTTCGATTATTCAAATAAAGATCGTACTTTCGTATAAGTATATCTTTGGTTATTTATTATTCATTTCAAGTATGAGTTTTAAAACTTTTACTTCAATTATTTTTATAAGGATTATCCTTATGGGAATATTATTTAAATAATAATATTCAGATATCCTCCAACATATCGGGACTAATTTATTTTATTAAATAAACATTACCCCAAACATTCTCAAAAAATGTTTTCGAGTCTTCAAAATGATTTTAAAAGTTAGAGCGGATCCCAAAACTCGTTTTCATATTTAAGATCTTCCTTTCGAAGAGGACTTGAATACTCGCTCAAAAATATAAGGGATCCGGCTCTGTGGTGTATTTTATATTCGCAACGTGGTTGCTGTTTTGAGAAAACAATTTGATTACTTGCCCAATGTTCGGGAAGTAAGTCCATCTAATTGAGTCGGCATAAGCGACATGCCGGGGTACGGTCTATGAAGGTGTAAGAGGCTGGGTGACAGTCCATCCATGCGTGAGTGGCCGGGTAACAGTCTAGCGCGAGGTCCTAATGTGGCCAGGGTGATGACCGGCGAGGAATTCATCCATCTACAGTAGAAAAGGTTACTTATTGGTATCTTTGCCTGATCAGCAAGATATCGGGTTTATGCCAAAATTCTTTTCTTTCCAAATTCATTGGATATTACAACTCTGTTCATACTTTACATGACAGAGGTTTTCAGGAAATGTATGAGAGATATATATGGATATATATCGGGACTTAATGAAGTATCTCGTAACTTCATTTCTTTTGAATAATATTTCAAAGATTGAATCTATTCAAATCTTATCTTGTATTCTCATCTATGTGATGAACTTTTGAAACTAATTATAACTTGAACGGTGGTAGTTCAAGTAGTATACGGAAAAGATATAAGTATGTTGGAGTATCTTGTAACTTCATCTTTTCAACTTATATCTGGTTAATGATTATCTTATGCATGACAAAGATTTTCACAAAAATGTTGAGACAAGGTTAGATATATGAGATCACCTTGCAACAATATTTTTATACAGTTATAAACTTGAACTCTGTGTACATTATACATGTCAGAGGATTTCAAAGATTTTGAGTAGTATATATGTATATATATATACTGAATATTTTGCGACTTGTCGCGTTAAGATATAAACTTGGTTCATTTTTTCTTGACCAAGACTTTCATGAGTACTATGAGAATGCTCATATATTGTTAATTATTATACATATTATTTTAGTGGGCTTGTTGCTCACCCTTGCTTTCTTCTTTCATCACACAACAACAGATAGACAAGATGAACAGGACCAAGCTCCCAATTCGCGAGCGGATAGGAAACATTTCGCAGTTTCCTATAGGCGTTGATGCCACTGTAGCCGAGGTAGTAACTACCAATAGGCTAGGTTTTCAACTGTTGATGTACCAGACTTATGTATATTTATGAATTGTAATAATGGAAAGGAATATGTAAATTTATTCAGAAACCCTTTTAAGGTGTAATGGTTTATAATTGTGGAATAAAATGACTTGTATTATTTTGGGTATTCATCTCTGAGACTATAACTTGTGGTGTGTGTGTATATTGTGGGGTCACAATATGTAGTAGTTAGTTGTTTATTAAGATTAAATGTTATTAAGGGAAATGGAACTCGTGACAACCCGGATCCCCGACCCCGGATTTGGGGGTGTTACACAACATTTGTGAGCAACTCATCAGCTTTAGCAATATGCTCTGTCAGAATGTTAGAACTTGGAATAAAATCAGTGTCATTCCACTTCTTGTTCCACTCCACACCTCTATGAGCATCCTCCCAAAGAATATGTGCTTCCTTTTTAACAAATTTCTTCACCAATTTTTCCTTTCCTAGTATAGGAACTGGAGTCTTAGCAGAAACACTGTCTTCAGAACTTGAGGAAGACTCATTATATTCTGACAGCACAACAGTGTGTGAAGCAACTGGAGATTCAGGAACAGCTTCATTTAAATTCTGAACATCAGAATTTATCTCCAGAGCTGGTGTGGTTGATCTAGATGGTATCTCATCATTTAAAATTGGAAAATGAGTTAGAGTTTGCTGAGCATCTGTAGATGGAGCTTCCAGATAAAGAACATTTGGTATATTCAAATTAAGAATATCTATTTCAGAGTTTTCAGTCTGTTCTTTAGCATCATCTGTAGCTTTAATAGGAGAAACAGGAGGGGTTACAACTGTATCAGTAGCAATGTCTTTGGCATGAGCCGGAAGGGCTTCAATGACAATTGGTTCTTGTGAGATCAGAGATTCCTGATCCCCTTCCTCAGCTTCTTTAGTATCTTCTGATGGAGCCTTAGCCAAATACCTCTTAGCCTTCATTTTCTTCAATCTCCTTGTCAATGAAGGAGTTGCTTCAACAGTAACAGAACTTACAGATTTCTTTCTTTTTAATGTATCAGAATTGTGAGCTGTTGTTTCTATCTGAGAAGTAACATTCTCAGCTTCAACTATAACAGGTTCTGATGCATGAACCTGTGCTTCAATTGTTTCCTCTTCATCACTATCAGATTCATCTCTGAGAATCATCTTCCTTCTCTTTTGTGGAGGTTGAGGAACAGAGTTTGTCCTCTTTGGCCTGGAAGATGAAGATCTGATGGTATGTACTGATGATTCAGGTTGAGATGATTGAGTTGATGGTTTGACAAATGATAAGAATAAATAAATCCTGATTGTGTAATTAAGTGTTACATTAATTATACATGATTTGGGCTACTAGGCCCAATAAGAAGATGTATGACATTCAGACCAAAAAGGTTAACACATTGATCAGGCCTGATGGAACAAAGAAGGCCCAAAAACCCCAAATATTAATTAATTTCATAATTAATTAACAAGGGAAAAATCAGCTATTGAGAAGAGTCCCAATACGGACATAAATCCTTACAGATTAGCCTCTAAGGGACCTAGAAGGATAAGGAATTAGTTTTCTACTATTTAGGACTCCAAAGTCCATTCTAATTCTGAGACTTGGCTACCAAGTCTCCTATACCAAGTCCAAGTCCAATTCAAGGACCACCAACATCTATATAAGGGGTCTCACCCCATAAATCAGAACTACGTTTTTTGACTTGATCCTTGGCAATCAGCAAGGTACGTAGGCATCTTGTAAAGGCAGATTGATTCACGAAACACAAGAGAAGTCAAATCGAGCCTCGAAGCTCACATTCCTTAGTAATAAAAGCAGTTATATACCTTAGTTTTTAATCCATAACATTTGGCGCCGTCTGTGGGAAAGCACAACAACAACCATGGCGAGAACACGGAGAACAATTAGAGCTCTTGAGGAAGGAACACCATCGGGGACAACCCAAGTGATTTCGTCAACCGTGGAGGTACCTCCTCATTCAACTTATGCAGCCACCCAAGGAGAAGCCCAGATAGGGGTAACTGAACCTCAGCCACAAGGGACGATTCCCTCAGCTATTCAAGGTACGAATCCCCAAGTTCAACAACTACATACACCTGTGAATTTTCGACCCGTTGGGTACAAATATTCAACTGTTGTGACTACTAACCCCCTTATGGGATGCCCCTTTACCCCGAGGTTGGAGGAAGTGGACATGCTGGACGGAGTGAAGCACGAGGGTGATCGCCCCCTACATACGAGGTTTGGCTCCTATCCTTGAGGATCAGGAATTTTCTGGCCCTTACACTGAGAGAGACTCCGAATCTTCGAATGAAAAGTAGCCCCAAGAAGGAGACGTGCTGGCAAAGAGCCGATGGCTGATGGTAGCCAACGTCCTAGGAGCACCCAAGGGATGAATCCCCAAGAAGTGCAGGAAATGATCAGGGCTCACGAGGCTGAGATTCAAAGGATGAAGCGCGACTTGGAGGCGCACCAAACCACCAGACCCCCACTACCTCCTAGGGGGAGAAATCCTCTACCTATCATAGACCTGGATGGTCTGACACGGAGAAGGGCTGTTGTCCCAAGGGCTGATCTTAGCAATCTTCTTCCCCTTGGAGATCCTGATGATCCTACTCCGCCCTTCACTAAAGAAATAATGAATGCTCATATCTCAAGAAAGTTCAAGATACCAACTATCAAAGCTTATGATGGCACGGAAGATCCCGCTAATCATGTTAGGACATTCTCTAATGAACTGCTGTTGCAGCCCGTGAATGATGCTATTAAGTGTCGGGCCTTTCCTCAAACCCTGTCGGGTATGGCTCAAAGGTGGTATAGTCGTTTACCCCCAAAATCTATTGGGTCCTTTAGAGAATTAAGTCAGACTTTTATTAAGCAATTTATCAGTGGGAGAGTGCACGAGAAAAGTTCAGCATCCCTCATGAGCATTGTGTAGGGGGCGAAGGAATCCTTAAGAGACTACCTGAATCATTTCACAAAGGAAGCTTTAAAAATCCCAGACCTTGATAACAAGGTAGCGATGATAGCACTGCAACATTGAACTAGAGATGAGTTTTTCAAGATGTCCTTGGCCAAACGCCCCCCTGAAAGCATGCTACAGCTCCAAGATAGGGCATGGAAGTATATCAAAGTGGAAGAGAGTATGAGGAAGACATTCGTGAGCAACGAGCCCGCTGGAGGCAAGAAGCGGAAAACCGATCTGGAATACATCGCTAAGGAAAAGTATCCTAGAACTGAGCAGAATCCTGACTTAACTCCCAAGAGAGAAGGACCTGGACAAAAATTTACTGAGTATGCTAAGCTGAATGCTCCAAGGAACCAAATTTTAATGAAAATCGAGAAAGATCAAGATATTCGCTGGCCTAAGCCCTTGAAGGCCGATCCTGCCAAGTTAGATAAGAGCTGGTATTGTAGATTTCACAAGGATGTGGGTCACGACACCGATGAGTGTAGGCAACTGAAAGATGAAATCGAGTTCCTTATTAGAAAAGGGAGGTTGAACAAATACACTGGAGATGGAGGGGATATGAATAACAATGGAAGAAAGAGCTTTGAAGATCGTAGGAGGGACCAAGACGATCAGGGGTGGAATGCCTAGCCTAGGGGACCGGTGATAAATACAATCTTCGGAGGACCACGACCCCAAGGGCCTGTGATAAGCACAATTTTTGGAGGACCAACTGCTGCTGGGTTATCCAAGAACTCCAGGAAAGCGTATGCCCGAGAAGTTATGCATATTATTGGGGAAGCCCCAAAGAGGGCCAGGAAAAGAGTAACAATGTCTTTTGATGATTCTGATCTGGAGGGTGTGAAATTTCCCCATGACGACCCGTTGGTTATAACCCCGATAATAGGGAACAACCCAGTGAGAAGGGTCCTTATGAATAATGGTGCTTCAGTGGATATCTCGCTCCATGACACCTTTTTGAGGATGGGATATAACGACTCCCAATTAACCCCAACCGATATGCCCATATATAGATTTGCGGGAGTGGAGTGCCCCTTAGAAGGGATAATCAAGTTGCCAACAACCATAGGACAGGAACCAAGGCAAGCAACTCAGATGTTGGACTTCGTCGTGGTGAAGGCTAGTTCGACTTACAACACTATCATGGGAAGAATAGGGATACACGCCTTCAAGGAAGTCCCTTCTTCCTACCATTCAGTTATGAAGTTTCCCACCCCGGATGGGATCGGAGAAGAGAGAGGATATCAAAAAATGGCTAGAAGCTGTTATGTGGCCTCTTTG
Organism: Apium graveolens; assembly: GCF_009905375.1. Taxonomy (NCBI): domain Eukaryota; kingdom Viridiplantae; phylum Streptophyta; class Magnoliopsida; order Apiales; family Apiaceae; genus Apium; species Apium graveolens. Next base: position 304,840,081 of record NC_133648.1, on the reverse strand, counting down.
AGGGCAGATGGAGTTGGGGGGCAGGTTCTTCCTATTGAAGATCTGGATATCCGAGAGAATGATGAGAAAAGAGGAAAGCCAGCAGAAGACTTGGTTTCAATTCCTTTAGCCCCCGAAGATCCTGAGAAGGTGACTTTTATTGGAGCCACGCTCGAGGAGCCCCTTAGAGGTAAGTTGGTGAAATTTTTGCAAGAAAATAGTGACGTATTTGCATAGTCAGCAGCTGATATGCCAGGCATAGACCTGAAACTGATTACTCACAAGCTGAATGTGGACCAGAATCGGAAGACAGTGAAACAAAAAAAAAAGAAGTTTTTCTCCAGAAAGGCAAGAAGCTATAAAACAGGAAGTGGATAAGCTCTTAGAGGCTGGTTTCATTGAGGAGATTCAATTTTCGGAGTGGTTAGCAAACCCTGTAATGGTGAAGAAGGCCAATGGAAAATGGAGGATGTGTGTGGACTTCACTGATCTAAATGATGCCTGTCCTAAGGACTGTTTCCTGTTACCAAGGATCGATACTTTGATAGATGCCACTGCTGGGCATGAGATGCTGAGCTTCATGGATGGATTTAGTGGATACAATCAGATCAAGGTGCATAAGGATGACATTCCAAAGGTATCATTTATCACTAACTTTGGTGTTTATTGTTATCTTGTTATGTCATTTGGTCTCAAGAATGCAGGAGCCACCTATCAAAGGTTGGTAAATACAATTTTTAAGGATCTTATTGGCAAGACTATGGAAGTCTATGTTGATGACATGTTAGTCAAGAGTCTAGTAAAGACTGATCATATAACCCATTTGAGGGGAGCTTTCGAGGTCCTGAGGTACCACAAGATGATGTTAAATCCTACGAAGTGTGCTTTCAGAGTAGGATCTGGAAATTTTTTGGGATTGATGGTCTCCAAGAGAGGGATCGAGGCCAACCCCGATAAAATAAAGGCAATCCTGGACATGGAGCCACCAAAAACTGTCAAAGATGTTCAGAAGCTCACAGGAAGGGTGCTTGTTGTTCTTCAAGTCCTTAAAGAAGGTCAAAGATTTTCAATGGAGTGAGGAAATCCAGAAGGCATTTGAGGAATTGAAGAAATATATGGCTCAAGCCCCGTTGTTGGCCAAGAAATTTTTAAATGAGGTTCTATACTTGTACTTGGCCGTTTCAGAATACGCCTTGAGCGCTGTGTTGGTTAAGGAGGAACTGCAAATCCAGAAACCCGTATACTATGTTAGCAAAATTCTGCATGGAGCTGAGTTGAATTATTCAACCATTGAGAAGTTTGCTTTAGCTCTGGTAATGGCATCAAGAAAGCTATGTCCTTACTTTCAGGCTCATCAAATTGAGGTTCTAACAAATCAACCCTTGAGAAATATAATCCATAGTCCTAAGGCTAGTGGGAGACTGATCAAATGGGCAATAGAGCTGGGAGAATTCGACATCAAATATAAGCCTCGAATGGCGATAAAAGCCCAGGCATTGGTTGACTTCGTGGTGGAATGTACCATACCCAACCAAGAAATCGGGGGGCAGGAAGATACCATACCTCAAGACAAGGAGGTTGATAAGGAGGACAAAGAAAAGGTTGATAATGAGAAAGAATACTGGGTTCTCTATTTTGATGGAGCATCAAAAACAAATTCAGGTGGAGCAGGTTTGGTTTTAAAAAGCCCTTATGGGTTCTTAATTGAGTATACCATGAAGTTAGACTTCCCAACCACAAACAATGAGGCAGAATATGAAGCTCTGATAGCTGGTCTTGGCTTAGGAGGGACACTTAGAGTCAAGAACTTAAAAGTATGTGGAGACTCGAAGCTGGTCATATCCCAGGTGAAGGGAGAGTTTGAGGCAAGGGATGATACGATGGCTAAGTATGTCCGCCTAGTAAGGGCCGTGATGACCCAATTCGATAAATGCCATGTTGAGCACATTCCAAGGGAGGAAAATGCTAAGACAGATGCATTATCAAAGTTTGCTTCATCTGAGATAGAGGAAAGTTCAGGAAGTGTGTACTTTCGCGTCTTGAAGACACGAAGCATTGATGTTAAGCTTGTAGCTCCTATAGGTCTGGGGACATCATGGATAGATCCCATTAAGACTCATATTTAAACCGGTTGGTTGTCGAACGATGCTATTGAAGCACGGAAATTGGCTGTTCGAGCACTAAGATACTCATTGATAGATTGAATTCTGTATAAAATTGGTTGTTCGAGCACTAAGATACTCATTGATAGATGGAATTCTGTATAAAAGATCTTTCACTGTCAGAAGCACGCACCAGTCGTTAGACAACCCCCCGAGATGCTGACCTCCATTAACTCGCCCAACCCTTTGCTATGTGGGGAATGGATATACTGGGGCCTTTCCCCATGGCCACGACACAAAGGAAGTTCCTGATTGTAGCCATTGATTATTTTACTAAGTGGATTGAAGCCAAGCCTTTGGCCAAAATCACAACTAAACAAGTTGCACAATTCCTGTGGGAAAATATCATGTGTCGGTATGGAATTCCCCGTATCCTAGTCACTGACAATGGAACACAATTCAACAATGAGGAATTCTAGAAGTATTGTGAGGAGAATGAAATTGAGTTACGATTCACCTCTGTGGCTCACCCGCAAGCCAATGGGCAAGCAGAAGTGGCAAATCGAATAATCCTGGATGGACTAAAGAAGAGGATCGAGAAATCAAGGAATAACTGGGTGGATAAAATACTCCCAATACTATGGGCCTATAGGACTACCTGTAGAGTCACGAATGGAGCAACTCCCTTCATGTTAGCATATGGTGCAGAAGCAGTTGTTCTTGCAGAGATATCACATTCCTCCCCCAGGATTCAAGCATTTAATGTTGAGGAAAATGAAGAAGGGCAAAGGTTAGCCCTGGATCTAATTGATGAAGCACGAGATGAGGCACATGCAAAGATAGTGGAATATCAGAAAAAAACTTCATTCTACTACAACCTAAGGGTTAAAGAAAGGTTCTTCAAACAAGGTGACTTAGTCTTGAGGAAAGTGGAAGCTTCTGGTGTAGGGCAGAAAGGGAAACTTTCCCCAAATTGGGAAGGGCCATACAAAGTCAAGAGCATCCAGGGTAGAGGAACCTACAAGCTGGAGACTATGGATGATTTTGAAGTCCCGAGAACTTGGCATGCCCAAAACCTGAAAGTTTACTATGTGTAAAATAGTTAAAACACAATTCTCACTTGTCAGAGTGACAAGAAGGTTTAAAAGCACCTTGAAGCTTTGCTTGCTTAGGATTATTTGTAGAAGATATGTTTAGGTTTTATCAGGGTTGAACCCATCTCATATAAGGTATCACGAATACCAAGTTATAATAAAGAGTGTTCGGCTTAAGCCTATAAGATTGATGCATTGTGAAGGATAAAACCAAGTTATAAACTTGAGTTTGAAAACTCGGAAAAAATACGATGATACTTGGGCAATACAACTGAAAATAATAAAAGTCAATTGCAAAGTTCAATATTGTCTAAGAAAGAAGAAATACATAAAACTTAGGCCTTAGAAGGCTCAGATTCTTCGGAACCACTATCCGAAGTCTCCTCGGACGTCTCTTCAGTCGGTCCCTCGGATGTCTCTTCGGAAGTCTCCTTAGAGGTTCCCTCAGAACTATCCTCGGACGCCTTGGAGGCCGCAGAAGACGCTGGTTTAGGAGACGCTAGCTTTGGAGGCTCTTCTACCCTGGCCATCTTTATAACATGCTCGGTCTCCTCCTCAGAAGAAGATTCCTCCTCTTCAGAGCTGGATTTAAGCTCTTTCCTTTTTTGTCCTTGGCCCTGGCTTTCTGATGGGCCATCCTTAATCAGATCAGCAAGTTTATCTGCAACGCCCCCAAGTGCTGGAACTCGCACAGGACAAGGGAAGGAAGATTGTTTAAGGACTTTTGGAAATTCGTCCTGGATAGCCTCCACAGCGGTGTCCCAGCCTTCCTTGTAGCTGACTGGATGTAGGAGGGCATCATGCTCCAACTTTAAATCCTTGAATTCCTGAGTATCCATCCAGCCGTCAAAGGCTTTGTCCTTTTTAGCCTTGAGGATAACATCCTCAGCCCGGGCCGTTTCCAGGTCAGAAGTTGATGAGGCGAGCTGGGCTTGAAGAGCCTCTATCCTCTGGTTGGCCTCCTCCAGCTTCTTGTTTGCATCCTCTAGGCCAACTTTCCAAGCCTTGGCTTGGTGAATTGCCCCTTGAAAATGGACATTCGCCTACAAGATACAAAGCAAAAGTGAGAAACGAGAAAAATTATGGCAAAAAGCTATGAATGCCAAAAGAAAAAGACATACCGTCGCCAAAGCCTGAGCTCCGAAAAGCTCGTTAGCCTCCAAGTCCTGTTGAAGGACAAGGTCATGATAGTCTACCAAGGAAATGGAATGCATTGACCACTCCTTGGCAAGCGATGTGTTGCCAACAATCGAATCCTTTCCCCGAATTTCCCAAGCGGGCTGGAAGAAAGCCCCTGGTTTTTGTTTAGTGCGTAAAGGTTGGTTGGGGCCTTCCTCGTCTGCTTCCTTCGCCTGAAGTAGGAACTCTGGGAAGCGATCCCCGAGGCACGGGTCTTTGAAAACCTTTCCAGCACGCTTCATCCTGGTCGTTTCCAGGCATTATGCCATAAGTGCTCAAATGCTATGCTCTTCTGTTGTTGCCTTATATCAAAAAAGCGTTGCATTTTCAATAATGCAACACCAAGGGGCGTTACATCTGTGGCCGTTGCATTAGAGGCCTAATGCAACGCTTTTTGGGGGTCTACAACAACACCAATAAGCATTGCCTAATAGATGTAATGCAACAGTATATACATCAAATGCAACACCAAAAAGCGTTGGCTCTGACATAAGCTAGATGTAAGACTCCATGTGTGGGGCCCACATTAAGGACACGTCAGCACATGACACATGGATACCACGTCAGCAGTGGGCACCACACAAGCGCCACGTCAGCAGTGGGCCCCACTAAAATGCCACGTAAGCAGTAGGGCCTACATGCCACATCAGCAGCGGTACACATGCCACGTCACTGGTATGTAATGCAACGCTTTTTATCAACTTTTAGGACAGTAGAACATAATTGAAAGCAACGCTTATATAGCTAATGCAACACCGCAATATCTGGTAAAAACATTACTATTACTTTATAATGCAACACCCAAATATCAAATACAACGCTTTAATTAAAATTTTTGCAAGATAATATTTCATAATTACAGAACCCATGAAAATTATCCTAATAACCATTCAACAATTTCTACTAGCCATCCATAACATCATCCAACAAACCTATTATAAGTTCCATCCACAAAATATGTCCAACAACCCAAACATCATACTAACTACTAAGAAGGTGTTAGAACTTCTTAGTAAGAGGAATGTTTCAATAAAATTTGGGAAACATGCTGAAAGAACAATTAAAGAACAAAGGTTTCAATAATATTCCTTTTGTAAAGCTTGTCTTTGCTAGTGTTGGATCTTCTAGCAAATATTTGGAGCCATGCTTGTAATCAAAGGCAGTTACCTATAGGCATGCAAAAGAATAATTAATTATTTAGCAAGAAAAACAATTAATTACTGTCAGTCAGGGATATAGTAATAATGAATATATTAAATTTACCTTTCTGATTACAAAACCTGTTCATGTTATAAATGATACCTTTGCAGACTGCAATCCAAAATCTTGTACATGTTTGAGACTAAAGGTATCTAACTAGTAAGACAAAGGGCAAAATTCTCGGTTCTTGAATATGTAGAAGTAAGGGGCTAGTTATGAAATTATACCTGCGTACATGCACACACCCTAGCAAAGAGGAAAAAAATGATTCTTAGTCCCTTGTGAATGCTATTAAAGCTAAACATTAAATCTGAAACTAAGGAACAATGCGTACGTGCAATAGACCATATCAGACAAACAATTGAGGATATGAGAGGCTTCTGATATTTCATCACTGCAAACTATAATTGCGACAAGGGAAAATATGCATGCTAGTTGTTGAAGATAAACCATGAAAGCCTGTGTTACCGAACGAGAAAAGTCAGTTTGTTTGAAAGAGAGATCAGGGACGAGGATGCAAATAAAGGGAAGAGAAAGAGTACAATGATGCAATTATCACATTTCGTTGTCTGGATATTGAACTCATCTTGCAAAAGGAAATGAGTTGTTGTGACAGAATTTGTAAAGCAAAGGAAGACCCGAAACTTTTGATAATATTAGACTTTATAACATCAAAACAACGCTTAATGCAGGTGAAAAAAAAAGATTTTTTAGTACAAACTTTTTAAGGCAATTGCTCTACCTCAGTGCAAAGACAGAACTCAGGGCATTTACTTTCTCCGCAATGACCACTGCAGGGGAGAAAACCACCACAACCAACATACATGTGGCACAATACAAGTATAAATTACACACGTTTAAACACCGCAACAACAGAAACAGAGGTAAGAAATTGTGCATACCTCGACATATCATTGTAAAGAGCTCGCTTACGAAGCATGTATGATGCACATGGTGCACTGTAATCTACGGAATGTACTTAGATGCAGCATTAACAACAAAAATAAAATTGCAGACTAAAGTATTATAAAAAAAAGGCACGTGATGATGATTAACAGAGCCAAACTTTACATCTGTTAGGTTAAATTATTCACACTACATTCACATACAAATTTTTCTTTTAATGTGAAAATTTGCGATTCAATTAATATTATTAACCTTCATCCAGTATACATATAACATTCACCTGTAAGTTTGTAGTTTAACACTTTTAAATAAGTTTGTAACTGAATGATCATAAATATTCACTGTAATCATAGATGTTCATCTGAATCTCGACGTGCCAGAATGATCATAAACATTCACGTACATAACACATTTTACAAATTTATCGTATAAAAGATCCTAATAGACAACCAAAAGCTAAAAACAATTGGAATTAGAAAAGTACGTACCACAATGCTGCAAAACAGCAATCTGCATGATCAATTCAGATAATAATTGACCAACTATAGAGAAAAAAACATAGATGAAATGATAGGAATAATTAAATGAAAACGGAGAAAGTGATATATACATGGTGCATCAGCTGTCATTATAGGTGTCATTGTGCTAAATCTCATCAAAACACATGTAGACTTTATAGTAATGGGATACTAGATGTAACTAATACCTAATGAAGAAGCTGATAAATTTGCAGAAGAAAACATAAGAAAGAGACATGGAATGCAGAAGAATATAAAGCTTATTATCATATTTTTGGTACTCAGTGTAGTAGCTCTCTTGATCTTTTACTGGTGGAGAAAACGAGTTTCTAAGAAAGGTAAAAACTGAACCAGACTTATCCATCAAATATGTTTCTAAATCTAAAACTGAACCAGACTTATCCACAGTTTTGTAAGTCTCCCGCGATTTGCATTCATCTTAAAGGTTGAGCCATTTGACTCGTGTTTTGTTTGTCCACTCGTACGAGTGAGGGAAAGCGTTGAATGTTATATAATCCAATTAAAGCCTCCTCCTGACACTTTAAGGTATTGTGATTGTTAATTATTAGTCAATTAACAATAATTACTAGTACATCACTAAGAGCTGCAGTTTACTACTTAAACACGAGTACAGGGATTTGAGCATTTGACAAGATGTTATTATATAATCTGGTCTTCGACATCGATTTTCCTCATCGATTTTCCTCATACTCTGTATTCCAGTACTGTTATTACTCTGCATTCTACTGTAATGTTTCACCTTACACACCTCGCAACTAATAAACATAAATCGAAACATATTGCAAACGTAACCTAGTGAATCAACAAAACAAACAAGTGCTACCTGCTGACGAGTAATGTAATCAGCCTTAATCGAAACTAGTATTCACTTTCATTGCTTTAGACAGGGAGAAACGCCTTATCCTCTTGGTGTTACTCCCATTAGGACTACCACTTTCACCATTCTCCTGAGTCCTAAAAACACGTTCCTTCCCATCAGCATCAAAGAAAAAATCTAATTATATTTCATGATATATACAGAGATCATTAAAAAACACTTCACCTCTCTGAAATGACAGCATCAAGTATAACTGTGAACTCCATATGCCTGCATAGCAAGTTTATTTCCTGCATTTGATCCACTATTGATGACATTAAAAGCAAGAACCGGCAACACCAACTTCTTGTTACCAACTAATTTTTCCATATGCTCCAATTGATAAGATAAATATAATCAGTTCTAGTTTGTTTTCTGAATATTGTTTTCAGTTAACAATTAAGAAAGATCCGAGAAAACAATAATTTTACAACAGAATTAAATCTAACAAATTACAACAAAACATACACTGAATATAACAAACAAGAACACTATAAATTTAAAAAATTCTTCCAAAAACAAAAATTCTATACAGTTAGTTGTAGTCTATTGTTTAATCATTACATACCAAAAATCCAACATACAATCATAGAACATGCTCAAATATTATGAACAAAATCGAACAATATAAGAAATAAATATGAGAAATTAAAAAACAATATAATTATAGACCTCGGCTCTGAATATAGGAAACAAATCCTTGCTTAAAGATTCAATGGCCATAACTGTATGTAAGAAATGTCCTATACAGAACAAATTCAAATAAATTAGTAACTTAAAAACATCGAAGTAAATGAAAACACCATACAGTGCTCCAATTAGGGTTTCGATTTCAAAGACCCCAAATTTCAAAAATTAGGGTTTCAATTTAAAAAGCCCAAATTAAAATTACATGCAGAGAAGACCTTAATTCAAGGTTATATAATAAATTTACTTACTAATTCGAGTTTCTAAAAAGCCAAAAGACCCTAATTCGAGCTAATCCTCTTACCAACAGAGCAAAGAGTAGCGGAGGTGTGATTGGAAGAGTCGAGGTGAGCAGAGAGTCGTGATGTAGAGGTTAGCCGAGAGAGAGAGTTTTGTCGAGAGGGCTGAAAGAAAGAGTTGAGAGAGAGAATTGTTTTTGTTTAGTCTGTCTAAAAGATAGATCGAAAAAGGGGGGAAACGTAAAATTTGCAAAGGGGGAGAAATTTTGGGAATAAGTGGGGATGAATTTGACTAAGCGGGAAAACAATATTTTTGATTAAAAATATTTTTTTTAGATTTTTTTAATTTTTAAAATTTATAATTTTACAAAAATTTAAATACGATTTAAACTTATATAAAATGTATGTCTAAATATGTTTAATTAAATAAAATACTATATTTTATATTTTAAATAAATTATTAAAATTTTAAAGTTATTGTATTTAATTTGATAATATATCTATTTTTATAATATCAAAAATAATTTAATATAATGAAACGCTTAAACGAAAAACCTATATTTCGATTAAAAAATATTTTTTTTAAATTTTTTTAATTTTCAAAATTTATAATTTTACAAAAATTCAAAATATGATTTAAACATATATAAAATATATGTCTAAATATGTTAAATTAAATAAAATATTACATTTTATATTTTAAGGAAATAAATGACTAAAATGTTAAAGTTATTGTATTTGTTTTGATAATATATCTATTTTTATAATCTCAAAAATAACTTAATATAATGCAACGCTTAAACGTGGTGTTGCACGTCACAACACTAACAATTTTACCAAAACAGTATATTTCTATTTAATACAATGCTTTTTGACTAGTGTTGGAGAAGATTAAGCAAAATCATACCTAACAGAACGCTTTCCTTGCAACACTCAAAAAAAGAATAGCATTTGAGCACTTATGGCGTAGTGAGGTCTTTAGGCTTTGTAGCCTCCTCAATCTTCTCAGCCATTGCAACAAATAAGATAAGTGAGTTGAGAAATTAGCAAGGTAAAAGGTGGAAAAAACGAAGATAACTAGAGAAGGAAGGAAACATACTCTTTTTAGGAACGGGAGAAAGGCCAAGTTCTACAAGAACGGTTTCCCTGATAAGATCCTAAGAGTGGGAAGTCCCGTTATCTTGAGTAAGGAGGTTGAAAGCTCTGGTCTCCTCCTCAGACAAAACTATATCATTAGGGCTCCCATCTACGGCTAGCCCAAAAGACGAACGAAATAGGGTGCCCCAATCGCCACCCTCCCAAATAACGTACAGAAAATCTTTCTTCCACCCCAAATTGTTGTCAGGGATGGACTTCCCGTTCACTATGTGGGGAATGGTTGGGCGCTGGTTCAAAGAAACCCACCCTGGATCCTTGTCGGGACTGTTCTTGAACTGAAAAATCTTTCTAAAAACAGCAACCGAGGTAGGGATGTTGTGCTTGGCGCATTGCGACAGGTAGCACAGAATCAAACTCCAAGAGTTTGGAGGGAGTTGGCAAGGGCTGATCCCCACATCAGCTAGCAAAATAGGGATAAATGGGTGAAAGGGGAGTCTAATACCTGCCCTTAGAGTGTCCCTGTAGACGCATAGTGCATCCTTCCTCCATTGACAGGCCCTGTTGGTCGGACCCGTAAGAACTAGCTTGAAAGGTTTCTTGATTTTGAAACAAGCACTCAACTTGTCCAGCTCCTTTAGATCCCGCAAGACACTCATGTGGTCGTGCGCATCTAAATGTGCATCAGACGGGTACTCGTCCCCTCGGGTGTTGATCATATCAATCAAGGAAGTGTACCTTGATCGAATGGGGAATTTATTGGACTTTCTGGCCATGTTCATCTTGGCCAAACGAGTCATTTTTTTATCAGCCATCTGAAAAAGGGCACATAAGAAGACAATTTTAAACACACTCTACGCAAAAACAAGCACAAGAAGAAAAAAGGGAAAAGTGTTTACTTAAAGTAATGCTGCTAAAAGAGGCTGGCTTGCTAAATGGAGGCTTTGGGGCTCAAAATACTCCGACCTACAGTTATTTCTCTGAGATCCGTAACAGAAGAAAAGAGAAGGAGAATTTAGAAATGAGAAAGTGAGGAGTAATAAACTCTACTCACTCCTTTATATAGGAGAAAAAGTGAAGTTGAAGGGATAAAAAGCCCAGTAAGATTAAAGGCCCAAAGAAGAAATCCCAAAAATGGAACGTTCCAGAATACTCTAAGGAATTCCAAAGGAAATAAATAAAAAATTCCCGAGAATTCTAAAGAAGGTGTTTAAACATATTACAATCCAGTTATAATATGGAAGATGCCCAATAGAAGGCCCAAATCCAATTAGGATTTGGAAAAATAGAGGCCCAAATCCAATTAGGATTTAGAAGAATACATGCCCAAGTCAAGGCCCAAACAATGCCCAATCCAAATTGAATTAGAAAGAAGGCCAATAAAGACCAGGGTTGAGGTCGAATTTGAGGTCGTGAATTCTATTCGAATTCTTTCGAACAGGTTCCCGAAAATTATGGGTAAAAAAGACCAGGATTGAGGTCGAATTTGAGGTCGTGAATTCTATTCGAATTCTTTCGAACAGACACCCGAAAATTACGGTTAAGAAAGACCAGGATTGAGGTCGAAATCCAGACCAAGATTGAGGTCGAAGTCCAGGTAAATAAGACCAGGATTGAGGTTGAATCCCTGAATCAAGCATAATATTATTCGGGAACAAGGCCAGAAATTTCAACCAAAATCCAGGTCGAGGTTTCGACTAGGATCCTGGTCGAAATCCAGGTCGTAAATCCTAGTCGAAACCTTACGACCAGGAATCAAATAAGGACATAAATTTTGACCAAAATCCAGGTCGAGGCTTCGACTAGGATCCTGGTCGAAATCCAGGTCGTCAATCCTCGTCGAAACCTTACGACCAGGAAACAAAGAAGGACATCGATTTTGACCACAATCCAGGTTGAAGGTTCGTCTAGGATCCTGGTCGAATTCCAGGTCGTGGATCCTAGTCGAAATCCTTCGACCAGGATTAAAAAGCTGCCCCAAAATTCGACTAGGATCCAGGTCGAAATTTCGACTAGGATCCTGGTCGAAAAAGGGCTGAAAATTTAAAAATATTTGTGAAAAATTGCAGAAAATTTGGAAAAATCTCGGAAATAAAGGGAAAATTCCTGAAAAATACCAGAAAATTTCTAAAAATAGGGAAAAGGTAAGAAAATAAAAAGGAAGTTTTTAAACGACCCTGAATCTGTGTACAAGGTAAATCGTTGTAAACGTGTAGGTCGCTCCACACTTTACGCAAAACGATACTCTATAAGGGAATGAATGAACTTAACTTCTGCGAAATCTTATACGGTTTCCCAAAAGTTGGGGGGGAAATGATAGGAATAAATAAATCCTGATTGTTTAATTAAATGTTACATTAATTATACATGATTTGGGCTACTAGGCCCAATAAGAAGATGTATGACATTCAGACCAAAAAGTTTAACACATTGATCAGGCCTGATGGACCAGATCACGCCTGATGGAACAAAGAAGGCCCAAAAACCCTGAATATTAATTAATTTTGTAATTAATTAACAAGGGAAAAATTAGCTATTGAGAAGAGTCCCAATAAGGACATAAATCTTTGCAGATTAGCCTCTAAGGGACCTAGAAGGATAAGGAATCAGTTTCCTACTATTTAGGACTCCAAAGTCCATTCTAATTCTGAGACTTGGCTACCAAGACTCCTATACCAAGTCCAATTCAAGGACCACCAACATCTCTATGAGGGGTCTCACCCCACAAATCAGAACTACGTTTTTTGACTTGATCCTTGGAAATCAGCAAGGTACGTAGGCATCTTGTTAAGGCGGATTGAGTCTCGAAACACAAGAGCAGTCAAATCGAGCCTTGAAACTCACGTTCCTTAGTAATAAATACAGCAGTTATATACCTTAGTTTTTAATCCATAACAACAGATATCCTGATGGTAGATTTTTATTGTGGTTGAGAAGTTTGAGGTGTTTGGGTAGTGGTGGTAGGTGCTGATGGTTGAGGTTCAGATGGTTGGACATCAGGATATAGTGCAGTGTATGTAACTGGATCATAGGTTATTAAGGCTTGTTTGATAGATAAAGGAATTCGGAGGGGTATTAATACAACCTTCTTATTATCAGTAGATAATAAGTCATTAAAAGCTCTTTTATCTTGTCTAAATGGTGAAAGTGATTCACTAGCTAATTGGGGCTTATCAGAACAACAAACACTATAGATAAGCTGACAGAATCTAGAGAAATAGACAGTATTCCTATCTTCAGTCATCCTATCCCCAATAAATCCTAAAACAACACTTGCATAATCAAAATCAGTTTGATTAATGAGAGCATACCCGATTTATTGACTGAGTATGGGGATTGCATCAAAATTAGAACATTTGTCGGCGAAGGTCTTTGTAATGTAGTCAAAGTAGAAACTCCATTCCCTCCTTATGTTAGATCTCTTCAATTGACCCAGCTTTGCCATTGTCTTTTTATACCCCGGACTGGCCATCATATTTTGAAGAACTGGCTCCTCAACAGTCGTATAAATGCATTTCTCAGGCAGCTGTAGTGCTTGACGAACCGTAGCCAACGTCACGACATGCTCATCCTCCCCTGTTGTAAAGATAATACTTTGAGACCCTTGAGCACCACCATCATCATAGATTCCACTTCTCCAAAACTCCAGCATTTGGGTTCCAGAGATTGCTTCAGGTTGGGTCAATGCATACCCAATATCAGAATTAGCAAGGAAGTCCTGAATGAAGTGAAGTTCCGATGGAGCTTCAGCCTTGCTAAGAATAGATGAGTAGTTGTTGGGAACAAACTTAGCTCCATTGAAAATCAAGTCTTTTGGTGCCATCTCTATAGAAATTAAGTGAGAAAGATAGTGTTTGCAAGGTGTTTGATAAAAATCCTGAAAGAAAACGCTTCAGAGAATATTAGAGAGAGAATAAAAGAGATTAAGAATAGAAAAGTAAATAAAAGATTAGAAAATCTTTTAACCCCTATATATACTCTCTCCACTCAACAGTTATATTTTTGAAGCATGGGATACACTTTACACCTAGCAACGTGTGAACAGTCAGTAAACAAGTAAAGCGGGAGTTAATGGGCACGTAAAATAAGCAATAATTACCGTGCACATGTAGTTTTTCAGGACAAACACGTTTACCACTAACCCATAATGATTTTGACTATTTTTATCTTACCTAAATATATTCTGATTTAAATATGACTGTTTCAGTTTTTACCACAAATAAGTCAAGTAAAGAAAAATGCCACGTAAGCATCAAGGATTCCATCAGGATTTAATATCAGAACTTAACTTATATCTTATTTTAGCAATCATCAGAATATGGCTTCTGAACTCAAAAAGTGAATATCTTCTTCTGTGATTCTTCATACAAATACTGACTTGTTTTCTTCAGAGTTTAATCATCAGAACTTTCATCAGAACTTGTCCTCAGAATTTATGCAAATGACACTTAACTATTTGTTAAAAACAATCACCACAGTAATTTTCATCATTCATATGGAGTGAAAGTGTGTGCATTCAGCAAAATATCAGATAAAGATTAAAGTCTGATAAACTTCAGTACATCTTAGAAATAAGGCATAACTAAGAAAAGTGCTTAAAATCTTTCATCAATCATGAAGTCTACTATAGAACAAATTTATGCAAGAGTCCACCTCAACTGTTTGTGCTCATTTTATGCATCTTTTGAAATTCCTTTTTACAGTGGTTTCTCAGTGTAAGTGACTCACGACTGCTTATCAGAATTTATGCTGTTGTCATAGTATTTCTCCAGTAATCAGAGAATGTGAAAAGTCACCAAGAAAATTTCTTTGCTTTTCTAATGCATATTACTTAATACCAGCAATGCACTTGGGTCACTCTAGATCTCAAAGGAGTACCTGACTTTTCTTTTCTTTTCTTTTGATAAGTGAGGCTTATCAGCATTTAGTTCATTCTTAAGATTTACTAACATCAGAATCTAACAGATGAAAAGCAAGAATCTAGTTTGTGACTTAGTAATAAGATACACAAAGTAAACTTGACTAAGCTCAAAATCAGAATTTGCTTGTGTTAATGAGTTTCCACATAAAAAACTAATTCAAACATGGGATATCTAGTATGTTACAGACTACTAGGTCAGCATCTAGCACAGTTATCCTCATTGGATTGAATAGTCACAGAACATTCAAAATACTATCAGAGTTTAAAGATCCACATCATATAACAATCAGTATTTAATGAATTTTAATTAAAGAACAGATTTCATGAAGATAAGACAATCTGTAAATACTGATCATAAAGTTTGATGCATGAGAACAAAAACTAAGCAGATTTAGAGAAAGAACCTGAAACCATTCCAAGTTCATTTACCAGTCTTGTAAAAGTAGCTTCACATAGTGGTTTTGTGAAGATATCTGCTAGTTGTTGATCTGTTGGAACAAAATGCAATTCCACTGTACCTTCCATCACATGTTCCCTTACGAAATGGTACCTAATACTGATGTGCTTTGTCACTGAGTGTTGAACTGGATTACCTGTCATAACAATAGCACTTTGATTATCACAGTATATATGGATTTTAGAAAATTCTAACCCATAATCCAGTAACTGATTCTTTATCCAAAGAATCTGTGCACAATAGCTTCCTGCAGCAATATATTCCGCTTTTGCAGTTGATGTGGAAATTGACTTCTGTTTCTTGCTAAACCAAGAAACCAATCTGCCTCCAAGAAATTGGCAGCTTCCACTAGTGCTTTTCCTGTCTATTTTGCATCCTGTAAAATCTGCATCTGAGTAACCTATTAGCTTAAAATCTGATTCTTTAGGATACCACAATCCAGATCAGCTGTACCCTTAAGGTACTTGAAAATTCTTTTCACAGCTATTAAGTGAAGTTCTCTTGGATCAGCCTAAAATCTTGCACAAAGACAGGTAGCATACATGATATCAGGTCTACTTGCAGTTAAATAGAGTAAAGAGCCAATCATACCTCCGTAGTTAGTAATATCTACTGAAGAACCAATATCTTTATCTAACTTGGTTGCAGTGGCCATGGGAGTGGATGTTGTTGAACAATCTTGCATTCCAAACTTCTTCAGTAAATTTCTGGTGTACTTGGATTGACAGATAAAAGTACCTTCTTCATTCTGCTTGACTTGAATACCTAGAAAATAATTAAGTTCTCCCATCATACTCATTTGATATCTTGACTGCATTAGCTTTGTAAACCTCTCACAGAGTTTGGCATTTGTAGAACCAAATATGATATCATCAACTTATATCTGTACCAAAAGTAAGTCCTTTCCATGGTTGAGGTAGAACAGTGTTTTATCAATTGTACCTCTATGAAATCCACTTTTCAGAAGGAATTGAGCTAAAGTCTCATACCATGCCCTAGGAGCTTGCTTAAGGCCATAAAGTGCTTTGTCAAGCCTGTAGACTTGATTTGGAAATTTTGAATCTACAAAGCCCGGAGGTTATTCAACATAGACCTCTTCTTCCAATTCTCCATTAAAAAAAGCACTTTTCACATCCATTTGAAAGTCTATAAACTTTTTGTGAGTAGCATAAGCCAAAAAGATCCTTATGGCTTCTAATCTAGCAACTGGTGCAAATATTTCATCATAATCAATACCCTCCTGTTGAGAGTAGCCTTTAGCAACCAGCCTTGCTTTATTCCTTGTAATTATGCCATCACTGTCAGTTTTGTTTCTGAACACCCATTTTGTGCCAACAACTGATCTGTTCTTTGCTCTTGCCACTAGGGTCCAGACTTTATTTCTTTCAAATTCATTTAACTCTTCCTGCATTGCTTGCACCCAATCAGCATCTTGAAGAGCTTCTTCCACTTTCTTCGGTTCAATCCGACATATAAAAGAATGATAGAGACATTCATTTGATGTTGCAGTTCTAGTTCTGACACATGCTTCAGGATCTCCAATAATTAAGTCAGGTGTATGTGATTTGGTCCACTTTCTTACAGATCGAAGTTGACTTCTAGAACTGGATCCTCCCCCATGATCCATGCTGTCTCCATCAGCATTTTCTGATGCTCTCCCTATAGTTATGTTCTCTGAGACTTCAGAATTTGACTTGGATCCTTCAGGATTTGAAGTATCAGAGCTTCCAGAATTATCAGAATTTGGCTCATCAGAACTAGATGAATCAGAACTTAAAGAGCCAGTGACAGGTTCTGATGCTTCTTGAGAGTCTTGAGATGTGGTAGGATCTTCATCTTGCTCCCCCTAGACAGGTGCATTTTCCTTTGGAGTTGTTACCACAGATTCAATGACATCATTACTTACAGGATCAGAGTATAAGTCATCAGAATTTATAGAATCAGAATTTAAGTCTTCATTTTCAAATCTCAGCTGGTCGTGATCATTAAAATCTTCAAGTCAAGTAATCTTCTTATCATCAAAAGATACATTGATAGATTCCATGACAACCCTTGTTCTTAAATTGTAGACTATGAAGGCTTTTGTGGAAAATGGATATCCAATAAAAATTCCTTCATCAACTTTTAGATCAAATTTTGACAGCTGTTCAGGATGAGTCTTAAGAACAAAACACTTACATCCAAATACATGAAAATATTTTAGATTTGGATTCTTTTTCTTCACCATCTCATATGGTGTTTTCCATGCTTATTTATGAGTGTTGCATTCTGTGTAAAACAAGCAGTCTACACAGCTTCAGCCCAAAAGTAGGTTGGCAGCTTTGCTTCATCAAGCATAGTTCGTGCAGCTTCAATGAGAGTCCTGTTCTTTTTTTATACAACTCCATTTTGCTGTGGAGTTCCAGGTGCAGAAAATTCCTGTTTCATTCCATGCTCTTTGTAAAACTCTTCCATGATTGAATTCTTGAACTCAGTGCCATTATCACTTCTTATAAATTTAACAGAATCTTTGACCAACTTATCCAGCTGTCTGACATGATCAGTTAGAGTAAATACAGTTTCATTCTTCTTGTTCAAGAAGTACACCCAAGTGTACCTTGTGAACTCATCCACTATAGCCATATCATATTTCTTCTTTGCAATAGACATGACATTAACTAGACCAAATAGATCAACATGCAGTTAGTGATAAGGCTCAAGAATTGATGACTCAGTTTTGCTCTTGAAAGAAGATTTTCTTTGTTTTGCCTTTTGACATGAATCACAAAGGCCATCAGGAGCAAATACTGATTTTGGAAATCCTCTCACAAGATCTTTCTTTACAAGCTTATTTATGTTCTTGAAATTTAAATGAGAGAGTCTTTTGTGCCAATTCCAGCTTTCTTCAATTGATGCTCTACTCAACAGACAGATTGCAGAACCATCAGAAGTTGTTGAAAGTTTGGCTTCATAAATATTACCATGCCTGTATCCTTTCAGAACCACTTTGCCTATAGAATTTCTTACAACTTCACAGTGTTCTTCAGAGAAATCCACATGATAACCTCTGTCACAGATTTGATTCACACTCAACAAATTGTGTTTAAGTCCTGAGACAAGAGCTACTGATTCAATGATGACATTCCCAAGATTAATACTCCCATATCCCAGAGTTTTTCCCATGTTGCCATCTCCATAAGAAATTCCCGGGCCAGCTTTCTCCACAAAGTCTGAGAGCAGGGCTTTATTTCCAGTCATATGTCCTGAACATCCACTATCCAGTACTAAGATGTTTTTCCTGTTGCCCTGCAATCACAAAGACCACTAATGGTTAGTTTTAAGGACCCAGACTTGCTTGGATCCTTTGGCCTTTTTAAGTTTGTTAGCATAGTGAATTTAATATCAGAGTTTATGCTAACATGCTATTTATCAGAACTTATATCAGACTTTGCATCAGACTTTACACTAGAAGGAATTATAGCAACTTTCTTCAAAGAAGGTTTTATTTGATAATAATCATATTATAAACTATGATATTCCTTACAAGTATAAATAAAATGCCATAAACTTCCACAATGAAACAAGGATTTATGGCTTAAACCTAACAGACTGACTCTTAACTACTGACTTAGGAGGTAAAGAGTTTATATTCTTATTCTTCTTGCAAAAAGAAGCAAGATGGTTAGAGTTTCCACAATTATAACATTTCTATCTAGGAGCATTAGGAACATGCATATAATTATTGCTTTTATTCACACCTTCCTTTCCATTCCTATTTTTCCTAGCTGCCTTAACCTTGTTGACATTCTTTATTTCTTTCAGCTTATGCTTAAGCTGCTTCTTTGTCATTAAGCCTCTGTTGACTTCAGCTTGTTTATCCTGTTCTAATTTGTCAAAAGTTGACTTCTCCTTAACTTCTGTCACAGACTCTTTCATCTTTTCAGAATCAGACTTTACAGTTTTAGCTACAAACTTAACAAGATTTACCTTTGGCTTAACAGTTTGTTTAACAAAAATTGGCTTAATTTGTTCAGTTCCTTTTTCAGTTTTATCATCTCCATAACCTAAGCCCTCTTTCCAGTTTCCACTACTTAATAAATTCTGAGTTATCCTGCCAGAGTTAGTCCAAATCCTGATAATCTCTTTTTCTTTTTCTAACTCAGTTTTGAGAGATTTATTTAATTTTTAGAAATTCATCTCTAACATAAAAAGCATCATCTCTCTCTTTCTGAGTTTGATGGAACATAACTAACTCTTTTTCTAAATAATCATTCCTTTTCTTATAAGCAAGATTTTCAGAAGTTAATCTTTCACATGTTAAAGTTTGATCTCTATAGCTAATAAACATGGTTTTAAGATATATTCTCAACTCAGTAATATCATCAGTATGAAAGGCATAAGTTGTTTGAGGTACCTTTAATTCAGCAATTTTAGGGCTGCCATCAGCATTTGCCATTAAAGCATAATCCACCTCATCTTCAGAATCTGAAGAGTCTGTCCAGCTTTTCTTCTTTGTGACAAGTGCCTTGCCTTTGTCACTCTTTCCTTTCTTGCAGTCTGGAGATATGTGGCCTCTTTCACCATAATTGTAGTATTTGACTTTTGAGTTATCTCCTCTATCAGACTTTGCACTTTTGCCTTCATACTTTCTGAACCTTTTCTTATCAGTACTTCCACCTTTCTTGAAAAACTTCTTTCCCCTTCTGAATTTCCTGTAGGCTATCTTTGTGATACCCTTCACTATAAGAGCACACAATTTCATCATCTCTTCATCATCATCTATTTCAGGTAAACTTTCAATTTCTGAATCATCATCATCAGAACTTGATGATTCTGAATCAGACTTTGTGATGAGAGCTTTTCCTTTGCCTTTCTTTGAGACAGCCACTTTGGGGAATTCCTCCTCAACCTTGAGAGCAACTGTCCTTGACTTTCTCCCTTGTCTCTTGCTTCTTTGATCCATCTCAAGTTTATAATTCTTGAGCATACCATAAATTTCATCAAGAGTAGTTTCATCAAGAGCATAGTTGTCTCTTATAATAGTAGCCTTCAAATCCCAACTTTCAGGAAGAGCTAAAAGGAATTTTAGATTTGAATCATCAAGATCATATTCCTTGTCCACTAGTGACAGATCATTCAAGAGTTTGACAAACCTGTCATATAAGCCAGTTAATGACTCATCGCTTTTTGAGTCAAAGTGTGCATACTCTTGAGTGAGTATAGTCCTCCTGTTCTTCTTGATTGCATCAGTTCCCTGGCATCTTGTCTCCAAAGCATCCCATATCTCCTTTGCAGTCTTGCAATGAATTACCCTGTTTGACATGACATTATCAATGGCACTATGCAGCAAATGACTTACCTTTGCATATTTGGCAATGGATGAGATATCTTCAGCTGTATACTCACTTTTCTCCTTTGGTATGGTCTTTGCTGGCTGATCTGCAACTACAACAGAGAGCTTAGTTGGCTTATGCGTTCCTTTATTAATTCTGTCAAGATATTCTGGATCTGTAGCTTCCAGAAACATAGCCATCTTCACTTTCCATATGGGGTACTCAGAGGGTCTCAGTATGGGAACCCTAATAGTCTCATATCGACTGTGGATTTGAGTCTTTTGAGTTTCTTCAGTTTTGGCGGGCTTGGTTGTATTTCCTGCTTCTTCAGACATGATTGTTTTAGATCTTTACTGTATGTATGTTAACAGATAGGCTCTGATACCACTTGTTAGGTCTCACAACACTGTAGAAGGGGGTTGAATACAGTGTAGAATACAATCAAATCGATTTCAAACACAAGTAACAGTAAACAGATATATTCGATATAATAAACTCTGTTATAATGGAACTGTTCTCTCTCAGTGATGAACAAATATCACGAGAGCTGCTAGGTTATAATATATGATCTTCTCGATAATGATAACACATATAGTGTAAACCTATGTCTGTATTTATATAGTACACAGTTACAAGATAACTTCTAATTGATATGGAATATAATTCTGTCTCCTAAAATATATCAATCAGATATCTTATACAAGTCTTTAAGTCCTCTAACTCTTTCCATGCATATCTTCTTTTGTATTTGTCTCGATCTTCTTTCCTGTAAATTAGCTTCCTTCCTTAACTGTTAGTCCTCCAGTACTTAAGTTCTGATATCCATCTTCTGATATTTATCTTCTGATAATCTAAGTTCTGATATCCTTAAGTTCTGACTTCCAATAAGTACTGATTTCAGTAAGTACTGATATTTCCTGTTTGTTAAGATCTGAAAACTAAACATGAAACATATTAGACATGACATCTCAAATATATCTAACAATCTTCATGTTCCTATGGAGATAATCACATGACTTGCAGCTGCCGATGGAACTATTACCGCATATATAATTGTTGTAAAGAATCTAAATGATTATTTACCAGATGATATTAAAGAAGTCAACAAAAATAAAATAACTATGCACATTCTCTTTAATGGTATAGACTCTGACATATTTGAATGTGTTATGAATAGTTCTATAGCTAAGGATATTTGAGACACCATTAAAACACTGTGGGAAAAATCTGAGCATGTTAGAGAAAATAAGATGCAACTGCTCATACAAAAATATGAGTATTTTCACTCTATTCCTGGTGAAGGCTTGAGTGAAACTTTGAACAGATTTCAAAAGTTGTTGAATGGCTTAGAGTTGCATGGTAGAGTTTATCGAGTCAAAGACTCTAATCTGAAATTCTTAAGGTCTCTTTCAAAGGAATGGAAATTAACAACAGTCTCTGTCAGGAAGTCATTTGAGTACAAGGAATACACAATTAACTGATTATATGGTGTCTTAAAGACTTATGAGCCGGAAATGCAACAGGATGAAAAGATATGAAATGTTCAAAGAAAAGACATATTTGTAGCTTTTATTACATCTAGTCACTATGAGAAGCAAGTGGAAGAAAAAATGGAATTTGCATCCAATGAAGGTGAAAACTAAAGTTGTTAAAGCTAAAAGTTACTCTTCTTCAACATATGAGTTGGAAGAGTTAAATGAACATAAGGCATTTCTGTCAAAAAAAATTTCTACCTTAAAATTCAAAAGAAAATCTTTCTCCAAGCCATTTAAAAAGGGGTTCTGTACAAATAAGAATTTGGTTCATAAGTCCAAATTCAAGTGCTATAATTGTGGAATAACTGGACACTTTGCCCACGAATCCAGAAAGCCAAAAAAGCCTAGAAGTGGCAAAACTACCGACTACAAGAAGAAATACTTTGATCTTTTGAGATAAAAGGAGAAAGCTTTCATCACTAAAGAAAAAGACTGGGCTGATGGAGATGATTCTGATGAAGAATCTGAATATGTGAATCTGGCACTAGTGAAAAATGATGATGGTCTTAAAGATAGCCCATCAAGTAATCGGGGTAAAAGGAGAAATCTCTAATATGTGGATAGTGACTGTTCAAAACACATAACTGGTGATACATCCCTTCTCACAGAATTAGAGAAGAAAGTTGGCCCAAGTATTACCTTTGGAGATAAAAGCAAAAGATATACTGAATTGTCATCATTGATCAAGCATCACTGGTTAAAGTACTCAAGCATAACTTGCTTTGTGTTGGTCAACTGTGTGACAAATGATTTAATGAAGAATTTAATTTGGAAGCCTGTGTTATTACAAACAAGAAAAATAACAATGTGATGTTGACTGGAATCAGAAAAGGCAATGTTTATGTGTTACTCCTTAATAATCTAACAATATAATTATAGAAGGGGGGTTGAAGGTATATTCTAGGTTTCTTTTCAAATTTAAAGAAACTTCTTTATCAAAGTATATTAGTATTTGAATATGCAAGTGTGCGGAATGAAAATATAATTGTATTCAAAACACAAAGTAATTGAACACAAAGATTTAAAAATTTTTTGGTGGATTGATCTCTCTACTAGAGATATATATTGATTGAAAACTCTGTGATGTAAGAATGCACACAGCTGCTTACAAGTAAATTTTACAAAGTAAGAACTGAGAAATTCTTAACAGATCTGCCTTGTCTATTTCCAGTGCTTTCAATCGATTATTATCTACTTGCTTCTCTTGGTTTATATATCACCAAGTTATATATGAAAAAGACAAACTAATAAAACAAAAATGTTTAAGTCTAATCACATGTTTCTTCATTTCTTTATTCAGCATCTTTGTATTTCTTCAAGTAAGCATTGAAATGGAAATTCTTCTTTGTTCTCAAAATCCTGGTAATAGGCTGCCACATTCCTTTTGTATACAATCAATCCATGTGACTATCAAGTCAATATCAACTCCTATTTGAATTTGTTATATGTCGAGACTCTATTGATTATCCGTCGATTGAGACTTTGGTCATCCGTCGAAGCCTTGTAAAAACATCCGTTGAAAGTATTTCCATAGCAGTTGACTCAATTTCACTTATGCAAAATTACAAGGCATCTAATATTTATAATTAGCCAACCTATTTTGCATATCATTCTAGTAGCCAACACGACTTAAAATATCCTACAACTTCTAATTCTCTAAGACATTACAGTATAAAGGAATGTGCTACAAAAACTTATATAAACATAAGCTACTCTTTCAATGGATAACAAAGTAAGATTATCCGTTGAAAGCTACAATCACACTTAATTAAATCTACTAAGGTGTTTTGGTGAAATATCATCAAGTCTACAATGAATTCCTAACAATCTCCCCCTATTTATGTCTACTAGAATTGTAGGAATAGATTTAGGAGGACTTGATGATTACAAAACACCTTATACAAAATAGTCATTCAATGGTAGAAAAAATGATAAGTGCTACAGTTTTATTGAAAGATGATAAAAGAAAGTTCACAAAAGTCTCACAAGCTTTATTCAAGGTGCTCCTCTATTCTGAGCAAAATTAATCTTTTCTTCTTGAGTGTCTAGTCTTCTTTCCCAGCTTTTTATTGTTCTCTTTTATCTGGTATTGAAGTTGTCCGTAGAACTCAGATTCATCTTCAATAGATAGATCCAGCATCTCCTGCATTTCCTTGAGAGCTTCATTGCTTGATATCTTTAGTTGGTCTTCTAATCTGAAAAACCTTCTGGTATTCTTTTTATCGCTAAACTTTATCAACCAATATGGCCTCAAGTGCACTGTACTTCCGGTGTAAGGAATAGTTATGATTCTTGGCAGTGCACTTGGGTCTCTCCAGCTTTGTCTTATTTGTTCAATTTTGTTGCGTATCTCCTTTTTGGCCACCATGGTGAATCCAAAATTTTTCTTGATTGCAGAGAATACTTTAACCAAGACAGAGTAGCCTTCATTGAGAATCCTATGAAGAGGCCAAGTGATTTCCTTTCCACTCTTGTACCTGAATACTAGTCTTTCTGGAAGTCTATTATGGGCATCCATTGCTCTCACTTCATCTAGTTCTTCTAAGTAAAGATTAATATCTGAAAACTACTTTATATCACAAATAAAGAGTTGATCTCCTTTGTTGACTGTTGGCTTGGGTTTAGATAAGGTTTTGGATTGGAATGGGATAGACTTGATTGGCTTTCTTGGTATATTTTTTCTCCTTTTAGAAGAGGTTGGTATTGGGATGTTCGGACCAGGAATAGGTAGGCTTTCCCAGTATATTGGTTCATCCTTGGGAATGATTGGCTCACCATGAAAGTTCACACCAGGATGGACCTTCATTTTAACTTGCTCCATTGTGGGCATAGTTGGTTAATTTGTAGTAGTAAACTGAATTGGCTTTGGCTCTTCCTTTTCTTCTTTAAATACCATCTTCCTTTTGGCTCTTTCCATCCTATACCCCTTTCCTGATTTCTGCTTTGGTTCCTCAAGCTTCTCAATTTCAGTTAAGGTGGCAGGCTCTCACTTTCTATCTTGGTAGCAGGCTTCTCAGCTTGTTTCTTTGCTTCTAAGGCAGTCTGCCTTTTCTGAGACTTGAGCCTCAATTTTTCTTCTCTCTTGGCTTCTCCATATTGAGGATGTCCTGCCATTACACAAATTAGTTTGCCATGTCTGTAGATCTTTGCTACCCTTTTCTTCAAAACTGAGTCTCTTGGGTCTTTTTGATTTGCAATTGAATGACCTAGAAGCTTCTTTTCATTAGGTTTGGGTGTTGCATAGAATAGGTCCATTGGATTTTTACTTGAGTGTTTTGATGAGTGTTTTTTAGGCTTCAAAATCACAATGGCCTATTGTTGTCTTTTAGATAAGGTCTGACCTCTTTCCATGTTTCCTAGCATCATTGCATCTATTGGAATTGGTCTCAATTCTGTGTGGTGCTTCACAGATTTGTCTTTACTTGCAATTGGACCAAATTCCTTCTCAATTCTTGCATCAAGCTTCTTCATTTGTTCTTTCATCTTGGGTTCAGCTACTGCTATGTTGATTAAGTCAATACTGTCTAACACTGGTGGCTTTGAAAAGGTAATGGCTTGAACAATTACCTTACTGATGACTTGAACATGCACATCCTTCTCCCCTTACTAACTTGTATAATTACATCCTTCTCCCCCTTTTTGTTATCATCAAGTTGAGCAGGGATTAAAGTTTGAGCAGCCACCAGTTATTGTAGCAGATGAGTTTGAGTTTGTTGATTGGTAAGAATTTGAGCAACTGAATTCTCCACTTTCGACAGCCTTGAACCCAATTCCTCAACTTTCCAATTAAAGTCATATTCCTTCCTGAGATTTTGATTGATGGTTAGCATGGTAGAATCAGGAAGTTTGGCATCCATTCTCTTGGTGAGATCCTCCTTGACTTGCTCAATATCATACTTGAGTTCATCTACAACTTGATTGTGTTGGAGAGCCTGAATTTTGTGCAACTGAAGAGACTCAAGATGTGCCTGTAGGAGACTCTTGGTACATGCATTGTTGGTGGCTTGAATGGCAGCTTGAGTTTGATGAATAAGTTTGAATAAGGTGTAGTTGCAGTCTTTTGTGAACATTGAAGTTGGAGTTTCCACATCTCCCCCTATGTTCTTGCCTATTTCTTCAGCATCCTCTCCAAGAGAGTCATCCCCAATAGAACCACCAGAACCACTAGAAGGATAGTCAAAGTCATCATCAGCTGTAGGTGGAAGAGAATGAATTGCATCCTCTTCTCTTAGCATAGAGGTTGTAGTGTGCACCAAACTAAGAGTCTTCTCAGCATCCTCATTGCCCTATTCATCTAGAATCTGATATGCTGGAATAGGATGAGTAAAGGCCTCAGCATTAAAAGAGACAGAATCTAGAACAACTTGATATTCTTGCTGAAATAGTGTCTCTCTGTCTGCATCATTAACATCCTTTAACTCACTAACAATGGGACCTTCCCATTCTTCTGTACTTATTTTTCTGTCATTATCTCTCTGTTTTTGCATCAAGGGCTCCTCTTGGCTTCCCACCCTCATACCCTCACCTTCACCATCTAAGGTGGGACTTCTCTCACTCACTTTGCCATGCTAGAAGAATTAGCATGCATTTGTTCACTCTTTTCCTCTCCTTTTTCCTAGGAGCAACCCAACCTCTCACTCAAGTCACTCCCTTCCCTCAATCCTAAAAGTGATTGAATAACTACTAAGTCATCTACACTAGTAACAAGTTTAGAAATTTCAGGCTGTGTAGAGACTTTCAACGGATGAGAGATATCCGTCGAAATAGAAGTTGTGAATGTCGACGGATAATTTATGTGAAGCTTATTCATCGAGAGACAATCACTTGTCGACGGATGAGGAATATCCGTCGAGAGAGTAGAAATAATAGAGATAGGAGTTCAAACTACTGTTGAATATATGTTGATTGATATGAGATTAAGCACATATTTCTCAGTAGTTCTAGAATGAAATGGCAAGTGAGCCAATAAATCATCTATAAGATGATGCTCACTTGATTTAGATTTTGGATCTTCCATGAGTGTCAAAGATGGAGAATCAGGAATTGATGTATTGATCATATCCACATCCAGTGTGTTTTTGGGAGAATTGTGTGTGTGAGGTGTTTCAATTGTGAGAGATTTTGACTGTGACTCCCCATTTATTAGAGCCACATCAACCTGAATGTAACACCCCCAAATCCGGGGTCGGGGATCCGGGTCGTCACGAGTTCCATTTCCCTTAATAACACCCAATCTTAATAAACAATCAACTACTCTGTACTGTAACCCCACAATAAACACACACACCACAAGTTATAGTCTCAGAGATAAATATCCAAAAATAACACGAGTCATTTTATTCCAAAATTTTATGCCATTACACCTTAAAAGGGTTTCTGAATAGATTTACATTTCTTTGCCATTATTACAATTAATAAAGATACATAAGTCTGGTACATCAAAAGTTGAAATCCTAGCCCATTGGTAGTTCCTGCCTCAGCTACAACGACATCAACGCCTATAGGAAACTACGGAACGTTTCCTATCCGCATGTGAATTGAGAGCTTGATCCTGTTCATCTTTTCTATCTGTTGTTGTGTGATGAAAGAAGAAAGCAAGGGTGAGCAACAAGCCCACCAAAATAATATGTATAATGATTAACAATATATGAGCATTCTCATAGTACTCATGAAAGTCTTGGTCAAGAAGAAATGAACCAAGCTGATATCTTAACGCGACCAAGTCGCAAAATATTCAGTATATATACATATATACTTTTCACAATCTTTGAAATCCTCTGACATGTATAATATACACAGAGTTCCAGTTTATAACTGTATAAAAATATCATTGAAAGGTGATCTCATATATCCAACCTTGTCTCAACGTTTTTCTGAAAATCTTTGTCATACATAAGATAATCATTAACTAGATATAAGTTTAAAAGATGAAGTTACAAGATACTCCAATATACTTATATCTTTTTTGAATACTACTTGAACTACCACCGTTCAAGTTATAATTAGTTTCAAAAGTTCATCACACTGATGAGACTACAAGATAAGACTTGAATAGATTCAATCTTTGAAATATCATTATAAATAATGAAGTTACGAGATACTTCATTAAGTCCTGATATATATATATACACACCTATATATATATATTTCATACACTCCTTGAAAACCTCTGTTATAGAAATTATAAACAGAGTTGCAATATCCAATGAATTTGGAAAGGAGAAAACCTTGGCATAAACCTGATATCTTGCTGATCAGGCAAAGATACCAATAAGTAACCTTTTCTACTAGTAGATGGACGAATTCCCCACTGGTCATCACCCTGGCCGCAATAGGACCTTATGCTGGACTGCCACTCAGCCACTTACGCATTTGATGGACTCCCACTGAGCCACTTACACTTTCAGGACGCCCACTGAGCCCATGTTGCTTATGCTGACTCAATAGATGGACTTACTTCCCAAACGTTGGGTAAGTAATCAATTCATTTATCAAAACAGCAACCTCGTTGCGAATATAAAATACACCCTAGAGCCGGATCCTTTAGATTTTTGAACGAGTATTCAAGTCCCCTTAAAAAAGGGAGATCTTAAATTTTAAAACGAGTTTTGGGATCCGCTCTAAACTTTAAAAGTCATTTTGAAGACTCGAAAACATTTTTAAGAATGTTTGGGGTACTGTTGATTTATTAAAATAAATCAGTCCCAATATATTAGAAAATATCTGAATATTATTATTTAAATAATATTCCCAAAAAGGATAATCTCTATAAAAATAATTGAAGTAGAAGTGTTAAACTCATACTTGAAATGGGTATTAAATAACCAAAGATATACTTATACGAAAGTACTATCTTTATTTGAATAATCAAAAAAATAAGTTTGATTATCGAAACATTATTCTTTAATAAAATAAAGAATATTACTTAGTAAATAATCGGAGTCATAAGTCCTCGAATGAATATTCAAAATAATCTTCATTAATAAAATAAACGGAGTCATAAGCCTCCGAATGAATATTCAAAATAATATTCATTAATAAAATAAACGGAGTTATAAGCCCCCGAATGAATATTCGAAATAATATAAACTGAGTCATAAGTCCTCGAATGAATATTCAAGTAATATTCATTAAATAATATAAACTTATCGAATAAACCTTATTCGATTAATAGTTTTGAAAACTATATCAATATATATATAAATATATATATCATATACTCGGGAACATCTACTCCCGGTTTTAGAAAAGGGTTCACCTTTGGGTCCCCTGTACTCAGGACATACGCAACTACTGCTTATCTCTAGCATAGGTATTATGCAACTAATAAGCATTTGAACCAAAAGATATATAAATCAAGAATACGAAACAGGCATGCATATATACCATATCACATGCTACAATATATCGCAAGAATTTGCTAATAACAAATATGCATTTATCACAAGATCATGCATATACACATATACATCACAACAACAGTTATACGGGTAGAAAACTTGCCTGGGCGACTGGGGGTTATAAATGGCTTGGGGCGAGTCTGATAACCTATAAACAACATATAAGTTAGAATTAAACCAAAGTCACTTGTAAATCTATACTTTAACCAAATTAGACTCTAACGCTCGCTTTGCGCTTACTTATTCTCTTAAGTTGCTCGAGTACCCTCGGCTCCACCATTTTTAATAAATTAACCATTAAGGGTTTTAAGGCGATTCTTTCGCGAGTACCTTACCAACTGCCTAATCCACTTTACATAAATGTTTCATACCCCAATTAGTCATTTAATGTCCTTAACCAAGGTTTCAAAGTAAGGTGAGGGGTAATGGTTCGGTCGCGAAACGCCGTTACTTAAAACGGTCGTTTCTCCTAAACCGTACATCGGATTCAAACGAACCACATATCAAAATGAAGCTCGTAACATGAACTATCTAATCATGGCAATGGTCAAAACCTAACAGTGAGTTCACGGGTCCTGATTGTTAAGAACAAAATAGTCTTAAAGTAAATCGGACATTACGACGGCTATATTTACGCGATTACCAAATTTTAAACTACTCCAATCAACCACAATCAACCACAAATCAACCCATAACCACCAATACCACCAAACTTCATCCAAACCTTACTAACTCAGTCCATAACCTCATGATTTTTCCAACTTATTCAATCTCAAACAAGAGCTACTAATTATACTTAAGGTTCATCAACCAACAACCAAGATTTATAACCCAAAATCATTATAATTCCATCCAAACTCTAAACATACAAGAATCATGCTCTCATGAACTATAAAAAACAAAACCAAACCTAATACTCAAAGTAAAGTTAGGGTTTGTAGGGGTTATACCTTCCTTGGAGAGTGGAGAATCACTTAGGAAGCCTTAAATAACAACTAATTATCTTTACTAAGCTTGGATCTTGAAGAAAACATAAGAAAACACAAAGTTAGTTTCTTGAAAACACTATTCACCAAGAACTTTGATGAATTGATTAGCTATGTTAAACATGGAATCTTTAGCTTAAACTTATGGCTCATCTTAGTTATGAATTATGGAAGCTAAAGAAACAAACCTCTTGAATTATGACGGTGTGTAGCTTGATTTTTGAAATTTTCTTCTTTGCTTTTCATGGAAAAGCCGAGAGCAAAGAGTGGGGGAAGAAGAAAATGTTTTTGTTTTGGTTGCTTTTGATTTTTGTGTTTGTTTTGCTTGTTAATTAAGTTGTTACCATGGTAAATATTGTATGGCTCACAATCATCCAACAATTCCTTCCCTTATGTCATGCTTATGTCATCATGTGATGTCACCCCTCCACACTTGTCCTCTTCTTGTTGGTTTGATGACATAATCATCCCTAACCTCCTTGATTAACTCCTAATTGCTTGCCTAATGACCGCTGATCTGTTATACGGTTCGCTTAACCTTCGTTCTCGTTTATCGTTTGAGGGATCATACCCGGGATCTTATTACTTGGGTTCCCTTAACCTTTCTCAATACATTATATTCCTTTTATGATCCTCTATTAAAATCCTTGAATTTAAATCCTTTTTATCCTGTTACCTTATACTCAATTCTTTCGATATCTGATGGATTTTCGGGAAAAATCAAAGTGTTCGGATTTGGATTCTGACGATCTTTACATACACTTATATACCACATAGAGTACTAATAATATCTCAGAAGATCAATAAAAGAACCCCTACATAGTGTGGTATGAAAAGTTTTCTTATTTAGCATAATCTGCAAAATCACTATTCATAAGGGTTTCAAAAAATTTCGAAAATTGGGGTTATTACAGTCTCCCCTCCTTAAAAGGATTCCGTCCCGGAATCAGATAGAAAATGAATGTCGATACTCTCTTAGCATTGCACTTTCTAACTCTCGAGTAAATTTTCCCCCATTGTGGTCCTACCACCAAACTCTGCCTAGTTTGATAACCCTTCTCCTAAGAACATGTTCCTTTTCACTCTATAACCCTTCGTGGTTGCTCCATATAGGTTACATCGGGTTGCATGTCTTTGCGCTCATATGCCCCTATTTATCTGGCATCTGAATTACACTTCCTTAACATTGATACGTGAAACACGTTATGAACTTGCTACAGGTTCGGGGGTAGGGCTAGCTCGTATGCTAACTTCCCAATATCTTTTAGTATATCCAAGGGTCCGACAAATTGTGGACTTGGCTTTCCTTTCTTTCCGAATCTCATCAATCCTTTCCAAGGGTTTCCAAGGGGATACCTTTAAAAACACTATGTTCCCTACTTCCTATTCTTTGTCCTTTCGTGTCAAATCAACATACTTCTTATGTCCATCTTGGGCTACTACCATCCGTCCTCTAATTAAATCTATTATATCCTTGGTCCTTTGGACCACTACTGGTCTGAGCATCTTGCGCTCTACAACTTCATCCTAACATAAGGGGGATCGACATTGTCTTCCCTCAAAGATCTCATAAGATGACATCTCGATACCTGACATACGATCTATTATCATGAGAAAACTCAATCCGCGTTAAGTGATCATTCCAAATTCTTTCAAGTCTATTACACCGGCTCTCATCATAGCTTCTAGCATTACAGCTCCCGCTTCTCGATGCTCATTCTTTTCTAATTCGTAAGCGTTACTATCTTCCGTACATAATACTATACTGGTTACACTTTTGCTCGTTAGCGTTCTATAACCTTTTAATGACCACGTCAACCTTAGTATCACTAACGCGTTAGAATCAGAATACCACCATACTTGGTACCACTTCCTTTCTAGCTGCCTCCATCTTCGAAAGCTTGGTCCTTCATATAGAAGTAAAAGAATTTATTGAGAGATCACTATGATCATGAACACTTGTTCTATTGCATAGTTAGTACAGAAGGTGGCCAGCCTTTAGTACTTGACAAGCAATTAAACAATAGATGGTATCCTAATAGGCTTCTATCACACAGATAGATAGTCATTCAGCAATACCTCCCCTTCTGGAAGGGTTGTTCTTCTCAGCTTACATGAAATGAAAAGAAGAGAAAAGAACGAACTGAAGAGAATTGTATATTCTTAAAAAAAAAAAATTTTTGCCATAAAATATCTGGCTTGGAATCTACCTCTGAACTATAGAGGTTTGTCATAGGAGAACAAAACATATATGTATTTATATCAACATCAAGTATTATAGCATCGTATTTCACATGCCTAAATATTTTTGCTATTCCGTCCATCATTCTATGGACCCATGCTCTTCCTTGAGCTTATACACAATCACCTTTGAAACTCCCTCGATATCGAAAATCGAATCTGGGATCTCATTCTAGACATCATCATTACTAGAATTCTATGCTTGCACCACAACCTTCCTCATATAGTAACACGACTCTCTTTTCATAAGAGGGGATAAATATTCAATAGGTAGATACTCTACTTAATTAGTCTATCAATGATAACTTATGCACTACCACGACCCGATTAGTGGTACTCAATCTCAACATCCATTCCAATACAACTCTCACGGTTGTAATCAGCTCATTACTCGCAGAATCATTGCTGCATTACTATGGTCCACCACTGACCTACTGTCGT
This sequence comes from Apium graveolens, assembly GCF_009905375.1. NCBI lineage: Eukaryota > Viridiplantae > Streptophyta > Magnoliopsida > Apiales > Apiaceae > Apium > Apium graveolens. The sequence continues at coordinate 304,806,912 of NC_133648.1, read as the reverse complement.
CATTCACTTTCCAAGAAATCCTAATATCTAACCATACGGAGTCCATACATGTCGTACAGAATACTTCTAAGGAGTTAACATAATCACCAATCATAAATCATGAAGAACACTCCAAACTCTGACGTACTTTCATGACATGAAGTAGATAAAATTGCAGAAAAGTTTCAGTCAAAGCAATGATAGCAGGTTAATACCATTCTTAATCATATGCCTTAAATAGAAGACTTAACTCAAGGGTTCGTCTAGTCCTTTTTGAAACATGGTCCTGGCTTATCTCAAGATAGTATCTTCTGAGATAGATAGCCCGCTCATGGCGATTACACGAATTAAACCTTTACCAACTACTATTACGGTTGGGTATTGCACAGTCATCAGAAGGAATGTCAATCTTCCAAACCATAATACAACCTTCATAGCTTTAACCATCATCACTGTATTCCTTTGGCACAAGCGCCTATAATTATCCTCTTACCTTTAAAGTGTCGGCCACCTCTTTGGCCTTTCCTGATAGTAAAATTTCCTTACATTCAATGTCATTTTAACCACCTCCAAATAAATTTTCTCCCTCATTTCAATTACAGCTTATGTTAAGATGCTTTTCTTAAGTCCTGGTGAGAAGAAAAAAAAATCACCATTTTTTTCCATAAGTCATTGCCTTAGTCTTTAGATGTGAACATTGCCACGACTGACTCTCGATCATACTTAGGACGTCTCTTATCTTGGGTCCTTCTTGTTTTCACCAATCTCGACCCTCATTGGGTCGATCTATACTTTCTTATGGTTCAACACGTGCCCCACCTGGCATTATTATAATTACGTCACATTTCCTTTATCAAAATTTCTATTCTTGAGAACTTTGAATATTACCTTTTTCCTTGTAAAACCTCTAAGGTTATCCTTAAATCGTTCTCCTGTATTCCCTAGATACCGGGTATATCAAAATACCATTTATTAATACCAGAATCATTGTCTATATACTTCTGAAAAATTTCTCCACTGATTCTTACAGGTTGTTATTACCTTAATCCTTTCCAATTCATACTGTCAAAACTCATACTATCCCTATTAAGGGTGAAATGCCAACCTTTATGCATTCTCCTAGGATTCATTTTAAGTTACCGATGTTCTATCCTTAATTCCACCTTTAAAAAGGTACTTGCATCCTTCCATGGATAAATCAAGTCTTATATACTTGATAGATTATCTTATTCAATCATTCCCACCTTGATAGTTTATACCAATTTCACGATAGCATCCTTATTCAAACTGAGCTCAACCCATATGGCCTTCAAAAGATAACAATGGTTACCCGCTTTTCTTTCCTAATTTGGTAATGACAACAGGGATGTTCTGGAAGATATTGGTCATGTTCAACGTGAACTTCTTCTTAATAATTCCTCATTTACTTTTGTTGTTTATCTCAACAGTCATCTCAATGTTGGGATGTCTTTCATGCCTAACGTCTCCCTTTCTGGGTATCATGCCACCGGTCTTACACTTCACATTCCTGAAGGTCACTCCCTTCATCCAATTTTCCTAATTTCCTACTTTCTTGTCTCCTCAGTCTATCCATGTCTCATTATTTATCCTTCGAACTATCTCAAGGTTTCCTCGAATCCTCCCAACTTAAAGGGGATAAAATATACATAACTCTTATGCCTTCAACCATCAACTTTAACTCATGGTGAATCACCCTCATCCCAACGATTACATACTTTTCTATTTCTATTGCTACGAGTCTTTAGGGTTTCCTCATACCCGAGTCCCTTATCATTCCTCAAACTCTATTGCCTTTATATTCCTTTCCACTTCAGTTTCTTTTTATTTTCCTTTCTCTTATCATTATTTCATGAACCAACACAACATAATCATTGATTTCATACATCCCGTCATTCTAGATTCGTGTCCTCAGAACGAATCTTGACAACTTTTATAACTTAGATTCATAATTCATCATACTCTTCTGCCTTTGTGCTGGCTCTAAAGCTTTTACACTATCTCCATAACCTTGGGAAGTACTTTCCTGAAAACAATTGACTAACTTTTAATCAGTTTATTCTAACCTCTGGCTCCGTGCCTTTCTTGGTCTTTCACCAGCCGGTGGCCTCTCTCTTAGGAGGGTAAGTGACAAAAACAGTCTTTCGTGATTCGTAACTCATTTAGAATCTCAAATGATTCCTATATTTCCTTTAGCCAAGCTCTTGACTCGACTGGGTCAGCTTGTTCCTTGGAACTCTAAGAGCTTAGCGACTTAAAGAACCTAAAAGAATTTCTCACCGCATTGTTTCCTCAAGGTGGTGGTTGGGAATAAAAGTATAAGTTCTGTTTAGACAGGTCCATGAATTGTCATATAGGAGTACCGTCTCGGGTCCCCTTTCTTTAATCGACTCCCGTTTCCATAGTCTGAACGTTCCCTCATTCTCCCCATAATCGGGGTCATCCTACATGTTTGAAATCCTCATTTTCCACTCCATTATGTTATGGGTTCCTTCTATCTTGATGGCGACCTCCCTGACTATCACGTTCAGGGTTTGCTCTAAATCTTATTCCTCAAACTAGCTTTCATCTAAGATTTCATCTTTAAGCTCTTGAACATTTGGAACCCAAATTCTGCAGGAATACCTCATTATTCCCTTATCATCTTTCTCGGTATTAATCTCTTATCTATTTGTTGGCTCTCTGCCTTCATTCATCACTTTTTCTGGCATAATATGTTCTTTTCCAATAATTTGGGCTGTATTGCAATCTTAAACAGCTTTTCGGTACCGACTCCGATTAGCTTCATATCTATTTCCATTTTCTCAAAATCTCTTATCAACTTTCCCAAAGACATTATCATCTTGAGTCTCTCCTTTACACTAAGGGCATTAGCCACCATTTTGGCTTTCCCTGGATGATAAAGAATCTCATAATCGTAATCCTTGATTAGCTCTAATCACCTCCTCTGGCGCATATTGAGCTCTTCCTGCGTGAAAATGCACTAGAGCACTTATGGCTTGTGTAAATCTCGCACTTCTCTTCATACAAGTAGTGCCTCCAATCTTTAGGGCAAAACTATTGCCATGAGCCCAAGCTCATGGGTGGGGATATCGAATTTTATATTCCCTTAGATGTCTTGACGCGTACGCGATTACCTTGCTGTGCTGTATAAGAAGCACCTTAATTCCTTATGCGAAGCGTCACTACAGATCACAAAATCTTCTTTTCCATCCGGCAATGCCATCATAGGGGCTGTCACCAATCTTTGCTTCAGTTCTTAAAGGTTGTTCTCGCATTTCTCTGTCCATTCGAACTTCTCAGTCTTATGAGTAAGCCGCGTTAAAGGGGCTACTATCTTTATAAACTTGAACGAACCTCCGGTAGTGACCGGCCAATCCTACCTCTGGTAGTTTCCCTAACCATGGTCATTAATTCCTCAATGGTCCTTTATTCATTCTTGTTAGGATCCTCCACGAGATCCTCCTCAACAACAATCCCATCTAGGACAACATCCTCAACCACTACATCCTCAATATGAACATCATCCGGTCCTGCGTTAGGATGCTCTATCGGATCCACAATCCGATCTCCAATTAGTAATAAAACATCATCGCGCTATTGCTCCTCAACTTCGGGGTTCGGAGTCCCGCTACCATCTACGATAACGAACTACGCTTCTATCACGATATTTATAAGGGTTCCCATAAGGGTTTTAACTGTCAGTACTACGTTAGGTAGCCTGACTATGAACTTGGCAAGAGTTCTTATTATCTTAATGAACTTATTATCTTAACATCACATCATCTCTGAGGTTAATAACACTTAGCTCTGATACCATTTCTGTAACACCCCCAAATCCGGGGTCGGGGATCCGGGTCGTCACGAGTTCCATTTCCCTTAATAACACCCAATCTTAATAAACAATCAACTACTCTGTACTGTAACCCCACAATAAACACACACACCACAAGTTATAGTCTCAGAGATGAATATCCAAAAATAACACGAGTCATTTTATTCCAAAATTCTATGCCATTACACCTTAAAAGGGTTTCTGAATAGATTTACATTTCTTAGCCATTATTACAATTAATAAAGATACATAAGTCTGGTACATCAAAAGTTGAAATCCTAGCCTATTGGTAGTTCCTACCTCAGCTACAACGACATGAACGCCTATAGGAAACTGCGGAACGTTTCCTATCCGCACGTGAATTGAGAGCTTGATCCTGTTCATCTTTTCTATCTGTTGTTGTGTGATGAAAGAAGAAAACAAGGGTGAGCAACAAGCCCACCAAAATAATATGTATAATGATTAACAATATATGAGCATTCTCATAGTACTCATGAAAGTCTTGGTCAAGAAGAAATGAACCAAGCTGATATCTTAACGCGACCAAGTCGCAAAATATTCAGTATATATACATATATACTTTTCACAATCTTTGAAATCCTCTGACATGTATAATATACACAGAGTTCCAGTTTATAACTGTATAAAAATATCGTTGCAAGGTGATCTCATATATCCAACCTTGTCTCAACATTTTTCTGAAAATCTTTGTCATGCATAAGATAATCATTAACTAGATATAAGTTTAAAAGATGAAGTTACAAGATACTCCAATATACTTATATCTTTTCTGAATACTACTTGAACTACCACCGTTCAAGTTATAATTAGTTTCAAAAGTTCATCACACTGATGAGACTACAAGATAAGACTTGAATAGATTCAATCTTTGAAATATCATTATAAATAATGAAGTTACGAGATTCTTCATTAAGTCCTGATATATATATATACACACACCTATATATATATTTCATACACTCCTTGAAACCTCTGTTATGAAAATTATAAACAGAGTTGCAATATCCAATGAATTTGGAAAGGAGAAAACCTTGGCATAAACCTGATATCTTGCTGATCAGGCAAAGATACCAATAAGTAACCTTTTCTACTAGTAGATGGACGAATTCCCCACTGGTCATCACCCTGGCCGCAATAGGACCTTATGCTGGACTGCCACTCAGCCACTTACGCATTTGATGGACTCCCACTGAGCCACTTACACTTTCATGGACGCCCACTGAGCCCATGTTGCTTATGCTGACTCAATAGATGGACTTACTTCCCAAACGTTGGGTAAGTAATCAATTCATTTATCAAAACAGCAACCTCGTTGCGAATATAAAATACACCCCAGAGCCGGATCCTTTAGATTTTTGAACGAGTATTCAAGTCCCCTTCAAAAAGGGAGATCTTAAATTTTAAAACGAGTTTTGGGATCCGCTCTAAACTTTAAAAGTCATTTTGAAGACTCGAAAACATTTTTAAGAATGTTTGGGGTACTGTTGATTTATTAAAATAAATCAGTCCCAATATATTAGAAAATATCTGAATATTATTATTTAAATAATATTCCCAAAAAGGATAATCTCTATAAAAATAATTGAAGTAGAAGTGTTAAACTCATACTTGAAATGGGTATTAAATAACCAAAGATATACTTATACGAAAGTACTATCTTTATTTGAATAATCAAAAAAATAAGTTTGATTATCGAAACAATATTCTTTAATAAAATAAAGAATATTACTTAGTAAATAATCGGAGTCATAAGTCCTCGAATGAATATTCAAAATAATCTTCATTAATAAAATAAACGGAGTCATAAGCCTCCGAATGAATATTCAAAATAATATTCATTAATAAAATAAACGGAGTTATAAGCCCCCGAATGAATATTCGAAATAATATAAACTGAGTCATAAGTCCTCGAATTAATATTCAAGTAATATTCATTAAATAATATAAACTTATCGAATAAACCTTATTCGATTAATAGTTTTGAAAACTATATCAATATATATATATATAAATATATATATCATATACTCGGGAACATCTACTCCCGGTTTTAGAAAAGGGTTCACCTTTGGGTCCCTTATACTTAGGGCATACGCAACTACTGCTTATCTCTAGCATATGTATTATGCAACTAATAAGCATTTGAACCAACAGATATATAAATCAAGAATACGAAACAGGCATGCATATATACCATATCACATGCTACAATATATCGCAAGAATTTGCTAATAACAAATATGCATTTATCACAAGATCATGCATATACACATATACATCACAACAACAGTTATACAGGTAGAAAACTTGCCTGAGCGACTGGGGGTTATAAATGGCTTGGGGCGAGTCTGGTAACCTATAAATAACATATAAGTTAGAATTAAACCAAAGTCACTTGTAAATCTATACTTTAACCAAATTAGACTCTAACGCTCGCTTTGCGCTTACTTATTCTCTTAAGTCGCTCGAGTACCCTCGGCTCCACCATTTTTAATAAATTAACCATTAAGGGTTTTAATACGATTCTTTCGCGAGTACCTTACCAACTGCCTAATCCACTTTACATAAATGTTTCATACCCCAATTAGTCATTTAAGGTCCTTAACCAAGGTTTCAAAGGTGAGGGGTAATGGTTCGGTCGTGAAACGCCGTTACTTAAAACGGTCGTTTCTCCTAAACCGTACATCGGATTCAAACGAACCACATATCAAAACGAAGCTCGTAACATGAACTATCTAATCATGGCAATGGTCAAAACCTAACAGTGAGTTCACGGGTCCTGATTGTTAAGAACAAAACAGTCTTAAAGTAAATCGGACATTACGACGGCTATGTTTACGCGATTACCAAATTTTAAACTACTCCAATCAACCACAAATCAACCCATAACCACCAATACCACCAAACTTCATCCAAACCTTACTAACTCAGTCCATAAACTCATGATTTTTCCAACTTATTCAATCTCAAACAAGAGCTACTAATTATACTTAAGGTTCATCAACCAACAACCAAGATTTATAACCCAAAATCATTATAATTCCATCCAAACTCTAAACATACAAGAATCATGCTCTCATGAACTATAAAAAACAAAACCAAACCTAATACTCAAAGTAAAGTTAGGGTTTGGAGGGGTTATACCTTCCTTGGAGAGTGGAGAATCACTTAGGAAGCCTTAAATAACCACTAATTATCTTTACTAAGCTTGGATCTTGAAGAAAACATAAGAAAACACAAAGTTAGTTTCTTGAAAACACTATTCACCAAGAACTTTGATGAATTGATTAGCTATGTTAAACATGGAATCTTGAGCTTAAACTTATGGCTCATCTTAGTTATGAATTATGGAAGCTAAAGAAACAAACCTCTTGAATTATGACGGTGTGTAGCTTGATTTTTGAAATTTTCTCCTTTGCTTTTCATGGAAAAGCCGAGAGCAAAGAGTGGGGGAAGAAGAAAATGTTTTTGTTTTGGTTGCTTTTGATTTTTGTGTTTGTTTTGCTTGTTAATTAGGTTGTTACCATGGTAAATATTGTATGGCTCACAATCATCCAACAATTCCTTCCCTTATGTCATGCTTATGTCATCATGTGATGTCACCCCTCCACACTTGTCCTCTTCTTGTTGGTTTGATGACATCATCATCCCTAACCTCCTTGATTAACTCCTAATTGCTTGCATAATGACCGCTGAGCTGTTATACGGTTCGCTCAACCTTCGTTCTCGTTTATCGTTTGAGGGATCATACCCGGGATCTTATTACTTGGGTTCCCTTAACCTTTCTCAATACATTATATTCCTTTTATGATCCTCTATTAAAATCCTTGAATTTAAATCCTTTTTATCCTGTTACCTTATACTCAATTCTTTCGATATCTGATGGATTTTCGGGAAAAATCAAAGTGTTCAGATTTGGATTCTGACGATCTTTACATACACTTATATACCACATAGAGTACTAATAATATCTCAGAAGATCAATAAAAGAACCCCTACATAGTGTGGTATGAAAAGTTTTCTTATTCAGCATAATCTGCAAAATCACTATTCATAAGGGTTTCAAAAAATTTCAAAAATTTGGGTTATTACACTGAATTTGTGATGGTGCAATAACCGCGTCTTTGAATGCAGTTGGCACTGTGTGTATGCCCTGTGACTCCCCCAAAAGTTTTGACTTCTTCTTTCTGAAATATGTTTGAGTTTGGTCTGTGGTGTCCCTTCCCCTTTTGTTATGTGCTCTTGGAGAAGATCTATTTTCAATGGTTACATCCTTTTGAGAGGATACAACTAGCAATGTGCTACTTTCCTTATTAATCACCACAGCCTGTAAAGAGACTGTAGTGTGGCTAGGCTGGGATCCACTAACCTCACCCACCTTATCCTTAGGGTTTCTTTGGTGTTCACCCTGTCCCTCACCTTTCTTACCACCCTTCACACTCCCCTATTGTGCTTTTTGTAGTTTTTGAAACTATTTTCTTTTGAGAGGAACTTTAGTGGGGTTTCTTTGATTTAGATTTTGATATTGTAGGATTTGTGGCTTGAGTAGGCATCTGTTTGGTCACAGTCACAGATGCCATAGCTACAATTGTTTGCAAAGAGACTTAGGGTTGGGAAAAAGTAGTGAAGAAACAGTTACCTCACTTACCTGAGGTGCCTCATGATTGGAAGATAGTTGAGAGGCACTTCACTATGGATATTGTTCCTGTTAAGATCAGTAAGTATCCTCTTTTCTTGGAGCCAACAATCAAGCTTATTTGCTGGGTTCTCAATCAAGAGGTCCTTAGACACATGATTTTCTAGCATCATACGAAACCTAGTGTAGTATATGTTCTTTGACCTCTTTTTAATGTCTCCTAACTTATACCCTAGTTCTATCATGACAGAGTTACTAAAATTAAAGTACTTGTCATTCAAAAATATGTAAAGCATATTAATCATAGAGTAATTAACTGCATCAAAATTGCTAATCTTACCAGAAAATGCTTTTATAAAAGAGTAATAGAGAAAGCTCCATTCTTTTTTAAGGCCCATTCTCCTAACCTCACCTAATTTGGCAGGATTGAGAGAATAACCCATGGACACAAGTATGGTGCTCACATCTGTGTCTGTGTGTGGAACATTTGTTTTATTTTTAGGCAAATGAAAGCATGCTTGAATTGCGTCATAGTTAATACAGTAATCATTACCTTTCAGAGAGAAGGCAATGGTCTTATCTTTAGAATTATACACAGGAGTAGTCCAAATCTGCATCAAAACTTCATAGTAGATTACTGGAGACTTAAGCATCGCATAGCTTAGTTTGCAGTTGCGAATGAAGTCCATCATCTTGTGATAGTCCTCAGAAGCAGCAATGTTCTTGTCCACCAGTGCCACGAAGTTGTTCCTCTCATAAATAAATCCAGATTGAGACATAATCTTGACTACAGGTGCCATTTTTGTGATTGAAAACAGTTACAGAGAAAGTGGGTTTTTTGTTTTTGGAGACGAAGAGAGTAAAAATGAATTGCTTTGAGAAAGATTAAAGTAAAATAAAAAATGAAAGGGGGCTTTTATACTTTCTCATAAATAAACAAGTAAAAATTAAAAAGTACAATAAAGTACCCAATGAAAATTGCCAAAAATAGCCGTTTAAAAATGAAATAAACTGTAGAAATTCTAGAGATTATCCATCGACATATACATATACACTGTAAGTAAATTCGACGGATAAAACAACTAAGATTAAAGCAATTCAACAGATATAGATTAAACAGATATCCGTTGGGATATAAAGTACCAAAAAAATTATTTAATTTTCAACAAATAATTAAATTCAACTGATATTCACTTTCAACAGATAATGAACATCCGTCGAGATGTAAATTTTGACTTAGACAAAATTTTATCTTTTTAGAAAAAATAATTTTTTTCTGGCTGCATTACAAATTGCTTAGACATCAAAAGGATTTAGGAATAGATAAGCATGCCTAACTCACTTACCAACCTAGTGAAAGTTGACTCATCAAGTGGCTTGGTAAAGATGTCTGCAAGTTGCTGCTCACTTGGAATAAAATGAAGTTCCACAGTACCATTCATGACATGTTCTCGAATGAAGTGGTACTTGATGTCAATGTGCTTTGTCCTTGAGTGCTACACATGATTTTCAGTGACGGTAATGACACTTGTGTTGTCATGGAAAATTGGAATCTTGTCCATATGTAGACCATAATCCAATAATTGATTTTTCATCCATAGAACCTGTGCACAACAACTACCAGCAACAATGTATTCAACATCAGTTGTAGAAGTAGAAACTGAATTTTGTTTCTTACTAAACCAGACACTAGCTTATTTCCTAGAAATTGCCAAGTTCATGTTGTACTTTTTTTGTCTATTTTACAACCTGCATAATCTGCATCCGCATAACTAGATCAAAACAGAATCCATAGGATACCAAATGTCAAGTTTTGGTGTTCCTTTGAGATATCTGAAAATTCTCTTAATAGCTACTGAATGAGATTCTCTAGGATCAGCTTGAAATCTAGCATAAAGACAAGTAGCAAACATTATATCTGGCCTACTGGCTGTTAAATATAAAAGTGAGCCAATCATGCCTCTATAGTTTGAAATGTCCATAGACTTTTCAGTTGTGTTTATTTCAAGTTTAGTGGCAGTGGCCATGGGAGTTTTTGCAGATGTGCAATCCATTAAGTCAAACTTCTTTAAAAGATCATGAATGTATATGGTTTGACTAATGAATATTCCATCACAAACTTGCTTAACTTGAAGACCAAGAAAGTAAGTTAGTTCTCCAATCATGATCATTACATATTTGTTTTGCATTAGTTTGGAAAACTTTTTGCAGAGTTTTTCATCTGTAGAGCTAAATATAATATTATCTACATAAATCTGAACAAGTATACTAGAGCCATTAACATTTCTAAAGAAAATAGTTTTGTCAACAGTACCTCTTGTGAAATGATTTTCTAATTTTTTTTTGATAAAGTGTCATACCAGGCTCTAGGTGCTTGCTTCAATCCATAAAGTGCTTTCACAAGATAGTAGACATAATCTGAAAAGTTGGGGTCAAAACCAGGAGGCTGACTGACATAGACTTCCTCCTTCAAATCTCCATTTAGAACTGCACTCTTAACATCCATTTGATAGACTTTGAAATTGGCATGGGCTGCATAGGCTATAAAAATTATGATGGCTTCAAGTCTTTCAACATGAGCAAAAGTCTCATCAGAATCTATTCCTTCTTTTTGACAGTAGCCATTGGCAACCAATCTAGCTTTGAGCCTGAATACTATGCCATTTTCATCCATCTTATTTCTAAATACCCATTTGGTGTCAATAGAATTCTTGCCTTTAGGTTTGGGTACTAGCTTCCATACTTTACTCCTTTCAAATTGGTTTAGCTCTTCCTGCGTAGCTAAAACCCAATCAGGATCCAACAAAGTTTCTTCTACCTTCTTTGGCTCTTTCTGTGACATGAAGTTGCTATATAACATTCTTCTTGAATTGCTTTCCTTTTTTTCACTCTTGAAGATGCATCACCAATAATTAGCTCAAATGGGTGATCTCTAGTCCATTTCTTTTGTTGTGGTAGATTAGCTCTAGATGAAGAGGCCTCAAATTTGTCTTGATGTGTGACTGAGTTGTGATTAGAGGAAACTCCCCCTAAGTTTGTGGACCTCTGTCTTGAAGTTGGGGTCCTTTCTGTGTGTGATCTAAATTAACTTTCAACTCCTATTGATGGCTCAATGGATGTTGAATTTTGCCTTTCGACGGATGATGCAGTCTGTCTATCAACGAATGATGCACTTTGTCTTTCGACGGATGCTGCACATTATCTTTCGACGGATGCAGAATTTTGTGCTTCATTTATTGCTGACTTTTCTACATTTTCCATAGAAATTATTTCTTGATCACTTTCATCATCACTGTCATCATAGATCATCTCGACACTTTTAAACTTGAGGCTTTCATGGGAACCTTCATCTTGTAGTCATTCAATCTTCTTATCATCAAACACATGTACAGATTCCATAACAATGTTGGTTCTGAGATTGTAGACTCTATATGCTTTTCCAACTACATACCCAAAAAAATACCTTCATCTACTTTGGCATCAAACTTATTATATTGCTCAGTTTGATTCCTTAGAATATAGCATTTGCAGCCAAAATCATGAAGAAAGTTTAGTGTTAGCTTCCTATTCTTGAACAATTGATAAGGAGTTATGCATTTTGAAAGGAATATGTCCTAAGTCCAATCATGTATTAGGATTTAGGAATAACTTTTTATGTAATCTGTTTTGATTTCATTAATATTAATAAAAGACTTGTTTTGTTTTTATTACGGGCTTTATCTATTTAAGTGTTTAAATAAGATATACCATAGTTTAGAGTAAAGCTTTTAATGGATTACGATGAGATCATAATAGTGAGACCTAAAATATGATAACTCTAAACTTAAATAGTTCCTGGTCGTAGGATTACTAACTGGTAATTAATAATCCGCAGAGATCGGTACATACTATGCTTGCTTCATTATGAAGGATGTCTGTTCTTATAGACATTTGTGTGGTGACACTATAGCTAGTATGTAGGTGCTTATTATAGAATAAGTTCACTGAACATGACTCGCACAGCTGAACAACTGATGGAGTTCACTCATGTGTCAGCAGTTGTTCACATAGTGATAGTTGTACAAGTATCCTTAAACTTGAGGTCATCATAGTCATCTTGTGTACACTGAAGTATGCTTTGTGTTATCGATAAAAAACTAAGGTTATTATTTGCTGTATTTAGTACTAAGATTCGGGAGCTCAAGGCCTTTAATGGCTGCTCTCGTGTTTCGTGGCTCGATCTGTCTTTACGAGATGCCTACGTATCTCTGTGAATTAGAGAATCAAGCCAAAAAACGTAGTTTTGATCTGTGGGGTGAGGCCCCTTATATAAATGTTGGGAGTCCTTGAATTGGACTTGGTATAGGAGACTTGATGGGTAAGTCTCATAATTACAATGGACTTTGGAGTCCTAGATAGTAGGAAACTGATTCCTCATCCTTTTAGGTCCCCTTGAGGCTAATCTATAAGGATTTATATCCTTATCGGGACTCTTCTCAATAGCTGATTTTTCCCTTATTAATTAACTATGAAATTAATTAATAATCAGGGCTTTTGGGCCTTCTTTATTCCATCAGGCCTGATCTGGTCCATCAGGCTTAACCTTTCCGGTCTGAGTATCATATATCTTTTTATTGGGCCTAGCAGCCCATACCTTGCAGTATTTAATTATACTATCATAATTTATTTAACCCTATCATTTGCCCCCCAACTTTTGGGAAACATTGATTAGGTTTCGCAGAAGTTAAATCTATTCGTTCCCTTACAGGGTTTCGTTTTTGCGTAAAGTGTGGAGCGACCTACACATTTACAATGAATCTTCCTTAATTTTCAGGAATTTTTCCCTAATTTTCTGGGATTTTCCCTAATTTTCTGGATTTTTCCCTAATTTTATGGATTTTCCCCTAATTTTCTGGGATTTATCCTTAATTTCTGGATTTTTCCCTAATTTCCTGGGATTTATCCTTAATTTTCTGGATTTTTCCCTAATTTTCTGGGATTTATCCTTAATTTCTGGATTTTTCCCTAATTTCCTGGGATTTATCCATAATTTCTGGATTTTTCCCTAATTTCCTGGGATTTATTCTTAATTTCTGGATTTTTCCCTAATTTTCTGAAAATATTAGTATTTTTCAGAAATTATTTAAGGAATTTCCTTATTTTTCTGTAATTTTCCAGGAATTTTTCCCTACCTTTTTCTTCTTTTTTCTTCCTTTTCTCTTTTTTTTATGCAGATTTCGACCAGAAATCCATTCGACCAGGATCCTGGTCGAATTAACCTCCATATTGCCCTGGTCGACAGGATTTCGGGTAGGATGGTTTCGATCAGGAATCTTGGTCGAATTTCGGCCAGGATTTTTTCCTCTTTCTTCTTTTTTTTTATATATATATTTTGAGCAGAATTTTTCGACCAGGAATCCATTCCGGTCAGGATTTCATGCTTTTTGACCGAATTAGCCATCTTTCTTGCCTTGGTCGAAGCAATTTCGAGCAGGATCCATTCGACCAGGATCCATTCGACCAGGATCTTGCCTTGCTTTCTGGTCGACAGTTTTTCTGGTTTATTCGTTCTCGATCAGAATTCTGACCCTTTCGGTCAGGAACTAATATTTTGACCGATTTAAGCATCATTTCGTGCCTTGATCGAAGCAATTTCGACCTCCAGTATTTCGATTAGGATTTCCTCATGATTCCTGGTCGAATGGGGTCATATTCCTGATCTTTTTATCCACTTTTCCCTGGGCTTTATTTTTGGGCCACCTTCACTTAGCTAGGCCTTTATTCTTTTGGCCCGTTATGACTGGATTTTGGCTTATGGGCTTTTAACCTCAAATATCTGGGGCCTTTTCTGGGATTTTGTTTTTATTGGGCCCATATTTATTCAACTGGGCTTTTATTTTAAGCCCAAGCTCCAAATTCTTCTCGATTTCTCTGGATTCTTCCAGATTCTTCAAAAAAAAACTCAAGTTTTCTTCTGATTTTTGCTAGAATTCTCTTGAATTTTCCAGGAATTTCCTGGATAATTCAAGAACCTTCCAACTTTTGGGCCCAAATGGGCTTTTTAAGGCCCATTATCCACTTATTCTTCCTATATATAGGTGGGGGGAGTGTGCATTCTCTTCACACTCTTCACTCTTCACTCTTCCCTCTTATCTCAAAATTTCTAACCTTCTCCTCTCTCAAATCCCCTCCTTTAGCTTTCCAGGCCTTTTCTAGCTTTACTAAATGGCTGATAAGAGTTCCGAGAGGGCGGCCAAGATAGCCTCGGCTTCAAAACGAGGTAAGGATATCGAGATCCGTTCTTCGTATATGTCTTTAATCGATATGATTAACACTAGGGGGGATGAATATCCCTCCACTACACATCTCGATTCTTTTAATCATTGTAATACTTGGCACAACATAGATTTCAATAAACTAAACGCTCGTTATAACGTCCTTCCTCCTTTTAGATTAGTTCCAGTCTCTGGTGGTGACCGTACTTGCCACTGGAGACCCGACACTCTCTTCATTTACACAGATGCCCTTAATGCTGGGCTTAGGTTTCCTTTTCACCCTTTTATTCCTCATCTTTTGGCTGATTTACAAATAAACCCGTGTCAGCTTCCTCCAAACGCCTGGAGGAACATTCTATGTTTTATGGTTTGCTGTCTTAGGGAGGGCTTTCCTCTTTCTGTAGCTATTTTTAGGATGGTCTTTCAGTGTTATAATAGTTCTTCCAGTATCTGTGGCTGGGTCTATGTCAAGCAAAGGCCCAAAAGCAAACATATCTTTAACAGCGCCTCTATTCCTGATAATAATCAAAATTGGAGGAATAGTTTCGTTGGGTTACGTTGGGAGAATGGTGACTGGGGCACACTTTTTCGATCTTCCTTCGGGAAGGTCAGTGATGGTAGCCTCAAATCCATTCACTTAACTCCTGAAGAAACTATTATTTATAATGGGCTTACTCAGGATGATGGCACCACCACCAGCTGGACTCTCTTAGAGGAGTTTTCCCTGATTCATGTGGGACTATCCTCTGTTTCTCAACAGGGTATTTTTCTTCCCTTCTCAATTTTACTTCATTTCATGCATTATTAACATCACTTATTTTGTCCTTTGCTTTGTTTCAGCTGCTAAGGAGATTAACGAGGACAATGTTCCTTTGGTTGAGGAGACAGTTAGGATGAAGAAAGCTCGGCTCGCAGGCCTAGACACCCGGGGAAAGGCCACGGATCCTAGCTTTTTGAAGAAGCACAAAGAGCCTATAGGGGAGGCTTCAACTGAAGGAGCTAGGGGCCATAGTGCTCCTATCACTGCTGCTGCCCCTACTGCTGCTGCCACAGGCGCCTTTCAGCCTCTCTGGGGATTCCGCTGAGGGGACACCGTAGTTGGTTCCACGAAACATGCTTGAGATTGGTCCTACCATAGCGTGACTCCCAAGGACTTTACTGATATGGTGGCCACCCCTGATCTTGAGAGGATTAAGCTCATGGGAGCTCAGTCTCTGGCTTCGGTATGCCTTCTCTTTTTTGAACTTATCTTCCGTTCTTGTAGCATTTTCTTGCCTTATACTTTATTAATTGCTTTGTTTCAGTCTAACGCCTACTTTCAAGGCGCTGTGAGGCAAGCCGAATCATGGAAGCGGGCTTCTGATAAGGCCGATAATGCCCTCAGGAGGCAACAGAAGAAGTATGCTACCCTGGAGAAGAAGCTCAAGCGGAAGGAGGAAGAACTCGGAGAGTCTAACGCCGAGCTGGTGGTACTTCGGGCGGAGAAGGATAAAGCTATAGACAACTATCTGGACTCGGAGGAGTTTGCCCAATCCATGAGGATTAGGGATGATTCAGTCTTTCCCGGGTTTTTTAGGACTGGTTGGGATATGGCCCTTGGGACCGTGAACGAGGCTTGTCCTGATATTAACCCGGCGGACTATATCTGCCCTGATGACGAGGCTTTGCTACAAAGGTTTCGTACCCGAGTAGTTGTCTCGGACCATGTTCCTCAGGATCCACTCCTTCCTCCTCCCGAGTCTTCTTCCAGACCTGCTGAGGACGACAGCTCTTCCTCCTCCTCCAAGACGACAGAGACATCCAGCGAGAGTGGAGAGGACGATGATATGGATGCCGAGGGCACCTCAGCTCCTTAGAGCTTTTTCAGCCCTGCGTGGCTTGTCATATTTTCGAGACTTTATTTATCAAATTTCTTGTAATATTTATCTGATCTTATTTTATCACCTTTTATGCTTGCATCCATGCATTTGGTTTTTATTCGTTAGGCAAGAATTCATGAATTTCATAAAATTGTCTGGGATTCGTCCCTTACACAAGTCTTAATAAACTTCGTAATAAAACTAAAACATATAAATCCTAAGCAAGCAAAGCTTCAAGGTGCTTTTCAACCTACTCGCCATCCTGACGAGTGAGAATCATATCCGGCTGCCCTATACATGGTAAACCTTCAGGTTTTGTGCATGCCAAGTTCTCGGGACTTCAAAACCATCCATAGTCTCTAGCTTGTAGGTTCCTCTACCTTGAACACTCTTGACTCTGTACGGTCCTTCCCAATTCAGGGCAAGCTTCCCTTTTTGTCCTACACCAGATGCTTCTATCTTCCTCAAGACTAGATCGCCTTGTTTAAAAAACCTTTCTTTGACCCTTAGGTTATAGTAGAATGAAGCCTTTTTCTGATATTCTACTATCTTTGCATGTGCCCTATCTCGCACTTCATCGATCAGATCCAGGGCTAACCTCTGCCCTTCCTCATTTTCTTCTGCATTGAAAGCCTGAATCCTTGGAGAGGAATATGATATCTCTACTGGAACTACTGCTTCTTCCCCATATTCCAACATGAAGGGTGTTGCTCCTGTCGTGACTCTACAGGTAGTCCTATAGGCCCATAATATGGGAAGTATCTCGTCCACCCAATTATTTCTTGACTTCTCGATCCTCTTCTTTAATCCATCCAGGATTATTCGATTTGCAACTTCTGCTTGCCCATTAGCTTGTGGGTGAGCCACAGAGGTGAACCGTAACTCAATTTCATTTTCTTCACAATACTTCTTGAATTCCTCGTTATTGAATTGTGTTCCATTGTCAGTGACGAGGATACGGGGAATTCCATATCGGCACATAATGTTTTCCCACAGGAATTGTGCAACCTGCTTAGTTGTGATTTTGGCCAAAGGCTTGGCTTCAATCCACTTAGTGAAATAATCAATGGCTACAATCAGAAACTTCCTTTGTGCCGTGGCCATAGGGAAAGGCCCTAGAATATCCATCCCCCACATAGCAAAGGGAATTGGGGAGTAGCCATCTTTCTTGCCTTGGTCGAAGCAATTTCGAGCAGGATCCATTCGACCAGGATCTTGCCTTGCTTTCTGGTCGACAGTTTTTCTGGTTTATTCGTTCTCGATCAGAACTCTGACCCTTTCGGTCAGGAACTAATATTTTGACCGATTTAAGCATCATTTCGTGCCTTGATCGAAGCAATTTCGACCTCCAGTATTTCGATCAGGATTTCCTCATGATTCCTGGTCGAATGGGGTCATATTCCTGATCTTTTTATCCACTTTTCCCTGGGCTTTATTTTTGGGCCACCTTCACTTAGCTGGGCCTTTATTCTTTTGGCCCGTTATGACTGGATTTTGGCTTATGGGATTTTAACCTCAAATATCTGGGGCCTTTTCTGGGCTTTTGTTTTTATTGGGCCCATATTTATTCAACTGGGCTTTTATTTTAAGCCCAAGCTCCAAATTCTTCTGGATTTCTCTGGATTCTTCCAGATTCTTCAAAAAAAACTCAAGTTTTCTTCTGATTTTTGCTAGAATTCTCTTGAATTTTCTAGGAATTTTCTGGATAATTTCATAACCTTCCAACTTTTGGGCCCAAATGGGCTTTTTAAGGCCCATTATCCACTTATTCTTCCTATATATAGGTGGGGGGAGTGTGCATTCTCTTCACACTCTTCACTCTTCACTCTTCCCTCTTATCTCAAAATTTCTAACCTTCTACTCTCTCAAATCCCCTCCTTTAGCTTTCCAGGCCTTTTCTAGCTTTACTAAATGGCTGATAAGAGTTCCGAGAGGGCGGCCAAGATAGCCTCGGCTTCAAAACGAGGTAAGGATATCGAGATCCGTTCTTCGTATATGTCTTTAATCGATATGATTAACACTAGGGGATGAATATCCCTCCACTGCACATCTCGATTCTTTTAATCATTGTAATACTTGGCACAACATAGATTTCAATAAACTAAACGCTCGTTATAACGTCCTTCCTCCTTTTAGATTAGTTCCAGTCTCTGGTGGTGACCGTACTTGCCACTGGAGACCCGACACTCTCTTCATTTACACAGATGCCCTTAATGCTGGGCTTAGGTTTCCTTTTCACCCTTTTATTCCTCATCTTTTGGCTGATTTACAAATCAACCCGTGTCAGCTTCCTCCAAACGCCTGGAGGAACATTCTATGTTTTATGGTTTGCTGTCTTAGGGAGGTCTTTCCTCTTTCTGTAGCTGTTTTTAGGAAGGTCTTTCAGTGTTATAATAGTTCTTCCAGTATCTGTGGCTGGGTCTATATCAAGCAAAGGCCCAAAAGCAAACATATCTTTAACAGCGCCTCTATTCCTGATAATAATCAAAATTGGAGGAATAGTTTCGTTGGGTTACGTTGGGAGAATGGTGACAGGGGCACACTTTTTTGATCTTCCTTCGGGAAGGTCAGTGATGGTAGCCTCAAATCCATTCACTTAACTCCTGAAGAAACTATTATTTATAATGGGCTTACTCAGGATGATGGCACCACCACCAGCTGGACTCTCTTAGAGGAGTTTTACCTGATTCATGTGGGACTATCCTCTGTTTCTCAACAGGGTATTTTTCTTCCCTTCTCAATTTTACTTCATTTCATGCATTATTAACATCACTTATTTTGTCCTTTGCTTTGTTTCAGCTGCTAAGGAGATTAACGAGGACAATGTTCCTTTGGTTAAGGAGACAGCTAGGATGAAGAAAGCTCGGCTCGCAGGCCTAGACACCCGGGGAAAGGCCACGGAGCCTAGCTTTTTGAAGAAGCACAAAGAGCCTATAGGGGAGGCTTCAACTGAAAGAGCTGGGGGCCATAGTGCTCCTATCACTGCTGCTGCCCCTACTGCTACTGCCACAGGCGCCTTTCAGCCTCTCTGGGGATTCCGCCGAGGGGACACCGTAGTTGGTTCCACGAAACATGCTTGGGATTGGTCCTACCATAGCGTGACTCCCAAGGACTTTACTGATGTGGTGGCCACCCCTGATCTTGAGAGGATTAAGCTCATGGGAGCTCAGTCTCTGGCTTCGGTATGCCTTCTCTTTTTTGAACTTATCTTCCGTTCTTGTAGCATTTTCTTGCCTTATACTTTGTTAATTGCTTTGTTTCTGTCTAACGCCTACTTTCAAGGCGCTGTGAGGCAAGACGAATCATGGAAGCGGGCTTCTGATAAGGCCGATAATGCCCTCAGGAGGCAACAGAAGAAGTATGCTACCCTGGAGAAGAAGCTCAAGCGCAAGGAGGAAGAACTCGGAGAGTCTAACGCCGAGCTGGTGGTACTTCGGGCGGAGAAGGATAAAGCTATAGACAACTATCTGGACTCGGAGGAGTTTGCCCAATCCATGAGGATTAGGGATGATTCAGTCTTTCCCGGGTTTTTTAGGACTGGTTGGGACACGGCCCTTGGGACCGTGAACGAGGCTTGTCCTGATATTAACCCGGCGGACTATATCTGCCCTGATGACGAGGCTTTGCTACAGAGGTTTCATACCCGAGTAGTTGTCTCGGACCATGTTCCTCAGGATCCACTCCTTCCTCCTCCCGAGTCTTCTTCCAGACCTGCTGAGGACGACATCTCTTCCTCCTCCTCCAAGACGACAGAGACATCCAGCGAGAGTGGAGAGGACGATGATATGGATGCCGAGGGCACCTCAGCTCCTTAGAGCTTTTTCAGCCCTGCGTGGCTTGTCATATTTTCGAGACTTTATTTATCAAATTTCTTGTAATATTTATCTGATCTTATTTTATCACCTTATATGCTTGCATCCAAGCATTTGGTTTTTATTCGTTAGGCAAGAATTCATGAATTTCATAAAATTGTCTGGGATTCGTCCCTTACACAAGTCTTAATAAACTTTGTAATAAAACTAAAACATATAAATCCTAAGCAAGCAAAACTTCAAGGTGCTTTTCAACCTACTCGCCATCCTGACGAGTGAGAATCGTATCCGGCTGCCCTATACATGGTAAACCTTCAGGTTTTGTGCATGCCAAGTTCTCGGGACTTCAAAACCATCCATAGTCTCTAGCTTGTAGGTTCCTCTACCTTGAACACTCTTGACTCTGTACGGTCCTTCCCAATTCGGGGCAAGCTTCCCTTTTTGTCCTACACCAGATGCTTCTATCTTCCTCAAGACTAGATCGCCTTGTTTAAAAAACCTTTCTTTGACCCTTAGGTTATAGTAGAATGAAGCCTTTTTCTGATATTCTACTATCTTTGCATGTGCCCTATCTCGCACTTCATCGATCAGATCCAGGGCTAACCTCTGCCCTTCCTCATTTTCTTCTGCATTGAAAGCCTGAATCCTTGGAGAGGAATGTGATATCTCTACTGGAACTACTGCTTCTTCCCCATATTCCAACATGAAGGGAGTTGCTCCTGTCGTGACTCTACAGGTAGTCCTATAGGCCCATAATATGGGAAGTATCTCGTCCACCCAATTATTTCTTAACTTCTCGATCCTCTTCTTTAATCCATCCAGGATTATTCGATTTGCAACTTCTGCTTGCCCATTAGCTTGTGGGTGAGCCACAGAGGTGAACCGTAACTCAATTTCATTTTCTTCACAATACTTCTTGAATTCCTCGTTATTGAATTGTGTTCCATTGTCAGTGACGAGGATACGGGGAATTCCATATCGGCACATAATGTTTTCCCACAGGAATTGTGCAACCTGCTTAGTTGTGATTTTGGCCAAAGGCTTGGCTTCAATCCACTTAGTGAAATAATCAATGGCTATAATCAGAACTTCCTTTGTGCCGTGGCCATAGGGAAAGGCCCTAGAATATCCATCCCCCACATAGCAAAGGGAATTGGGGAGTTGATAGAGGTCAGCATCTCGGGGGGTTGTCTAACAACTGGTGCATGCTTCTGACAGCGATCACACTTCTTCACATATTCTTTGGCATCAGCCATCATTTCTGGCCAATAGAAGCCTAAACGGGTTATCTTATGAGCCAAGGCCCTGTCCCCCAGGTGTTGCCCACAAATACCTTCATGCACTTCCTCAAGAGCCAAGCGTGCCTCATTGGGCCTGAGACACCTTAAGTAAGGAACCACGAAAGATCTTTTATACAGAATCCCATCTATCAAAGAGTACCTTAGTGCTCGAATAGTTAACTTCCGTGCTTCAGTTGCATCACTTGGCAACCAACTGGTCTGAATGTGAGCCTTGATGGGATCAATCCATGACGTCCCCAGGCCTATGGGAGCCACAAGCTTAACATCTATGCTTCGTGTCTTCAATACACGGAAGTATACACTTCCTGAACTTTCTTCTATCTCAGATGAAGCAAACTTTGATAGGGCATCTGCCTTAGCATTTTCTTTCCTTGGAATGTGTTCAACATGGCATTCATTAAATCGGGTCATCACAACCCTTACTAGGCGAACATACTTAGCCATCGTATCATCCCTTGCCTCAAATTCTCCCTTTACCTGGGATATGATCAGCTTCGAGTCTCCACGGACCTTTAAGTTTTTGACTCTAAGTGTCCCAGCTAGACCAAGGCCAGCTATCAGGGCTTCATACTCCGCCTCATTGTTTGTGGTTGGAAAGTCTAGCTTCATAGCATACTCAATTAAGAACCCATCAGGGCTTTGCAAAACCAATCCTGCTCCACTAGAGTTCATTTTTGATGCCCCATCAAAATAGAGAACCCAATATTCTTTATCATCCTTCTCTTTGCCCCCATCATCGACTCCCTTGTCTTGAGGTATGGCATCTTCCTGCCCCCCGGCTTCTTGGTTGGGTATGGTACATTCCACCACGAAGTCAGCTAGTGCCTGGGCTTTTATTGCCGTACGTGGCTTATACTTGAGATCGAACTCTCCCAGCTCTATTGCCCACTTAATCAACCTCCCACTTGCCTTGGGACTATGAATGATATTTCTCAGGGGCTGATTTGTTAGCACCTCAATCTGGTGAGCCTGAAAATAAGGACGCAGTTTTCTCGAAGCCATTACCAAGGCTAAAGCGAATTTCTCAATAGCTGAATAATTTAACTCGGCACCATGCAAAATTTTGCTGACATAGTATACGGGTTTCTGTACTTTCAATTCCTCCTTAACCAACACCGCGCTCAAGGCGCTCTCTGAAACAGCCAAGTACAAGAATAAAATTTCACTCAGAACTGGCTTGGCCAATAACGGGGCTGGGCCATATACTTCTTTAACTCTTCAAATGCCTTCTGGTTTTCCTCACTCCATACAAAGTCTTTGATGCTCTTTAGCGATTTGAAGAATGACAAACACTTGTCCCCCGACTTGGAGATGAATCGTCCTAGCGCATCAACCCTTCCTGTAAGCTTCTGAACATCCTTAACAGTTTTTGGTGGTTCCATGTCCAGGATCGCCTTTATTTTATCCGGGTTAGCCTCAATTCCCCTCTTTGAGACCATCAGTCCCAAGAATTTTCCAGATCCTACTCCGAAAGCACACTTCGTAGGATTCAACATCATCTTGTGGTACCTCAGGACCTCAAAAGCTTCCCTTAAATGGGCTATATGATCAGTCTTTACTAGACTCTTGACTAGCATGTCATCAACATAGACTTCCATAGTCTTACCAATAAGATCCTTAAAAATTCTATTCACCAACCTTTGATAGGTGGCTCCTGCATTCTTGAGACCAAACGCCATAACAAGATAACAATAAACACCAAAGTCAGTGATAAATGATACCTTTGGAATGTCATCCTTATGTATTTTGATCTGGTTGTATCCGCTAAATCCATCCATGAAACTCTGCATCTCATGTCCAACAGTGGCATCAATCAAAGTATCAATTCTAGGCAGCGGAAAATAGTCTTTGGGGCATGCATCATTCAGATCGGTGAAGTCTATACATATCCTCCACTTTCCATTAGTCTTCTTCACCATTACAGGGTTTGCTAACCACTCCGGAAATTGAATCTCCTCAATAAAACCAGCCTCTAAGAGCTTTTCTACTTCCTGTTTTATAGCCTCTTGTCTTTCCGTGGCAAAATTTCTTTTCTTTTGTTTCACTGTCTTCCGGCTTGGATCCACGTTTAGCTTGTGAGTAATTAACTCCGGGTCTATGCCTGGCATATCAGCTGCTGACCATGCAAACACATCACCATTTTCTTGCAAAAATTTCACTAACTTCCCTCTAAGGGGCTCCTCTAATGTGGCTCCAATGAAAGTCATCCTCTCAGGATTCTCGGGGTCTAAAGGAACCGAAACCAATTCTTCTGCTGGCCTTCCTCTATTCTCATCATTTTCTCGAACATCCATATCTTCAATAGGAAGAACCTGCCCCCGACTCCATCTGCCCTCAAAGAGGCCACATAACAGCTTCTAGCCATTTTTAGATCTCCTCTCTCTTCTCCAATCCCATTTCGGGTGGGAAACTTCATGACTGAATGGTAGGAAGAGGGGACTGCCTTGAAGGCATGTATCCCTGTTCTCCCCATGATAGCATTATAAGTTGAACTAGCCTTTACCACCACGAAATCCAGCATCTGCGTTGCTTGCCTTGGTTCTGTACCTATGGTGGTTGGCAATTTGATTATCCCTTCCACAGGATATTCTACTCCAGCAAATCCATATATCGGCATGTCGGTTGGTGTCAACTGGGAGTCGTTATACCCCATTCTTAGAAAGGTGTCGTGGAGCAAGATATCCACAGAAGCACCATTATCCATAAGGACCCTCTTAACCGGGCTATTTCCTATTATCGGTGTTATGACCAGCGGGTCGTCATGGGGAAACTTCACACCCTCTAGGTCGGAATCATCAAAAACCAATGTTACTTCTGTCCTGGCCCTCTTCGGGGCTTCTCCAACAATATGCATAACCTCCCTAGTATATGCCTTTATGGAATTTTTGGACAATCCAGTAGCAGTTGGACCTCCAAAGATCGTGTTTATCACTGGCCCTCGAGGGCGTCGCGGTCCTCCAAAAATTGCATTTATAATCGGCCCTCTAGGCTGGGGATTCCGCCCCTGATCGTCTTGGTCCCTCCTACGATCTTCAAAGTTCTTCCTTCCATTATTATTTCTGCCCACTCCATCTCCAGTATACTTGTTCAATCTTCCTTTTCGAAACAAAAACTCAATTTCATCTTTCAATTGCCTACACTCATCGGTGTCATGGCCAACATCTTTGTGAAACCTACAATACTTGCCCTTATCTAGCTTGGCGGGATCAGCCTTCAAGGGCTTAGGCCAGCGAATATCTCTGTCTTTCTCAATCTCCATCAAAATCTGACTTCTGGGAGCATTCAGCTTAGCGTATTCAGTGAACTTTTGGCCAGGTCCTCCCTTCTTGGGGGTTGAATCAGGGTTTTGTTCGGTTCTAGGATATTTGTCCTTTGCAATATATTCTAAATCAGCTTTCCGCTTCTTGCCTCCAGTGGGCTCATTACTTACTACGGTCTTCCTCATACTTTCTTCAACCTTGATATACTTCCCTGCCCTCTCTTGGAGCTGCAACATGCTCTCAGGGGGTCGTTTGGCCAAAGACATCTTGAAAAACTCATCCCTAGTTCCTTGTTGCAGTGCTATCATGGCTACCTTATCATCAAGGTCTGGGACTTTTAAAGCCTCCTTTGTAAAATGATTCAGGTAATCTCTCAAGGATTCCTTAGCTCCCTGCACAAGACTCCTTTGTAGAATTTGGGGGCAGGCGACTGTACCATCTTTGAGCCATACCCGACAGGGTTTGAGGGAAGGCCCGACACTTTATAGCATCATTCACGGGTTGCAGCAGCAGTGCATTAGAGAATGTCCTAACATGATTAGCGGGGTCTCCCGTGCCATCATAGGCTTTGATAGTGGGCATCTTGAATTTCCTTGAGATATGGGCATTCATTATCTCTTCTGTGAAGGGTGGAGTTGGATCATCAGGATCTCCAAGGGGAAGGAGATTGCTTGGATCAGTTCTTGGGACAGCAGCCCTTCTTCTTACCAGACCATCCAGGTCTATGACAGGAGGAGGATTTCTCCCCCTAGGAGGTATCTGGGGTCTGGTGGCCTGGTGAGCCTCCAAATCACGCCTCAGCCTTTGGATTTCAGCCTCATGAGCCCTGATCCTTTCCTGCACTTCTTGGGGATTCGCCCCTGGGGTGCTTTGGGGGCGTTGCCTTCCATCGGCCATTGGCTCTTTTCCAGGACGCCTCCTTCTCGGGGCCACTTCATCATCCGAAGATTCGGAGTCTCTCTCAGTGTAAGGACCAGAAAATTCCCGATCCTCAGGAATAGGACCCAAACCTCGTATATAGGGGGGTGACTGCCCTCGTGCTTCGCCTCGCCCAGCATATCCGCTTCCTCCAACCTCAGGGCGAAGGGGCATCCCATAAGGGGGGTTAGTAGTCACAACAGTTGAATATTCATACCCGACGGGTCGAGAATTCACAGGTATATGTACTTGTTGAACTTGAGGATTCGTACCTTGAATAATCGAGGGAGTTGTTCCGTGTAGCTGAGGTTGAGTTGCCCCTGGCTGGGCTTCCCCCTGAGTAGATGCATAAGTTGAATGGGGAGGAACCTCCACGGTTGATGAAATCACCTGGGTTGTCTCTGATGGTGTTTCTTCCTCTAGAGCTCCAATTGTTCTCCGTGTTCTCGCCATGGTTGTTGTTGTGCTTTCCCACAGACGGCGCCAAATGTTATGGATAAAAAACTAAGGTTATTATTTGCTGTATTTAGTACTAAGATTCGGGAGTCAAGGCCTTTAATGGCTGCTCTCGTGTTTCGTGGCTCGATCTGCCTTTACGAGATGCCAACGTATCTCTGTGAATTAGAGAATCAAGCCAAAAAACGTAGTTCTGATCTGTGGGGTGAGGCCCCTTATATAGATGTTGGGAGTCCTTGAATTGGACTTGGTATAGGAGACTTGATGGGCAAGTCTCATAATTAGAATGGACTTTGGAGTCCTAGATAGTAAGAAACTGATTTCTTATCCTTTTAGGTCCCCTTGAGGCTAATCTATAAGGATTTATATCCTTATCGGGACTCTTCTCAATAGCTGATTTTTCCCTTATTAATTAACTACAAAATTAATTAATAATCAGGGCTTTTGGGCCTTCTTTATTCCATCAGGCCTGATCTGGTCCATCAGGCTTAACCTTTCCAGTCTGAGTATCATATATCTTTTTATTGGGCCTAGCAGCCCATACCTTGCAGTATTTAATTATACTATCATAATTTATTTATCCCTATCACTTTGGTTTAGTTCTTAGTCTCCAGGGACAATTATTAGGGCTCTACTGGGTATAGGAATTTGTACACGAAGATAGTGTATGATCAATAAAGGATCTACCCCTTCCAGTGAAGGAAGCGAATGTTCAAGGCTGATCCACTTATGCTAGTTCAGGAATCTCTGGCCAGAGTGAATGAAATTAGAAAGGTGTTTCTAATTTGCATAGAACTACACATAGTAAATGGTAAGCAAGTGATTAAATTATATAGGCTTGACACGAGATCCATGCCTTGTATTTAATCGGGACATTGTAGGGTAGAAGGAGTTTATTGTACGGTAACTATTCACTGAATAGCTTCTTGGTATTCTAAGCAGTGAATTCATATTATCCGGATAGTCGCGATATGCTGAGAAGTATCCCTCATGATGTAGAATAAATGTGATTAATTAATTAATCATATTTAATAAATTAGAGAATTTATATAAATAATGATAAAATAGTTTTATTATTATTTATATCTACTACCGGCTTAATATTGAACCTACAGGGTCACACCATAAAAAGAGAATGATTTTATGGTGGAGGAATTAATTAATAATGGCTAATAATTATTTATTTGTAAAATAAATAATTAATTGGCAAATTTAATAATTGATTAAATGAGATTTAATTAATTATAAATTAATTAAGAAAAGTTTTTAATTATTAATTAAGGATTTAATTTTTGGAAATTAAATCAAGAGAGAGAATTATTTCTAAAGTGTTTAGAAAAAGGATTAATAATTAAAAGGTGTTTTAATTATTAATGAGAATAATAAATGGGATAATAATAATAATATTTATGGGAAAATTTCAGCTGAAAATTTTGCCTATAAATATACTATTATGGACCCTATTTTTATTAGAACCCCAAAAACCCAAAAAGTTTGGAAAAACCCAATTCTCTCCACCTCCTTCCTCCTCCTTAACATCGTTTTCTTGGTGGATACCGGTGGAGTGCTTCACACTTGAGGAGCAACTGCTAAGGATCTCTGATCGTTGTCTCCGAATTATTTTAAAGGTTAGATTCGATCCCTCGAATTTTTATTCATGATCTGTATGCTTTTATTTGGATTTTATGTGTATAAAAGTGTTTTACCATGCCCCGCTGCGATTAAAAATCCAACAATGGTATCAGAGCATAGGTTGTATGCATATAGATCTGTGGTAAAAATTTCAGAATTTTATATGCTTGTATGAATTAATTATGATTTTTACAAGTTATATCATGGATTAATTTTGTCTGATGAGAAATCGTTTCTCAGAATAATTTTGAATGTTGATCTGGGTTCTACAAGTGTTGTAGATCGTCTGGGTATTTTTTTCATAATTTTAGGATGTATAGATTTTTTATTATGAATTTTTGAAGTTCTTGTAATTAAAATTCATAATTAAATAAAGATATATAAATTTATATATTTGTATTGGCTGCTGTGTTCTATGACTGTATGACGGAGAAAGTGAAGACAGACACGGCAGAAAAGGACAGGCACGCTGCTCGAGAATGTCTGTCAGGCGGCGGAAGAAAAAAAAAGAGGGGGTGTCGCGCATTCCGGGAATGCGTTACACCCTGTGGCGCATTCACGGAATGCGTTACACCTTTTAATGGGTTAAAAGGGTTGTAACGCATCACCGGAATGCGTTACAGGGCTTGTAACGCGTTCCTGTAATGCGTTACAGCCCGACTGTCCACATTAAAATTGATTTTTTGGGAGTTTTGTAACTCCGTTTTAGGCGTGCAATATACCGTTGGATTCGTTTTTCTGAGACGGATCTAATGGAGTGATCAATTTTAGTTTATATAAAAGTTTTGAACTATTTATATTTCCATGAAGTGTTTTAAAGCTGTTTTTAACTGTTTTAACTGCTTTTAAATGTTTCATGTGATACATAGAGATGTATAATGCTTAGACTAATGTGATAGATGATGTAACATGCCTACCTTAATGTTTATTCATGTTTATATATGTGATATATGCTTAGTTTATCATGCGATGATAGATTTAGGTGAACTTAAATGAACATAAGGCGTTTGTTAGACAACCTAGTATAGTGAAATTGTTTCATAACCTTAATAATAATATTATGAATACAATCATGAGATTCTTGTGTTTATGAAACACGTAATTGAATATGAATTTTCGATATGAGAGAAAGGATGATTCTGTCAACAACAGATTTCTATCTGTAAGAAAGGGTTATTAAGTGACGCCTCTTGACAATGCTCCACCCGATCTGGGAATCATCTGATTATTAATTATTGATTTGAAATATTTAATTTAAAAGGAAGAATTTCTTTATAATATGATTATGATTGTAACGTAATATAATCCCTCTAAAATTAAATAATATCAAGTAGTAATTGGCCAATGACACAACGGGCTTGTGTCGGTCATAGCCTTCCAACATGATAGAAAAGTAGTTCTTATTTTTGAATCATTGTCGGTTCGTGCTACAGCCGAGGGCTTTGATTTCGAAATAAGAAATACTTGTCTATTACATAGAGATGTGTACATTGAATAAGAATCTAAAGGTCGGTATGTGCCACAGCCGTGGGCCTTTGGGGACTGATTCAATTGTACGGAATGTTGAGTTTGACTTGACTTAGAATATTGAGTTTGTCGTGCCACAGCCGAGACTCAATTATTCAAGAGGCTAAAGTTTGATTAGGGAATAACATAAGATGTAATTGACAAGAGTTGTCTGCCTATTGAACATTACATGGCGGTTCGTGCTACAGCCGGGGTCGTGTAATGGAATGTAGGATCCCTATTCCCACTAGCATTATGAATGCTTAATTTTTCACGTAGGGGGTTGAATAAATTAGATAAACTAGTGGGAGCCACTTATGAATAAAGACCTGATTCATATAGTGTTTTAAAATGAAATTGAATATTTGCTAAGTGTTGTTATGTGTTTATCATTTACAGATTTACAATATACATTATGTCTTCTGCACTATCACTCAGGAGCATACTGGATGCTCACAAGTTGACTGGTCCTAATTATGCTGACTGGCTTCGAAACTTGAGAATTGTTCTCAGGATTGAGAAGCTGGAATACGTGATTGACTCACCTAAGCCTACTGAACCTGCTAGTGATGCACATAATGATGAACATGTTGTGTATCGTAAGTGGATAGATGATGCAAATGTTGCTCAATGCATCATGCTAGCTTCCATGAACATTGAGCTACAGAAGCAACATGAGTATATGGATGCTCACACTATCCTAATGCATCTACAAGAGTTGTATGATGTGGCGGGGAGGACAGCTCGATATGAGATATCGAAGGAGCTGTTCGGTTGTATGATGTCTGAGGGATCATCTGTGAATGACCATGTACTTAAGATGATCAATTTGATTGAACGTCTTGGACAACTTGGTTTTGCCATGGATGGGGAGCTGAGCCAAGACTTGGTCTTGCAATCGCTTCCGAGTTCATTCTCGCAGTTTGTTGTGAACTTTCACATGAATAAGTTGGATGTCAGCCTGCCTGAACTCCACAACATGTTGAAGACTGCGGAATCGAATTTTCCCCCTAAGAAGAGTTCTGTTCTTCTAATTGGTGAAGGTTCCAATCCTAAGAAAAGGAAGAGGAACTCTTCCAAGAAGAAGAAAGTAGGTGAAGAAAAGCCGGTTCCACTAAAAGCTGAAGACCCCAAGAGCAAAGCTGTTTGCTTTCACTGTAATAAGGTGGGGCACTGGAAGAGGAACTGCAAGGTTTACCTTGCAGAATTGAAGAAGAAGAAGGGTAGTGAGACTACCGCTTCTGATTCAGGTATGTTCATGATATAAGTGAATATGTCATTAAATCAAATTTCTACTTGGGTATTAGATACCGCCTGTGGTTCTCAAATCTGCAATTTGTTGCAGGGACCAAGGAGAAGTAGGACTCTTGAGGAAGAGGAGGTGATTCTACTGATGGGAAATGGAGCAAGAGTTGCTGCTGAAGATGTAGAATCATTTCATTACATATGCCTACAGGCAAGACTATTGTTTTAAATAATTGTTATTTTGTTCCCTCGATTGTGAGGAATATTATTCCCATGTTAGACTTGGCTGGATTTTCATTTATTATTGAGAATAATGAATGTTTTATTCTTAGAGATAATATTCTTTATGGACGTGGTGCTTTAAATAATGGTCTGTATATATGTGACATAATTTACTTCAGATTGAACAAACTAATAAAAGAAAAGGGATGATGAAAATCTCACTTTATAGTGGCACTGCAGTCTCCATTTAGTAGACATGGAGAGAGGACTGCAAATTTTCTAGGAATGGTACACACAGATGTATGTGGACCAATGTCTAAGCAAGCCATGGGTGGATTTTCATACTTCATTACTTTCATAGATGATAGATCTAGATTCGGATATGTGTTTGATGAAACACAAGTCTGAAGCCTTTGAAAAGTTCAAAGAGTATAAGTATGAAGTGGAGAAACAAACCAAACATAGTATTATAATTCTTTGATTAGATCGAGGTGGTGAATACTTGAATGGAGTGTTTCTAGATTATCTCAAAGTAAATGGTATAGTCTCTCAGTGGACGCCTCCAGATTGGTATCTGAAAGGAGAAATCGAACTTTGTTAGACATAGTTCGGTCCATGATGAGCTATGCAAATCTTCCAGTATTCCAATAGGGTTATTCATTGGAAACCTCAGCATATTTACTGAATAAGGTGCCTTCCAAATCTGTTCCTCAAACTCCGTATGAGATATGGAAAGAAAGGAAACCGAGTCTTAAACACGTTAAGATTTGGGGATGTCCAGCTTATGTCAAGTAAGTTGACCCAGATAAGCTGGAATATCGATCCGTAAGATGTGGTTTTGTGGGATATCCTAAAGAGACTTTAGGGTATTACTTTTACACCGATCATCGGGTGTTTGTCTCCAGACATGCTACCTTCTTGGAAAAGGAGTTTATCCTTGAAGGAAACAGTGGGAACAAAATTGAACTTGATGAAGTTCAAGAAGCACAAACTACTACGGATCAAGTGGAAACACCTATTCTGACTGAACAACCTTTTGTGGAACAGCCCATTCATAGATCAGGGAGAGTATCTCGCCAACCTGAGAGGTAATATGGCCTTGTCATTGAGAATGACAATGAGTCGTCGATCATTGATGATGACGACCCTGTGACCTATAATGAGGCTATGAGTAGTGTTGACTCAGAGAAATGGCATAGTGCCATGAAATCCAGAATGGAATCTATGTATACGGTATACAAAAGATAGATTATAGCAGATGGCCAGGTGGAGACCTATAAGGCCAGACTTGTGGCAAAAGGATTCAAACAAAGGCAATGGATTGACTTTGATGAAACTTTTTACCTATAGCCCTGTTAAAATCAGTTCGGATTTTGCTTGCGATTGCTGCTTACTACGACTATGAGATCTGGCATATAGCCAGATGGTTTTCTTTCCAAGGGAAATGAAAACCTAGTGTGTAAGATACTGCGAACCATATGTGGTTTAAAGCAAGTTTCTCGTAGATGGAACATCCGTTTTGATGAGACAATCAAAGAGTTTGATTTTATCAAAAACGTAGATGAACCATGCGTCTGCAAAAGGATTAGTGGGAGCGCGATAACATTTCTTGTGTTGTATTGAATTAGAGTTGACACACATAATGACATAGCAGACCCACTCACAAAGCTACTTTATGAAAGTCACTTTGATCGTCATAAAGACAAGATGGGTATTAGATATCAGAGTGATTGGCTTTAGTACAAGTGGGAGATTGAAAGGAATATGTCCTAAGTCCAATCATGTATTAGGATTTAGGATCTACTTTTTATGTAATCTGTTTTGATTTCATTGATATTAATAAAAGACTTGTTTTGTTTTTATTACGGGCTTTATCTATTTAAGTGTTTAAATAAGATATATCATAGTTTAGAGTAAAGCTTTTTATGGATTATGATGAGATCATAATAGTGAGACCTAAAATATGATAACTCTAAACTTAAATAGTTCCTGGTTGTAGGATTACTAACTGGTAATTAATAATCCGCAGAGATCGGTACATACTATGCTTGCTTCATTATGAAGGATGTCTGTTCTCATAGACATTTGTGTGGTGACACTATAGCTAGTATGTAGGTGCTTATTATAGAATAAGTTCACTGAACATGACTCGCACAGCTGAACAACTGATGGAGTTCACTCACGTGTCAGTAGTTGTTCACATAGTGATAGTTGTACAAGTATCCTTAGACTTGAGGTCATCATAGTCATCTTGTGTACACTGAACTATGCTTTGGTTTAGTTCTTAGTCTCCAGGGACAATTATTAGGGCTCTACTGGGTATAAGAATTTGTACACGAAGATAGTGTATGATCAATAAAGGATCTACCCCTTCCAGTGAAGGAAGCGAATGTTCAAGGCTGATCCACTTATGCTAGTTCAGGAATCTCTGACCAGAGTAAATGAAATTAGAAAGGAGTTTCTAATTTACGTAGAACTACGCATTGTAAATGGTAAGCAAGTGATTAAATTAGATAGGCTTGACACGAGATCCATGCCTTGTATTTAATTGGGACATTGTAGGGTAGAAGGAGTTTATTGTACGGTAACTATTCACTGAATAGGTTCTTGGTATTCTAAGCAGTGAATTCATATTATCCGGATAGTCGCGATATGCTGAGAAGTATCCCTCACGATGTAGAATAAATGTGATTAATTAATTAATCATATTTAATGAATTAGAGAATTTATATAAATAATGATAAAATAGTTTTATTATTATTTATTTCTACTACCGGCTTAATATTGAACCTACAGGGTCACACCATAAAAAGAGAATGATTTTATGGTGGAGGAATTAATTAATAATGGCTAATAATTATTTATTTGTGAAATAAATAATTAATTGGCAAATTTAATAATTGATTAAATGAGATTTAATTAATTATAAATTAATTAAG
This sequence comes from Apium graveolens, assembly GCF_009905375.1. Lineage (NCBI taxonomy): Eukaryota > Viridiplantae > Streptophyta > Magnoliopsida > Apiales > Apiaceae > Apium > Apium graveolens. The sequence continues at coordinate 304,773,019 of NC_133648.1, read as the reverse complement.
AAAAGTTCTTAATATTATTAATTAAGGATTTAATTTTTGGAAATTAAATCAGGAGAGAGAATTATTTCTAAAGTGTTTAGAAAAAGGATTATTAATTAAAAGATGTTTTAATTATTAATGAGAATAATAAATGGGATAATAATAATAATATTTATGGGAAAATTTCAGCTGAAAATTTTGCCTATAAATATACTATTATAGACCCTATTTTTATTAGAACCCCAAAAACCCAAAAAGTTTGGAAAAACCCAATTCTCTCCACCTCCTTCCTCCTCCTTAACATAGTTTTCTTGGTGGATACCGGTGGAGTGCTTCACACTTGAGGAGCAACTGCTAAGGATCTCTGATCGTTGTCTCCGAATTATTTTAAAGGTTAGATTCGATCCCTCAAATTTTTATTCATGATCTGTATGCTTTTATTTGGATTTTATGTGTGTAAAAGTGTTTTACCATGCCCCGCTGCGATTAAAAATCCAACACATTTTTCTTAATTGACCAAAGAAATATTCTAAGTCTAGCATATAGTATTTACAGCTTCTACCCAAAAGTAAGTTGGTAACTTTTATTCTTCTAGCATTGTCCTTGCAGCTTCAATAAGAGATCTATTCTCTATTTCCACCACTCTATTTTGTTGTGGAGTCCTTGCTGCTGAAAATTCATGCATGATCCCATTTTCTTCACAAAACAACCTCATTGCAGAATTCTTGAACTCAGTTCCATTGTCACTTCTGATTCTTCTCACTTTGAGATCAGGATAATTTTTGACTTGCCTTAAATGATTGATAATAACTTCACCAACTTCATCTTTAGATTTTAGGAATTATGTCCAAGTGAACTTTGAGAAATCATCCACAATTACTAGGCAATATCTTTTATTTGAGATTGACAAAATATTGACTGGTCCAAACAAGTCCATGTGCAAGAGTTGCATTGGTTCTCAATTATAGATTCAAGCTTCTTCTTGAATGATGCCTTGATTTGCTTTCCCTTTTGACAGGCATTACACAATCCATCCTTTGAGAACTCAACTTAAAGGTTGCCTCTAACTAGGTCTTTCCTGAATAATTTATTCATAGTCTTGAAGTTCAGATGGGGCAACTTCTTGTGCCATAGCCAACTTTCATCTTGACTTGCTTTGCTGAAAAGACAAGTAATGGAATTTGCATTGGATGAGTTGAAGTCATCTAGATACACATTTCATGTTCTCACTCCTGTGAAAACCACTTTGTTGTTCTTTTTATTTGTAACAACACAGGCTTCTGAATTGAAGGATACAGAGTTGCCTTTGTCACATAGTTGACTGGTACTCATTAAATTGTGCTTGAGTCCATCAACCAAGGAAACTTCTTTAATTATGATGTTGTCTTTTGAAATCAAGCCATATCCCATATTATACCCTTTTCTGTCATCTCCAAAAGTAATACTTGGGCCAACTCTCTCCTTGAAGTCAGTGAGCAGGGTAGAATCGCCTTGAGCAACCACTATCCAGATACCAAAGATCCTTTCTGTTTCCCCGCACACATCAAAATCAAATCAAGTTGATTTTGGTACCCAAGTTTCCTTGGGTCCTTCCTTGTTAGCCTTCTTTTTAGTTTTCTTTGCATTTTCCTCATTTGAATTGGGTGATGAAGATTCAACCTTGGTCATTGAGTAGGGCTTTGAAAACCATTCAAAATTGCAGAATTATCATACATGGGTCGGTTAGCATGAAATGGCATGTTATGTGTAAACATGTTATTTCAGTATGTCGTGCTAAATGGCATTTGAGGCATACTAAATGAAGCATAGTAAGGATTTATGAGAGAGCATGTGATGAATGGTAGTAATGGTTAACCAATTTCCTAAGACACATGTCAAGGAAGTCAAGACTGAGAATATAGAAAGGAAGAAAATGAACATGAATAGCAAGATAGGAGTAAACATGAGCAACGACTTTGCATTTATTGCAGATGCCCCTAGAAAGCAATGTAAAAAATGCGGCTCAACAAATTATCTAACTCAACTTTGTAAAATGGATGTTAGCAAGCCAAAAGTAAGAGCCTGCAAGTACAATGAAGCAAATGCAGAAGACCCTTAATCCTTTTGTGATAAATTTAACTACATACCTTGCAACATGAAAGTGATGACAAGTTGTCATAAACTGAGATTAGATTTGAAATATGTTAATTTTGAATCTACAAACAAAAAGGAAAATGCAAAACAATTTGTTCATATTGTTCCTTCTGAATCAATACATAATATCTATAAACTCTGACAGCAAGAAAAAAGTATCCAACACTGCTTGGGTAGCTAAACACACTTAATCCTTATTGTGTGCAAGGAAAAATGAAGAGAGTCATATAGATCATAGATAGTGGATGCTCAAGGCATATGACAGTTGATAAAGTCGTGCTATCACATTTTGAGGAGAAGGCTGGCCCATTAGTGACTTTTGGAGACAGCAATAAAGGTTTCACTTTATGAGAGAGCATGTGATGAATGGTACTGTGAAACTTTATTTTGTTCATAGTGGAAATCAGTTAGAAGATTTATATACCAACCTACTTGATAAATTAACATTCACAAGATTAGGAAGTGAGCTAGGTATGCTTAACTTTTCATAATTTATAAAAAAAAAATTGTTAATGTTATTTCTTTTGCAACCAAGTGTTCAATTGTGACTCCAATATGAAATTTATCTCAAAACGACTAAATCAATTTAACTGTATCAACGGATATTCATTGTCATTGATAGAAAAAATAAATACCATGTAGTCTCAACCAATAAATTAGCAATTGATGAACAAATATTCATTGATGGCTAATTCCTAGCCGTTGACATATAGCTTATTCATCAATGGCTAATTGAAACCAATTACTTATCTTAGTCGTTGAGAGTGGATAAATCTATAATCATTGGATATAGCAGTTGATACGTATGTATAATCATTTATTTATATTCTAATCCATGAAACCCACTTTGAATTTTAACAATTACTTTTTGCACCAATCAGGAAATTTACTTTTCATTTATCTGTATTTATTCTGAGAGTGTATAAATAATTTTTAATAACATTGTCGATTCATTCTTACCACTCTCACAATTCTCTAAGGCAAAACCACTTTTTTCTCTCTCAAAGCAAAATCACTTTTCTTGTTAATTCACTCTCTACCTTTAAACAATGGCACATGTTAAGATCATATCAAGCACTAGGTTCATCAATGAGAAGAACAACTTTATGGCCAATGTGGACAATCACTAAATATTCAGAATTTGTGTCGATGATAGAGTACATCAAAAGTGCAAACTCTCATATGTCATGCTTGAAGTTCCAATCATATACCTGTGAGGTGGTTGAAGAAATTTGGATCTCTGTAGAGTTTAACAGCACAAATGTGGTACTTTCTTTCACCTCAAAGCTGAAAATTATATTGTTAATTTTGTTGTTATTTATGCGTATTTTAAAATTCCAGAGAATACCATGCTAGTTGAACCCAATCATGCTCAAATTGTTCAATTGTTAACTGATATGGGTTATGTTGGTGCTACTGATATTTTTAGTAGAATATGTAGATAGGGTTTAACAAAAGAATGTAGCTTTTTGTGTGATGCTTTATTAAAGTATTCTATGGTAAAATAAGTAACTTTAATTATATCACTTATGCTTTTCTTAGCATGATTTACATGTTATTAACTGATAATTTCTTCAATTTCTCTGAGAAAATTTTGATAGAAATTGGTGTTAAGCTAGGAAACAAAGATTATAGAAGTAAGAACATTTACTTTGCTAGATTGTTATGATGATTGCTAATCATTTGGTTCATAGTCTAAGTATTTCTAGCAAAGCTAACTATTTGAAAAGCTAGACCCAAAATAATAGGGTCATTGGCGATCTTGTCAGGATGGCTTTACAACCCACTGTGGCATTTATGTTGCCACTAGGTATGCAAATGGTAATAAATCCTATCCCTACTACTTCTCAATCCCTCAATACTTCTTTGATTTCATCATTTGCTATAGATATTGTGCAAGGAACCCAACAACCTCCTGCCCCAGCAACTAAAACAAGAATTACAAAATCCAAATCTAAGAAGCCAACCTCAGTTGTTTCCCAAAAGACAATTATTGTAACAACTAACACAAACATTACACTAGAGGAGAGTGTGATCGGAGGTGTGAGTGGTGAGGGAAGGGGTGAACATCAAAGAAACCTCAAGGATAATGTGGGAGAGGATGAGAGTGTACAAGCCCGTCAGAGCCATGCCTTGCCTTCTCAAAAGGGCAAGAGCATTGAAAAGAAAATCAGCACATCCCCAGTGGTATCCTCCCAAAAGGATATCACTATTGAACAAAGTTCTCAGCTAGGAACATAAAAAAAGGGGGGAAAGGACATTGATACCCAAAGTTCACCTATCAAATTTGTTTATTCTGAACAGAGTAAAACCTCTAAGGGTGCAAAAGGTACACACAACATGGGTCATCTCAATTGTTAAGCTTGTTCCTTCTCAAAATCAGATTGATGTGACTCTTATAAATATGGAGTCACATCCCCACTCTTTATAAATTACATTTGAAACAACAACACATACGTAATTCACTAACAATCAACTTTGATTAATTTGTAGGGTGGTTGAATATAAATTAAATTTTTATAGTAATCCGTATTTGGGAAATAAAAACTGAACATAGATATTCAAAATTTTCAGGTGGTTTGTTTTTTGACTTGCGACCTGAGGTTTATATTGAAGAAATAATATGTAACGATTACATAGTAATCTCACAACTGTAGTTTACAGTGTTTCACTCAGAGCATAATCTTTATCTCTCTTTGGCTCTCAATAATGTAAACCTATTTCATAACTGATACATCTGCTACAACTTGATTTATATACCACCAAGTTACAATGCTTGCTAGAAAATACATAACACAGTCTTCGAGGTCCAGAAAGATTGCTTCTCCATTCTTTCTCGTGAGGCTTGATAAATGAGGCTAGAATTTATCTTGATATATTGATTTGAATATCCCTCCAATTTTTCATGCATGAAAATAGAATGTTTCTTTTTTAGAATCTAAATTCATATACAAAGTTTATCTTGGCTTCCATTTTCTTTACTGAGATTTTTATCAGCCCATGTGCTGTGTAAGGCTTAGGACTTCACCAATGTCAAGTCACTATCACCGGCTATTTGAGTTCCCTTAGTCATTGAAAGTCACTAGATTAGTCGTTAATGGGTTGATGTTGTCATCCGTTAATGCTGTAGCTTCACTTAATAGTTGGTAGCTCACTTCACTTAATCAGAATTATATGACATCGAGTATTTATAATTAGCCAACCTATTCTAGATTATCCATTGATTCAATATGACTTCTGAATAAATAACAACATCGCTATCTTTAACAAGAACCTCACAAAAAATGTAACAAAAATCTCATCAGTTGATGGGATACTCCTTTAACGACTATCCTTTACGATGGCTGGCAATTGAAGGCTACAATTTGACTTAACATAATTATGAAATGTGATTTTCTTATCATCAATATTAAGGTTTGATTCTTAACAATCTCCCTCAATTTATGACTGATAGAATAATAATCATAAATTAAAGCCCTGATGATACAAAACACATACTGACTATTGAATAAAAAGAGTGCATAATTATATTATGTTGTTGATAAATGAAGTGTATAAATAAATAGTTTTGAGGAGAGGATGTTACCCTGAAAATAGCTCCTATAGGCTGAGTAGATGAGAGATTGGATTCTTTCGGATTTCTTTGCATTTGATACTCCAATCTGTCTTTTTAAAAATTAAAAGAAAGATCACCTCACCATTCATCTTAACATTCAGCTTCTTCAATAGAAATATTGGATCTTCATAGATTTCCTGAAGTACTGGGCTTTTGGCGGTGGAAGTGAGACCTTTAGCTCTTTTTAAATCTAGAAATGCTTTTATGTCAAGAGTTTGTGAAACGCCCCAAAATCCGGGGTTAGAGCATTCAATCGTCATACTGAAATCTCAATATAAAACAACCTGTTTAATCAATAAGCAATCACCGGCAATTAAAATATATCATCTGTGACCCTAAACTAAAACAAGATCTTTTAGGTTATAGTACTAGAAACAAGATGTTAGGAGAAATTGATGATATCAAGCAGAAACTATCAGAAGTTTATATCAGAACTTACATCAATGAATGATGATGATATCGACAGATGATGATATCGAAGGATAGGATATTGATGGATGATGATTTCAACGGATGATGTAATCAGTATTTGTCACATCAGTTGATCTTCGAGAAGGAAAAGAAAACAGGAACTCAAGGCGGTGAAGGACTTTATCTCAGAAGCATTGTATAAGTTTCCTTGTTGTTAATAGAATAGGATTCCTTATACATTGTGTAGTTGTGCTCTATATAAAGCACATATTAGGTTCATGCTATAATCATTGCGACATTGTTATATCTTTCGCATAACTTAGCAGCTCTCAAGGATATTTGTTCATCCTTTCGAGAGAGTATGTTTGTAATAAGTTTTTATCTGTTAATATAAAAACTATTGATTCTGTTGAAGCTTTGTCAAATTGATTGTTTTAACTGTATTCACCCCCTCTATAGTTGATTAAGGGCCTAACAATTGGTATCAGAGCTTATTGTTAACGTACAAATAGTTTAAGATCTGAAAATCAATCAACCATGTTCGAAAAAGAAGAAGAAACACGGAATCCAAAGCCACTACCCCCATCCACATCACAGATAAGCAACAATATGAGTAGGTATAAAGCAATCAAGGTGCCTATCCTGAAGATACATGAATATCCAATCTGGAAAGTCAGGATGGCCATGTGCTTGGAAGCCACAGATCCTGAATATCTGAACACGATCTATGATGGTCCTCATAAACCAATGCAGATAGCTATTTCACTTGTAGGAGAACCAGAGAATATGATAGACAAAGACAGGAAGGACTACTATCCTGAAGATATCTCATCTATCATGAAGGATGCTAAGGTCAAACACATCCTACACAGCAGTCTTGATAGTGTTATGTCCAATAGAGTCATTGGATGTAAGTCACATCAATAAGGGATAACTATCAACTTGGGACTTTAAAGTCATATCAATAAGGGATAACTATCAACTTGACAACACACCTCTAGATGAGATCTATGGAGTTCTGAAAACTCATGAACTAGAGATGGAGCAAAGAAGCAAGAGGAAAAGATCTAAATCTAGACCAGTTGCACTCAAGGTTGAAGAAAAGCCAAAGGAGAAAGCTAGGAGAAAAAGCCACTACAAAGTAAAATCCATAATTGCAAAGTCAAATAGTGAATCATCAAATTCTGATGATGACTGAAATACTGATACTGAATCAAATAATGACAGTGATCATAATAACAATGAAGACATGGATCAAATGGCTGCTTTACTGGTTAAAAGCTTTAAGAAGATGGTCTACCACAATTTTAAGAAAGGGAGAAGATTTTCCAGAAAAGGTTCCAGTTCCTCAAACTCTGATAAGAGGAACAATAGGAGAAATACTGATGGGAAGGAATCTAGATCTGGAAAACTTGAAAAGTCAAAAGAGAGATGTTACAACTGTGATGGAATTGGACACTTTGCAGCTGACTGCAGAAAACCCAGAGCTGAGAAGAAACAGGCCTTGTTCTCAAGGAAGAGAAATTGGGATGATTCATCAGATTCAGATGATGGAGTCAATTATGTTCTCATGGCAAAAGCTAATGCTGAGGATGACAAAGCTAAATTAAAGGTACCTCAGACTACTCTTGCTTTTGATACTGATAATATCTATGAATTAAGATTATTTCTTAAGTCTCTGCATGTTAGTTTTATGGATCAAACCTTAGAAAATAATAGAATCAAGAGTGAAAACTCTATGTTAAAGAAAAGGAATGATCACCTAGAAATTGAGTTTCATTCCATGCTAGAAATTCAAAAAGAAAGAGATAATGTTGTTTATGTAAGGAAAAAATGTTAGAAAAACATGCTTATCTAGAGAATGAGCTAGCAAAAGAAAGAGAATTCATTAAACTTTGGACTAACTCAGGAAAGTCAACTCAGGAAATTTTAGAGAATGGTCGTTGTGGATCAGGATTATGATATTCAGCTAGATCTAATTCTGATAAGAAAAGTGGAAAAGAAACTGAGAAAATAGAACCAATAAAAACTGATAGCAAGGTCAAACTGAACAAGGTTCAAATTAAGACCAATAAGTTTAATCCTAGTGCTAATACTATTGTCAATCCATGAGGAAGGTATAACCTCAGCACCTAGATCAAACTTAATTATTGATAATAGTGAATAAGTTCACACAACATCAGTAAATATTGGTTCAATGACTCAGAAACAGCTTAAGCAAAAGATGAAGGATCTTTACATGAAAGACAAGATGAAAAGGTCTAGGAGAAATAGGAATGGCAAGGTAGGTATTAATAAGAATAGAAATTATATAACCCATCCTAATGTACCTAGAAAGACCTGTTCAAACTGTGGTAGCACTAATCATCTTGCTAATTCTTGCAAGAAGAATAAAAAGATAAATGTTGTTCCTTCCAATCAGAGTTTAAGAATAAAACAGTTAGATATAAACCACAGAGTCCTTGTTTTCATTGTGGTAGTGTTTGGCATTCTATTTATACATGTAAAGAGTATCACAGTTTGTAGTATGATTATTATAAACTGAAACCCTCTTTAATTAAAGAAAAATATGTTTCTGCATGTCCAAATACTGAAAGTAAGGATGTTAACATAAACTCTGATAAAAAGTCTTCTGCTGCATATGTTAACAAACTTAAAAAGACAAAGGATCCAAGCAAGTCTGGGTCCTTAAAAACATATTCAAATTACTGATTGCAGGGTGACATGAGGAGTGCTATAGTTTTGGAAAGTGGATGCTCAGGACATATAACTGGTTATAAATCCCTGCTATCAGAATTTGAGGAGAAGGCTGGCCCAAACATTTCTTATGGAGATGGAAACTTAGGAAAAATCTTGGGATACGATAAATTAAAGTTGGAAATGTCATCATTGAAAATGTAGCTCTAGTTGCAGGACTCAAACATAATCTGATCAGTGTGAGTTAAATCTGTGACAGAGGTTACCATGTCAACATCTATGAGGAGCATTGTGAAATTGTCAGTAAGTCTGATGGCAAGATTGCATTGACTGGTGTACGACATGGTAGTTTATATGAAGCCAGGGTCTCCACAAGTATTGATAATTCAAAAGTTTGTCTACTGAGTAGAGCATCTGTGGAAGATAACTGGAACTGGAATGAAAGACTTTCTCACCTCAACTTCAACAATATTAATGAACTAGTGATGAAAGATCTTGTGAGAGGATTGCCCAATGCTGTTTTTACTCCTAATGGCTTATGTGACTCATGCCAGAAAGCCAAGCAAAGGAAAACTTCTTTGAAGAGTAAAACTGAATCCTCCATTCTTGAACCATATCATCTACTTCATGTTGATCTCTTTGGTCCAGTGAATGTTATGTCAATTTCCAAGAAGAGGTATGCACTCGTAATTGTTGATGAATATACAAGATACACATGGGTGTATTTTCTGCACATCAAGGATGAATCTCCATCCATTCTTCGTGATCATGTGAGGGAGCTGGAAAAAGGATCAACATACAAAGTAAAGATCATCAGAAGCGATAATGGAACTGAATTTAAGAACAGCTCTATAGAAGAGTGTTAGATATATTTGATAATGTCATATCTAATATGATTTGTGTTTAGTTTTTTCAGATCTTACTTAAACAGGACAAATCAGTACGTAACTGAAATCAGCACTTATACTGAAGTCAGAACTTAAGTTATCAGTAATTAAGGTTCAGGAGATATTTATCAGGAGATAATATCAGGAATTAAAGGAAACTTTCAGATAAGGAAGACGGCTGATTGAAAGGAAAGAAGATCAAGAAAAACGTAAGAAGAGATATGCATGAAGAAGGAATTCTGTGAAGAATGGAATACTTGGAAGAAAAGATAACTGATTGATATAGTTTAGGAAGCAGAATTATATTCCATATCAATTAGCGATTATCTTGTAACTGTGTAGTATATAAACACAGACATAGGGTTTACACTATATGTGTTATCATTGTCGAGAATATTATTCATTGTAACCCTAGCAGCTCTCGTGATATTTGTTCATCACTGAGAGAGGACAGTTCTACATTGTAACAGAGTTTAATAAAGTTTGTATTTTGTTACTTGTGTTCTTTGAATTTGATTTGATTGTGCTATACACTATATTCAAACCCCTTATACAGTGTGTGTGACCTAACAAGTGGTATCAGAGCCTATCTGTTAACACACAAACAGTTTAAGATCAAAAAACAATCATGTCTGAAGCAGAAACTCTAACCAAGCCCACCAAAACCGAAGAACCCCCAAAGACTCAAATCCATAGTCGATATGAGGCTATTAGAGTTCCCATATTGAAACCATCTGAATATCCCATATGGAAGGTGAGGATGACTATGTTTCTGGAAGCCACAAATCCAGAATATCTTGACAGAATTAATGAAGGACCTCACAAGCCAACAAAGCTCGCTGTTGTAGTTGCAAGTGAAACAGCAAAGTCTGTACCAAAGGAGAAGAGTGATTACACTGCTGAAGATATCGCATCAATTGCTAAGGATGCTAAGGTACGACACTTGCAGCATAGTTCCATTGATAATGTAATGTCAAATAGGGTAATTAACTGCAAGACTGCAAAGGAAATATGGGATACCTTGGAAACAAGGTGCCAGGGAACTGATTCGATTAAGAAGAATATGAAGAAAATACTCACTCAAGAGTATGAACACATTGACTCAAAGCCTAATGAGTCATTGACTGATTTATATGACAGATTTGTCAAACTCTTGAATGATTTGTCACTAGTTGATAAGGAGTATGATCTTGAACATTCAAACCTTAAATTCCTGTTAGCTCTTCCTGAAAGTTGGGATTTGAAGGCAACAATTATAAGAGACAACTATAATCTTGAAGAAATAACTCTTGATGAAATTTATGGGATGCTCAAGACTCATGAACTTGAGATGGAACAAAGAAGTAAGAGGAAAGGAGGAAAGTCAAGGACAGTTGCTCTTAAGGCTGAAGAAGAATCCCCCAAGGCAGCTACCTCAAGGAAAGGAAAGGGAAAAGCGCTCATCACAAAGTCTGATACTGAGTCATCAAGTTCTGATAGTGATGATGACTCATAAACTGAAAGCTTGCCTGAGATGGATGCTGATGAAGAGATGATGAAGCTGTGTGCTCTTATGGTGAAAGGAATCACAAGGATTGCATACAGGAAATTCAGAAAGGGAAAGAGATTTTCCAGGAAAGGTGCAAGTTCTGATAAGAAGAGTTTCAGAAAATCTGAAGGCAAAGGAGGAAAGTCTGACAAAGGAGATTACACAAATGTCAAATGCTACAACTGTGGTGAGAAAGGCCACATATCTCCTGATTGCAAGAAAGTGAAAAGTGACAAAGGCAAGGCTCTTATCACAAAGAAGAAAAGCTGGACAGACACTTCAGATTCTGAAAGTGAGGTGAACTATGCCTTGATGGCAAATGCTGATAGCAGTCCTGAAGCTGCTAAGTTAAAGGTACCTCAAACTACTTATGCCTTTCATACTGATGACATTAATGAGTTGAGAAGATATCTTAAAACTATGTTCATTAGTTATAGAGATCAAACTTTAACATGTGAAAGATTAACTTCTGAAAATTTTGCTTGTAAAAAGAGGAATGATTATTTAGAAAAAGAGTTAGTCATGTTCCATCAAACTCAGAAAGATAGAGATGATGCTTTCTATGTTAGGGATGAAGTACTTAAAATGAATGAATCTCTAAAGACTGAGTTAGAAAAGGAAAGAGAGATTATCAGGACTTGGACTAACTCTGGCAGAACAACTCAGAATTTGTTAAGTAGTGGAAACTGGAAAGAGGGCTTAGGTTATGGAGATGATAAGAATGATAAAAGAACTGTAGAAATTAAGCCTATAGTTGTTAAACAAAAGCCAAAGTTAAAACCTGTTAAGTTTGTAGCTGTAAAGTCTGATACTGAGAAATCAGAAGTTATAGAGGAATTAACTTCTGACAAACTAAAACAGGAAAAGACAACTGAAGTAAACGTAGGCTTAATGACAAAGAAGCAGCTTAAGCATAAGCTGAAAGATGTTAAGAATGTAAACAAGGTAAAGTCACCTAGGAAAAATAGGAATGGAAAGGAAGGTGTGAATAAAAGCAATGATTATAAGCCTGTTCCTAATGCTCCTAGAAAAACATGTCATAACTGTGGAAGTTCTAACCATCTGGCTTCTTTTTGCAGGAAGAATAAGAACATAAACTCCTTACCTTCAAAGTCAGGAGTTAAGAGTCAGTCTGTTAGATATAGGCCACAAAATCCTTGTTTTCATTGTGGTAGTTTATGGCATTCTATTTATACTTGTAAGGAATATCATAGTTTGTACTATAATTATTATCAAATAAAACCTTCTTTAAAGAAAGTTAGCATTATTCCTTCTAGTGTAAGTTCTGATACAAAGTCTGATAGTGTAAATGCTGATAAGAAAAATGTTAACATAAACTCTGATGTTAAATCCGCTGCAAATGTTAACAAACTTAATAAGGCTAAAGGATCCAAGCAAGTCTGGGTCCTTAAAACTAATCATTAGTGGTCTTTGTGATTGCAGGGCAACAGGAAAAACATCCTAGTTCTGGACAGTGGATGCTTATGACATATGACTGGAAATAAAGCCCTACTATCAGACTTTGTGGAGAAAGCTGGTCCAAGTGTTTCTTATGGAGATGGCAACATTGGAAAAATACTGGGATATAGCAATCTAAATCTTGGGAATGTCATCATTAAAGAAGTAGCTCTGGTCTCAGGACTTAAACACAATCTGCTGAGTGTTAGTCAAATCTGTGACAGAGGTTATCATGTGGATTTCTTCGAAGAATACTGTGAAGTTGTAAGCAAATCTACAGGCAAAGTTGTTCTAAAAGGATACAGGCATGGTAACATTTATGAAGCCAAGATTTCAACAAGTACTAATGGTTGTCTATTGAGTAGAGCATCAATTGAAGAAAGCTGGGATTGGCACAAGAAACTCTCTCATTTAAATTTCAACAATATAAATGAATTAGTTAAGAAAGATCTTGTCAGAGGACTGCCAAAATCAGTATTTTCTCCTGATGGCCTTTGTGATTCATGTTAGAAGGAAAAACAAAGAAAATCTTCATTCAAGAGCAAGACTGAATCATCAATTCTTGAGCCTTATCACCTACTACATGTAGATCTATTTGGTCCAGCGAATGTCATGTCTATTGCAAAGAAGAAATATGCTATGGTCATAGTAGATGAGTTCACCAGATACACATGGGTGTATTTCTTGCACACAAAAAGTGAAATTGCATCTATCTTGATTGATCATATCAAGCAACTGGATAAATTAGTCAAAGATTCTGTGAAGATCATAAGAAGTGATAATGGCACTGAGTTCAAGAATTTGATCATGGAAGAGTTTTACAAAGACCATGGAATCAAGTAGGAATTTTCTGCTTCTGGAACTCCACAGCAAAATGGAGTTGTTGAAAGAAAGAATAGAACTCTTATTGAAGCTGCACGAACTATGCTTGATGAAGCAAAGCTACCAACCTATTTTTGGGCTGAAGCTGTGCAGGCTGCTTATTTTACTCAGAATGCAACACTCATTAACAAGCATGGAAAGACACCATATGAGATGGTGAAGAAAAAGAAGCCAAATCTGAAGCATTTTCATGTATTTGGATGCAAGTGTTTTGTTCTAAAGACTCACCCTGAACAGCTATCCAAATTTGATTTAAAAGCTGATGAAGGAATTTTTGTTGGATATCCACTTTCCACAAAAGTCTTCAGAGTCTACAATTTAAGAACAAGGGTTGTCATGGAATCTATCAATGTCTCCTTTGATGATAAGAAGATTACTGAACTTGAAGATTTCAATGATCATGATCAGCTGAGATTTGAAAATGTAAACTTAAATTCTAATACTGAAAATCCTGACAGTCTAAATCCTGCTACTGCAAACTCTGATGGATTAAACTCTGATGTTATTGAAACTGTGGTGACTACGCCAAAGGAAGATGCACCTGTGCAGGGGGAGCATACTGAAGATACAACCACATCTCAAGAAGCATCAGAATATACAACTGGCTCTAGTTCTGATTCATCAAGTTCTGATAAGCCAAGTTCTGATAATTTTGAAAACTCAATTTCTGAAGGATCCAACTCAGAGAGCATAGTTTCAGGGGGAGCATCAGAAAATGTTGATAAAGATAGCATGAATCATGGGGGAGCATCCAGTTCTAGAGAAAACCTTACATCTGCAAGGAAGTGGACTAAATCACATACACCTGACTTAATTATTGGAAATCCTGATGCAAGTGTCAGAACTACAACAGCTACTTCAAGTGAATGTCTCTACAATTCTCTTCTTTCTCAGACTGAACCAAAGAAAGTAGAAGAAGCTCTTCAAGATGCTGATTGGGTGCAAGCAATGCAGGAAGAGTTAAATGAATTTGAAAGAAACAAAGTCTGGACCCTAGTGCCAAGACCAAAGAACAGATATGTTGTTGGTACAAAGTGGGTGTTCAGAAACAAAACTGATAGTGATGACATAATTACAAGGAATAAAGCAAGGCTGGTTGCAAAAGGATATTCTCAATAGGAGGGAATTGATTATGATGAAACATTTGCACCAGTTGCTAGATTAGAAGCCATAAGGATATTTCTGGCTTATGCTGCTCACAAAAAGTTTACTGTCTTTCAAATGGATGTAAAAAGTGCTTTTCTCAATGTAGAATTGGAAGATGAAGTACATGTTGAACAACCTCCAGGCTTTGTAGATTCCAAATTTCCAAATCATGTCTACAGGCTTGATAAAGCACTTTATGGCCTTAAGCAAGCTACAAGAGCATGGTATGAGACTTTAGCTCAGTTTCTTCTGGAAAGTGGATTTAACAGAGGAAATATTGACAAAACTCTGTTCTACCTCAACCATGGAAAGGACTTACTTTTGGTTCAGATATATGTTGATGATATCATCTTTGGTTCTACAAATGACAGACTTTGCAAGAAGTTTGCCAAACTGATGCAGTTAAGATATCAAATGAGTATGATGGGGGAACTTAGCTATTTTCTGGGCCTTCAAGTCAAGCAGAATGAAGAAGACACTTTTATTTGTCAAACCAAGTACACCAAAAATTTGCTGAAGAAATTTGGAATGCAAGATTGTTCAAGTGCATCCACTCCCATGGCTACTGTAACAAAATTGGATAAGGACACTGGTAAATCAGTAGATATTACTGATTACAGAGGTATAATTGGCTCTCTACTCTATCTAACTGCTAGTAGACCTGATATCATGTATGCTACCTGTCTTTGTGCAAGATTTCAAGCAGATCCAAGAGAACCTCACTTAACAGCTGTGAAAAGAATTTTCAAGTATCTTAAGGGAACAGCTGATCTGGGATTGTGATATCCTAGAGAATCAGACTTTAAGCTAATAGGTTACTCAGATGCAGATTTTGCAGGTTGCAAAATTGACAGGAAAAGCACAAGTTGAAGCTGCCAATTTCTTGGAGGCATATTGGTTTCTTGGTTTAGCAAGAAACAAAAGTCAATTTCCACATCAACTGCAGAAGCAGAGTACATTGCTGCAGGAAGCTGTTGTGCACAAATTCTTTGGATGAAGAATCAGTTACTGGATTATGGGTTAACATATTTTAAAATCCCTATTTACTGTGATAATCAAAGTGCTATTGCTATGACAGGTAATCTAGTTTAACACTCAATGACAAAGCACATCAGCATAAGGTACCACTTCATAAGGGAACATGTGGATGAAGGTACAGTGGAATTGCACTTTGTTCCCACAGATCAACAAATAGCAGATATCTTCACAAAACCACTGTGTGAAGCTACTTTTACAAGATTGGTAAATGAACTTGGCATGGTTTCAGGTTCTTTCTCTAAATCTGCTTAGTTTTTGTTCTGATGCATCAGACTTTCTGATCAGTATTTACAGATATTATCATCGTTGTGTATTCTGTGCTTAATTGAAAATTGCTTAAGTACTGATTGTTGTCTGATGTGAATTTCTAAACTCTGATAGTGATATGAATGTTTCTGTGTTTATTCAATCCAATGAGGATAAATATGCTAGATGATGATCTAGTAGTCTTTAATATACTAACAAATCCCATGTTTGAAGTAATTGTTTATGTGGAAGTCTGTTGACACAAGCAAATTCTGATATTGAGCTTAGTTAAGTTTACTTTGTCTATCTTATTACTAAGTCAAAAACTAGAATAATGTTTCTCATCTGTTAATTTCTGATGTTAGTAAATCTTGTGAATGTACTAAGTGATGATAAGCCTCACTTATCAAAAGAAAAGAAAAAGAAAAAGAAATAAAAATCAGGTACTCCTTCGAGATCTAGAGTAAAAACTGTGGAAGGGAAGACCCAAGTGCATTGCTGGTATTAAGTAATATGCATCAGAAAAGCAAAAATAAATATTTTTCTTGGTGACTTTTCACACTCTATGATTACTGGAGAAATACTCTGCTAATAGCATAAATTCTAATAAGCAGTCATGACTCAATTACACTGAGAAGCCACTGTAAAATGGAATTTCAAAAGATGCACAAAATAAGCACAAAACAGTTGAGGTGGACTCATGCATGAACTCATTCTAAAGTAGACTTCAGAATCATGACAGATTTTGAGCAAAGTTCTTAGTTATGCCTTATTTCTAAGATGTACTGAAGTGAATTAGACTTTAATCTTTATCTGATATTTAGCTTACTGCACACACATACACTCCATATGAATGATGAAAATTACTGTGGTGATAAATGTTGTTTTAGATGAACGTTTAAGTGTCAGTTCCATAAATTCTGAGGATAAGTTATGATGGAAGTTCTAATGATTAAGTTCTGATGAAACGAAATCAGAATTTGTGTGAAGAATTACAGAAATAGGCATTCACTTTTCGAGTTAAGAAATCATGTTCCGATGACTGTTAAGTTCTGATATAAGTCTAAGTTCTGATATTAAACTCTGATTCTTTACTTGACTTATTTGTGGTTAAAATCTGAAACAGTCTTATTTAAAATCAGAATATGTTTGGGTGAGATATTAACAGTCAATATAATTAGGGTTAGTGGTACACATCCATGCACAGTAATTTTTACTTGTTTCATGTGCGCATTAAATCCTGTTTTAAACTTCCAATGGCTGTTTTTATTCTCATCAGTCTAGGGAGACGAGGTAGAATTATTTCTACCTATAACCATTCAATTTTCCTTGCGTCTCTTGGCATTCTATTGGCTATATAAACCAACACCTCATTCCAGCAAACACATCTCTCATTTTCTCTCAAACTCTCAAACTCATTTCTTTTTCACTCACCACAACTATGGGTCATTACAACTTAGTTCTGAACTATGACACCTTCACTATCAATATGAGGTGTCCAGAATGGCAGCAGGAATGGCATGTCACTGCCATTCCTGATGAAATTTGGGACTCAGTTCCCCAAGAGGTCCTCACAGACCTCTTATTCTTCTACATGGACTACCATCGCCATCTTGAGCGACTGGAAGAGGAACGGCTGGAAGCTCTCCGACAGCAGGAGCGTATTATTCGTCTTGCTGTTCTTTTTGTTGAGAGTAGGAAGAAGAAATAATTTGTGCTCCCTGTTTCTCTTCACCGTCAGCTTTGTCTGGCTTCTTAGCTTAGGACAAAAGTTGTTGATGTTAGGATTTGTAGCTTAGGACAATCTTGTACTTTTAAGCATGTAATTTAAATTTTATGAAATGTATTTGCTCAATATATTAATGAAATTTTATATTTATGCAAAATTTTGTCTCTGAGTCGTTTGATATTCTGATAATATTTTAAATCCTGATACTAACCATATTTTGATGACCTTTTTAGCTCTGATACAAATCAAGTTCTGATGCTGACGTGGAAGTTTTTGTTTATTTGGTTTATTAATTGTCATTCTCTCCTTGGTCATATTTTTTACAGAATATTGGTCACACAGTGATAAAAAAATTTATTAAGTGGGAACAGTTGTAAATTTTAAAATAAAACTGAACTACCTTGATTAATGGGATTACTTGGTAAGTGGAACAGTTTTTCCCTTGAAAAACTGCATGTGATAAGTAATGATTACTGAAAACCCGTATCCATTAAATATCTTTTACTGCTGCATGTCTGACAGGTGTCTCAACGGTTACTTTTTCTACTGTGTATAAGTAAAAGAGAGAAAAGATTATAAAATCTTTTATTTACTTTCATATTTTATCTCTCTCTCTTTACTTCTATACTCTCTCATCTACTGACGATTTTTCATACAAACATTTTCTCAAACACCTTACAGGAAATTTTCTTTCTCACGAATTCTCATGGCACCCAAGGACATAATCTTCGATAGAACAACGTTTGTTCCTAATAACTTCTCTACTATTCTTAGCAAGTCAGAAGCACCCTCTGAACTTCACTTCATTCAGGACTTCCTTGCTAGTTCTGATATTGGGTATGCTCTGACTGAACCCGAAGCAGTTTCTGGTACTCAAGTACTGGAGTTCTGGAGAAGCGGTGTGTATGATGATGGTGGTGCTTAAGGGTCCCCAAGTATTATCTTTTCATTTGTGGAGGATGAGTATGTTGTGACGTTGTCTACGGTTCGACAAGCACTGCAGCTACCTGAGAACTGTGTCTACTCTACTGTTGACGAGCCCGTTCTTCAAAACATGATGGCCAGTCTGGGATATGAAAGAACATTGGCAAAGCTGGGCCAGTTGAAGAGATCTTTCATAAGGAGGGAATGGAGTTTCTTCTTTGATTGCATAGCAAACAAATGTTCCAATTTTGATGGAATTCCCATATTCAGCCAATAAATCGGGTATGCTCTTATAAATCGAACTGATTTTGATTATGCACGTGCTGTTTTAGGTTTTATTGGGGACAGAATGAATGAAGATAGATCTACTATTTATAATGCTAGATTCTATCAGCTTATTTATAGTTTATGTTGTGATAATAAGCCCCAAGGTTATGGTGAATTGATTTCATCATTCAGAATAGCTAAAAGTGTAATAACCCCAAAATTTTCAACTTTTTGTAACCCTTGTGAATAGTGTTTTAGCTGAATGAAGAAATTTTTCACGCCACACTATGTAGGGGTTCTGTTATGGATATTCTGGGATATTATTAGTACTCTATGAAGTATATAAGTGTATGTAAAGATCGTCAGAATCCAATTCCGAACACTTTGGTTTTTCCCGGAAATCCACAAGATACGGAGAGAATTGAGTATAAGGTAACAGGATAAAAAGGATTTAAATTAAAGGATTATAATAGAGGATCATAAAAAGGAATATAATGTATTGAGAAAGGTTAAGGGAACCTAAGTAATAAGATCCCGGGTATGATCCTTCAAACGATAAACGAGAACGAAAGTTAAGCGAACCGTATAACAGATCAGCGGTCATTAGGCAAACGATTAGGAAGTTAATCAAAGGGATTAGTGGGAATGATGTCATCCAACCAATAGAAAGAGGACAAGGAAGGGAGGATGACATCATGAGGATGACATAAGCATGACATGGGAAGGAAGGAGGTGTGGTGGCTTTGTAACCACACAAATTCAAGGGCAAGAAGGTAATTGACTAAATCAAATACAAAACTACAACCAACCAAGCCAAATAATTCATTCTTCATCAAAACAAAAAGAAACCAAGGCATTAGTTCTTCATTGCTCTCGGCTTTTTCACTTTTTAAAGGCAAGATTTTTCAAAATCCAAGATCCAAGCTTCCTAAATTGGTGAGTAAATTCCCTAATCATCTTCATGCTTAGTTAGGGCTATATCATGAGTTTAAGCCATTAATTCCTTCTCAATCTTCTTCATTTAATCAAAGAAGAAGACTATGAATAGTGTTTTCAAGTTTTTTAACTTGAAGTTTTCTTGTTTTTCTTGAAGATCCAAGCTTTCCTAAGACTTCTCAAAGCTTCTTAAGGCTTCCTAGCTCCTCCCACCACTTCAAGGAAGGTATACCATCTCCAAACCCTAGATTCCTATATATTATAAGATGATTTTGATTAGTAGGGTGCTATTGTAGCTTGTTGTTGTGATTAGAGTTTGGGATTTGAAATGGTAGCAAAATGGGATGGTAAATGTTGTGGTTTTGATTAAAAGAACTTATGTATGATTAAAGTTAAGCTTAGGCATAAGTATGAATGATTAAATTGAATTGGTTGGGGTTGTTATGATGTGATAAGGATGGATGTTGGTTGTATGTTGGATTTGAGGTTAGTTTGTGGTTGGTTTTGAATGGTTTAAAATTGGGAAATCGCGTAAACATAGCCGTCGTAACGTCCGATTTTCTTTGGACTGTTTTTGTGCATAGCATTAGGACCCGAGAACCCCCTGCTATATTATGACCACTGCCATGATTAGATAGCTCATGTTACGAGCTTCGTTTTGATATGTAGTTCGTTCGATTCCGATGCACGGTTTAGGAGAAACGACCGTTTCAAGTAACGGCGTTTCGCGAACGAAACTTTTTCCCTCGCCTTACTTTGAAACATAGGTTAAAGACCAAAAAGGGTTAATTAATGTATGAAACATTTATGGTAAGTGTGTTAGGCATTTGGTAAGACACTCGCGAAGGAATCGCTTTAAAACTCGTAAAGGTTAAATTATTAAAAATGGTGGAGCCGAGGGTACCCGAGTGACTTAAGCAAATCAGTGAGCGCAAAACAAGCGTTAGAGTCTAAGTTAGTTAAAGTATAGATTTACAAGTGATTTTGGTTTAATTCCAACTTACTTGTTGTTTATAGGTTACCAGACTCGTCCCGAGCCTTTTATCACCCCAAGTCGCTCAGGCAAGTATTCTATCCGTTATACTGTTGTTGTGATGTATACATTTGTATATGCATGATCTTGCGATAAATGCATATTGGTTATTTAGCAAATTCTTGCGATATATTGTAGCATGTGATATGGTATATATGCATGCCTGTTTCATATTCTTGAAATATATATCTGTTGGTTCAGTTGATAATACCTATGCTAGAGAATAGCGGTAACTTGCATATACCCTTAGTATAGGGACCCAAAGGTGAAAATATTTTCTAAAACCGGGAGTCGAGGATCCCGAGTAGATTTTGTATATATGGATATGGAT
This sequence comes from Apium graveolens, assembly GCF_009905375.1. Classification (NCBI taxonomy): domain Eukaryota; kingdom Viridiplantae; phylum Streptophyta; class Magnoliopsida; order Apiales; family Apiaceae; genus Apium; species Apium graveolens. The sequence continues at coordinate 304,751,778 of NC_133648.1, read as the reverse complement.
ATATATATATATATATATTTTTTTTATATATATATATGGTTATAGTTTTCCAAACTATTAATCGAATAAGGTTTATTCGATAACTTTAACTTTATTTTATTATTGAATATTATTTCGAATATTATTCGAAGGCGTATGACTCCTTTTATTTATTTATTTGAATATTCATTCGAAGGCTTATGACTCAGTTTATATTATTTAATGAATATTATTTGAATATTCATTTGAGGATCTATGACTCCGATTATTTGCTGAGGTATATTCTTTATTTTATTAAAGAATAAGGTGTCAATAATCAAACTTATTTTCGATTATTCAAATAAAGATAATACTTTCATATAAGTATATCTTTGGTTATTTAATACTCGTTTCAAGTATAAGTTTTAATACTTCTACTTCAATTATTTTTATAAAGATTATTCTTTATGGGAATATTATTTAAATAATAATATTCAGTCATTTTCTAAATATTCTGGGGACTGATTTACTTCATTAAATCAGCTTTACTCCAAACACTCTATAAAGTGTTTTCGAGTCTTCAAAATAATTTTTAAAGTCAGAGCGGATCCCAAAACTCATTTTTATATTTAAGATCTTCCTTTTTTAAGGGGATTTAAATACTCGCTCAAAACCTGGGGAATCCGGCTCTGTGGTGTATTTTATATTCGCAACGAGGTTGCAGTTTTGGTAAATGAATTGATTACTTGCCCAATGTTCGGGAAGTAAGCCCATCTAATTGAGTCGGCATAAGCGACAGGCCGGGGTACGGTCTATGAAAGTGTAAGTGGCTGGGTGGCAGTCCATCAACGCGTAAGAGGCCGGGTGGCGGTCCAGCACAAGGTCCTTATGTGGCCAGGGTGATGACCGGTGGGGGATTCATCCATCTACTAGTAGAAAAGGTTACTTATTGGTATCTTTGCCTGATCAGCAAGATATCTGGTTTATGCCAGAATTCTTTTCCTTTCCAAAATTCATTGGATGTTTCAAACTCTGTTCATACTTTACATAACAGAGGTTCCAGGAAATGTTTAAAGAGATATATATGTGGATATATATATATCGGGACTAAATAAAGTATCTCGTAACTTTTTTTCATTCAATAATATTTCAAAGATTGAATCTATTTAAGTCTTAACTTGTGGTCTCATCTATGGGATGTTTTTTTTTAAAACTTATAATACTTTGAACGGTGGTAGTTCAAGTAGCTTTATAAAGGATATAAGTGTAGTGAAGTATTGGTAACTTCATTCCTTGTTTTTTTCTTATATCTAGTAAGTAATTATCTTACACACGATAAAGATTCTAGTAAGTATCCATTTAGATACTTATATTATTGTTATCACTATGTATTATCTTGCGAGCTGTAAGGCTCACTCTTGCTTTATTTCTTCATCACACAACAACAGTTAGGAGAGATGGCCAGACTCCAGCAGACCCAGCGCAAGCGCGTGGGAAGCGTCCCGCGTCTTCCCGATGATGTTGTAGCTGCTATAGCTGCAGAGGTAGATCCATTGTAGTTCAGACCATCTACTTTTGAGAATCAAATTATGTATAATTATAACTTGTGGCAGATAATGGCAATTAACTGTAAATTTATCAAGTAATCATTTTGGGTTGTAATAACTTTTAAATGGTGGATTCAAAGACTTGTACTTATTTCAATTTCATCTCTGAGACTATAACGGGTTGTGGTGTGTGTTAGTATGGGGTCACAGCATGAGGTTATTTATTATTAATTAAGTGAAGTGATATTGTGGAAAGAAAGATCGTGACAACCCGGATCCCCGACCCCGGATCTGGGGGTGTTACAGAAATGGTATCAGAGCTAAGCGTTATAAACCTCAGAGATGATGCGTCGATATAATAACAAACTCACAAAGATAATAAGAACTCTTGCCAAGTTCATGGTCGGACTACTTAAAGTAGTGCTGACAGTTAAAACCCTTACGGGAACCCTTATAAGTATCATGATAGTAACTTAGCTCGTTTAATGTGTAGGCGCCTGAGATAGGGGACCCTGAGATGTTCGAGCGTGAGCATGATGAGGCATTGCTAGATGTTGAGGATCAGGAGGAGCCTGAGATGGAGGAGGATGAGGAGGACCCCTCAGAGGAGCCTGAGACGGAGGTCATTGCTATTTCAGATGAGGAGGACCCCTCAGAGGAGTCAGAGACAAAGGTTATTGCTATTCCAGATGAGGAGGACCTGGATGAGGTCCCAGTAGCTGAGGAGCGTGTTGGACCTATGGTAGTGTATGCTGGTATCCCATTACCCACACTTCCGATGGTCAGAGCCCCTACCCCTCCACCACTATCTTGGATTCCTGATGATGACAGCTCAGAGACCCATACTTCCGAGCCTAGGCAGATCGAGGAGGCACCCTCAGCGGCTCCGGATTCACCACCTCTTGACCCTGCCCACAGGCAGTCTTCGTTAGCTCATAGATATGTTCAGGATGTATTGAGGACCCGAGTGGCTGTTGCCGAGGGCCGACTAGATGAGGCCAGGAGGGAGTTGGATGCAGAGAGGGCGGGTAGGCGTACCCGAGCTTATGAGACTAGGGCTTCTATACCCCAATCCTTGAGGAGGGAGCTTACGGGGATAGAGCTCACATCCCGAGTGAGGCTCAGATCGCTCCAGGGGGACATGCATGGTAGGATCTCCAGGCGGCAGGCCGACTATATCTTCCGTCGTGCGATGGAAAGGGTTTGGGAGCTGACCCGCTCCGGTGTGTGATTCAGGATTGATGATGGAATAGTCTAGTTGTCTAGTTAGCCGAGGCCTTAGTAAGAGCCAATTTTCCGGGATAGTTGACTTGTATATAGCATCCCTTTTTCTGACTAGACAGATAGACTCTTGTGTATCACTTTTGGGACAGATGACTGTAGCACTGTTGTACTTTTGACCAGATCAAACTATGTATTTCTCGCATTATGTATATATTTGTTTCCTTTCGGTTCAGTTCCATAGTGATGGGATCACTGTTTTTATCATTATTATTACTGCACTTCGTATTAGAACTTTCTTAAAATAATAGAATTGCGATATACGTTCTCCCCATTATAAGAGCTGTGTAAGGAACAATGTTGTATATGATTGTGACCTAACGTTGAATTTTCCCAATAATTGTTTTTATTATTATCAGAATCATGCCGCCAAGAAAAATTGGAACTAGGGCGAACCCTGGATCTGAGGACCAGGGAAGCCATAATCAGGACAATAGAAACCAAGAACACAGTGAAGAGGAAGATGAGGATTATGTGGAACAGGATGACTCCCTGTATGAAGAAGAAGAGGAAACATATGATGTTGAGGGATTTGAGATAGAGGCTGAAGAAGGAGAAACCGAGGTTGAGCAACCAGTACCAAACCCAGGCATGGATCCCATGAGCCAGTTCATGCAACTCCTAAGGCAGAATTTGGAACGTCAACCCAACCCACCCCCTCAAGGAAGTAACAATGCAGTGGCAAACTCTTTCAGGGCTTTTAAGTCCCTTAAGCCCCCTGAGTTCCACGGATCAGCCGACCCAGTTGAGGCAAGGGCATGGTTAAAGGAAATGGAGAAATCTTTTGAGATTTTGAGTACCGAGGAGGCACAGAAGACTGTATTTGCTACCTACCTTCTGAAAGGAGAAGCTAACTACTGGTGGGAGGCCAAGAAAAATATGGAGACAGACGCTATTATAACCTGGGAGAGATTTAGTCAGTTGTTTCTGGGGAAGTATTTCCCGAGGTTTATGGAAAACCAGATGGAGCTCAAGTTCTTGGAGCTAAAGCAGAATAACTTGTCTGTAGCAGAGTATGAAGCGAAATTTACTGAGTTATCAAGGTTTGTGCCGGAGTTTGTGAGCACCGAGGAAAAGAAAGCTAGGAGGTTTCAGCAGGGACTGAAACCGTGGATTCAGAATAGGGTGGCAATCCTTGAGCTTACGGACTATGCCACTCTGGTGCAAAAGGCAACGATTGTAGAAGTCGGAAGTGAACAGATGTAGAAGGAAAGAGAGAAGAAAGGAATAAAGAGGAAAAGTTTGAGCATGGGTGGAGGTTCCGCAGGAAGGAGCTTCCCAACTAGATTTAATCGAGGAGCAGTGTCCCTACCAGGAAGGAACACTGGGTTTAAGCGGCCAATGAGTGTGAGTGTGAGCCAGGGCGGTCAGAAGTCAAGAATGTCCTATTCCAACCAGTCTTGACCCCCATTGCCAGCTTGTAACATATGTGAAAGGAATCACACTGGGGAGTGTAAAGGAAAGCCAGTAACCTGTTTTAAGTGCGGTCGGGAAGGCCACTACTCAAATAAGTGCCCATCATCAACCCCTGCCGTCGTTCCAACCGCCACTTGTCATCAGTGCGGACGCCCAGGTCATTGGAAGAGGGAATGCCCAATGAACAAACCAGCAGCTTCGGGAGCAAGCAGGGCTGCTTCCAATAAGCCACCTACTGCGAGGACTTTCAACATGACAGTCCAGGATGCTATGAAAGATTCAGATGTGATAGCAGGTACCCTTTCTCTAAATTCAGTCAGTGCAAATGTTTTATTTGATTCGGGAGCAACTAAATCTTTTATATCAAAGGACCTTGCGCGTAAGTTAAGACTTAAGGCTGAACCCTTGATAGAACCCTTACAAGTAGAAATAGCCAATCATGAAATTATTCCTGTTAACCAGATTCACCCCGCCTGTGAGATAGGCATAGGGGAGCAATCTTTCAGTGTTGATATGATTCCTTTTAAATTAGGGGAGTTTGATGTGATTTTGGGAATGGACTGGCTATCTAGCAACGATGCTCAGATAGACTGTAAAGGGAAGAAAGTTAAGTTAAATATCCCCGGGAAGAAAGAAGTAATATTTAGAGGAAAGAGCCAGACGCAGAAATTTTTGACTATGGCTCAGGCCAAAAGGATGCTACGAAAAGGAAGTGAGGCCTACCTAGCCTATGTGGTGGACACGCAGAAGGAGGTGCCCAACTTACAAGATATTCCAGTAGTCAACGAATTTGAAGATGTATTCCCACAAGACCTTCCGGGATTACCACCCGATAGAGTGATTGAATTTGCTATTGAGTTGGCCCCAGGGACGGCGCCAGTTTCAAAAGCACCTTACCGGTTAGCCCCGTTAGAAATGAAGGAATTAGCTATCCAATTGCAGGAACTCTTGGATAAGGGTATGATAAGACCCAGTGTGTCTCCGTGGGGAGCACCAGTTTTATTTGTTAAGAAGAAAGATGGGAGCATGAGGTTGTGCATAGACTATCGAGAGTTGAACAAGCTAACCATAAAGAACAGGTACCCATTACCTAGAATAGACGATCTGTTCAACCAGCTAAAGGATGCTGTTTATTTTTCCAAGATCGACCTGAGAACTGGATATCACCAACTAAAGATTAAACCCGAAGATATTTCCAAGACAGCGTTCCGTACCAGGTATGGGCATTATGAGTTCTTGGTAATGTCCTTTGGATTAACCAACGCCCCAGCGGCTTTCATGGATTCAATGAATAGAGTATTTAAGAAGTACTTGGACAAGTGTGTGATAGTTTTTATCGATGATATTTTGATCTACTCAAGGACTGAGGCAGAACATGCAGAGCATTTGAGGATAGCTCTAGGAATACTCAGAGAGGAGCAGTTATATGCCAAATTCTCGAAGTGTGAATTCTGGCGGAATGAAGTACAGTTTTTAGGACATGTGATCAATAAAGAAGGAGTATTGGTCGACCCCTCCAAGATAGAGGCGGTCTCAAATTGGGAAAGGCCAACCACACCCACAGAGGTAAGGAGTTTCATAGGATTGGCCGGCTACTATCGAAGATTTGTACAGGACTTTGCGAAGATCGCAGCCCCTTTGACACGACTTACTCGTAAGACAGAGAAGTTTGAATGGACGGAGAAATGCGAGAACAGTTTTCAAGAATTAAAGAAAAGGTTGATAACGGCTCCGGTATTGGCATTGCCGGACGGAAAAGGAGATTTTGTGATATATAGTGACGCGTCGCACAAAGGATTAGGATGTGTGCTTATGCAGCACGGTAAAGTTATTGCGTATGCGTCGAGACAACTGAAGGAATACGAGGTTAGATATCCTACTCATGACCTTGAGCTCGCGGCAATAGTATTTGCTTTAAAAATTTGGAGGCACTACTTGTATGGAGAGAAGTGCGAGATTTTCACAGACCATAAGAGCCTCAAGTATATATTTACGCAGAAAGAGCTCAACATGCGCCATAGGAGATGGTTAGAACTAATCAAGGACTATGATTGTGAGATTCTCTATCATCCAGGGAAAGCCAATGTGGTGGCTGATGCCCTTAGTAGAAAGGAAAGACTCAGAATGATAACGACTTCGGAAGAGTTGATAAGGGATTTTGAGAGAATGGAAATAGAAGTAAAGGTAACCGGAACCGGAACTGAAAAGCTTTTTGAGATCTCAAGGCAGCCAGAGTTATTGGAAAAGATCAGATTGTGCCAGGAGAAAATAATGAATGAAGGCAGAGAGTCAATGACTGGAGAGGAGATCCATACTGAGAAAGATGATAAAGGGATAATGAGGTACTCCTACCGAATTTGGGTTCCGAATGTTCAAGAACTTAAAGATGAGATTTTGGATGAAAGCCATAGTTCAAGGTATTCCATTCACCCGGGAAGTACCAAGATGTATAGGGATTTGAAGGAATATTACTGGTGGCCCAACATGAAGAGGGACGTAGCAGAATGGGTAAACAAGTGTTTGACTTGCCAAAGAGTAAAGGCAGAGCACCAGAGACCCAGTGGACTTTTGCGACCCCTGGAGATTCCCGAATGGAAATGGGAACAGATAGCGATGGATTTTGTTGTAGGCTTGCCAAGGATGAAAGCCAATCACGACGCCATTTGGGTAATTATAGACCGACTGACAAAGTCAGCTCATTTCATTCCTATCAATGAAAGATACACAGTCGATAGACTGGTGGACATTTACCTTAAGGAAATAGTGACACGACATGGAGTCCCAGCGTCCATTGTCTCAGACCGAGACCCCAGGTTCAACTCCAGATTTTGGAGGAGCTTTCAGGAATGTGCGGGGACCAAGTTAAATATGAGTACCGCGTACCATCCCCAAACGGATGGACAGAGTGAAAGGACCATCCAGATACTAGAGGATATGTTGAGAGTCTGTGCAATAGACCTTAAAGGAAGTTGGGATGATCACTTGCCGTTGATCGAGTTTTCTTATAACAATAGCTTTCATGCTAGCATCGGAATGCCGCCTTATGAGGCCCTGTACGGAAGAAGGTGTCGATCTCCCTTGTACTGGGATGAAGTAGGAGAGCGGAAGATGCTCGGACCCGAAGTGGTCCAAAGGACCAAAGATATAGTGGATCTTATCAGAGGGCGACTTGTAGCAGCCCAAGACAGACAAAAGAAATATGCAGACCTAGCCCGAAAGGACAAGGAATATGAAGTAGGGGACTTAGTACTGTTGAAAGTATCCCCTTGGAAGGGATTAATGAGGTTCGGAAAGAAAGGAAAACTAAGCCCAAGATACATTGGACCTTTTGAGATATTAAGACGGATTGGAAAGTTAGCTTACGAGCTAGCCCTACCCCCTAATTTGCAACAAGTTCATAATGTGTTCCATGTGTCAATGCTAAGGAGGTATCATCGGGATGCCAGGCACATAGTGGAGTACGAGCAGGTGGATGTGCAGCCAGATCTAACTTACGTGGAGAAGCCAGTAAGGATTATGGATAAGAAGGAGCAGGTGCTTCGGAACAAAGTGATCAAGCTAGTCAGAGTACTATGGCAGAATCATAATGTGGAAGAATCAACTTGGGAACTAGAGAGCACAATGCTAGAAAAGTACCCCCATTTGTTTTCTGTTTGATTCCGGCACGGAATCCTTTTAAGGAGGGGAGACTGTAATAACCCCAAAATTTTCAACTTTTTGTAACCCTTGTGAATAGTGTTTTAGCTGAATGAAGAAACTTTTCACGCCACACTATGTAGGGGTTCTGTTATGGATATTCTGGGATATTATTAGTACTCTATGAAGTATATAAGTATATGTAAAGATCGTCAGAATCCAATTCCGAACACTTTGGTTTTTCCCGGAAATCCACAAGATACGGAGAGAATTGAGTATAAGGTAACAGGATAAAAAGGATTTAAATTAAAGGATTATAATAGAGGATCATAAAAAGGAATATAATGTATTGAGAAAGGTTAAGGGAACCTAAGTAATAAGATCCCGGGTATGATCCTTCAAACGATAAACGAGAATGAAAGTTAAGCGAACCGTATAACAGATGAGCGGTCATTAGGCAAACGATTAGGAAGTTAATCAAAGGGATTAGTGGGAATGATGTCATCCAACCAATAGAAAGAGGACAAGGAAGGGAGGATGACATCATGAGGATGACATAAGCATGACATGGGAAGGAAGGAGGTGTGGTGGCTTTGTAACCACACAAATTCAAGGGAAAGAAGGTAATTGACTAAATCAAATACAAAACTACAACCAACCAAGCCAAATAATTCATTCTTCATCAAAACAAAAAGAAACCAAGGCATTAGTTCTTCATTGCTCTCGGCTTTTTCACTTTTTAAAGGCAAGATTTTTCAAAATCCAAGATCCAAGCTTCCTAAATTGGTGAGTAAATTCCCTAATCATCTTCATGCTTAGTTAGGGCTTTATCATGAGTTTAAGCCATTAATTCCTTCTCAATCTTCTTCATTTAATCAAAGAAGAAGACTATGAATAGTGTTTTCAAGTTTTTTAACTTGAAGTTTTCTTGTTTTTCTTGAAGATCCAAGCTTTCCTAAGACTTCTCAAAGCTTCTTAAGGCTTCCTAGCTCCTCCCACCACTTCAAGGAAGGTATACCATCTCCAAACCCTAGATTCCTATATATTATAAGATGATTTTGATTAGTAGGGTGCTATTGTAGCTTGTTGTTGTGATTAGAGTTTGGGATTTGAAATGGTAGCAAAATGGGATGGTAAATGTTGTGGTTTTGATTAAAAGAACTTATGTATGATTAAAGTTAAGCTTAGGCATAAGTATGAATGATTAAATTGAATTGGTTGGGGTTGTTATGATGTGATAAGGATGGATGTTGGTTGTATGTTGGATTTGAGGTTGGTTTGTGGTTGGTTTTGAATGGTTTAAAATTGGGAAATCGCGTAAACATAGCCGTCGTAACGTCCGATTTTCTTTGGACTGTTTTTGTGCATAGCATTAGGACCAGAGAACCCCCTGCTAGATTATTACTACTGCCATGATTAGATAGCTCGTGTTACGAGCTTCGTTTTGATATGTAGTTCGTTCGATTCCGATGCACGGTTTAGGAGAAACGACCGTTTCAAGTAACGGCGTTTCGCGAACGAAACTTTTTCCCTCACCTTACTTTGAAACATAGGTTAAAGACCAAAAAGGGTTAATTAATGTATGAAACATTTATGGTAAGTGTGTTAGGCAGTTGGTAAGACACTCGCGAAGGAATCGCTTTAAAACTCGTAAAGGTTAAATTATTAAAAATGGTGGAGTCGAGGGTACCCGAGTGACTTAAGCAAATCAGTGAGCGCAAAACAAGCGTTAGAGTCTAAGTTAGTTAAAGTATAGATTTACAAGTGATTTTGGTTTAATTCCAACTTACTTGTTGTTTATAGGTTACCAGACTCGTCCCGAGCCTTTTATCACCCCAAGTCGCTCAGGCAAGTATTCTATCCGTTATACTGTTGTTGTGATGTATACATTTGTATATGCATGATCTTGCGATAAATGCATATTGGTTATTTAGCAAATTCTTGCGATATATTGTAGCATGTGATATGGTATATATGCATGCCTGTTTCATATTCTTGAAATATATATCTGTTGGTTCAGTTGATAATACCTATGCTAGAGAATAGCGGTAACTTGCATATACCCTTAGTATAGGGACCCAAAGGTGAAAATATTTTCTAAAACCGGGAGTCGAGGATCCCGAGTAGATTTTGTATATATGGATATGGATATATATATATATATATATATTTTTTTTTTATATATATATATGGTTATAGTTTTCCAAACTATTAATCGAATAAGGTTTATTCGATAACTTTAACTTTATTTTATTATTGAATATTATTTCGAATATTATTCGAAGGCGTATGACTCCTTTTATTTATTTATTTGAATATTCATTCGAAGGCTTATGACTCAGTTTATATTATTTAATGAATATTATTTGAATATTCATTTGAGGATCTATGACTCCGATTATTTGCTGAGGTATATTCTTTATTTTATTAAAGAATAAGGTGTCAATAATCAAACTTATTTTCGATTATTCAAATAAAGATAATACTTTCATATAAGTATATCTTTGGTTATTTAATACTCGTTTCAAGTATAAGTTTTAATACTTCTACTTCAATTATTTTTATAAAGATTATTCTTTATGGGAATATTATTTAAATAATAATATTCAGTCATTTTCTAAATATTCTGGGGACTGATTTACTTCATTAAATCAGCTTTACTCCAAACACTCTATAAAGTGTTTTCGAGTCTTCAAAATAATTTTTAAAGTCAGAGCGGATCCCAAAACTCATTTTTATATTTAAGATTTTCCTTTTTTAAGGGGATTTAAATACTCGCTCAAAACCTGGGGAATCCGGCTCTGTGGTGTATTTTATATTCGCAACGAGGTTGCAGTTTTGGTAAATGAATTGATTACCTGCCCAATGTTCGGGAAGTAAGCCCATCTAATTGAGTCGGCATAAGCGACAGGCCGGGGTACGGTCTATGAAAGTGTAAGTGGCTGGGTGGCAGTCCATCAACGCGTAAGAGGCCGGGTGGCGGTCCAGCACAAGGTCCTTATGTGGCCAGGGTGATGACCGGTGGGGGATTCATCCATCTACTAGTAGAAAAGGTTACTTATTGGTATCTTTGCCTGATCAGCAAGATATCTGGTTTATGCCAAAATTCTTTTCCTTTCCAAAATTCATTGGTTGTTTCAAACTCTGTTCATACTTTACATAACAGAGGTTCCAGGAAATGTTTAAAGAGATATATATGTGGATATATATATATCGGGACTAAATAAATTATCTCGTAACTTTTTTTCATTCAATAATATTTCAAAGATTGAATCTATTCAAGTCTTAACTTGTGGTCTCATCTATGTGATGTTTTTTTAAAACTTATAATACTTTGAACGGTGGTAGTTCAAGTAGCTTTATAAAGGATATAAGTGTAGTGAAGTATTGGTAACTTCATTCCTTGTTTTTTTCTTATATCTAGTAAGTAATTATCTTACACACGATAAAGATTCTAGTAAGTATCCATTTAGATACTTATATTATTGTTATCACTATGTATTATCTTGCGAGCTGTAAGGCTCACTCTTGCTTTATTTCTTCATCACACAACAACAGTTAGGAGAGATGGCCAGACTCCAGCAGACCCAGCGCAAGCGTGTGGGAAGCGTCCCGCGTCTTCCCGATGATGTTGTAGCTGCTATAGCTGCAGAGGTAGATCCATTGTAGTTCAGACCATCTACTTTTGAGAATCAAATTATGTATAATTATAACTTGTGGCAGATAATGGCAATTAACTGTAAATTTATCAAGTAATCATTTTGGGTTGTAATAACTTTTAAATGGTGGATTCAAAGACTTGTACTTATTTCAATTTCATCTCTGAGACTATAATGGGTTGTGGTGTGTGTTAGTATGGGGTCACAACATGAGGTTATTTATTATTAATTAAGTGAAGTGATATTGTGGAAAGAAAGACCGTGACAACCCGGATCCCCGACCCCGGATCTGGGGGTGTTACAAAAAGAGCTTTTACTGACTTATTATCTACTGATAATAAGAAGGCTGTGTTAAGACCCCTCTTAATTCCTTTATCTGTCAAACAAGCCTCAATAACCTATGACCCTGTTAAGTACACTGCATTATATCCTGATGTTCAACCATCTGAACCTCATCCATCAGCACCTACCACCTCTACTCAACCACCACAAACTTCTCAACCTCAACCATCAGAACCCATAGTGCAGCCTTCATCTTCCAAATCTAAGAGGACTAAGAAAGTACCTCAGACACAACAGAAGAGAAGGATATTCATTCTGCGAGATGAATCAGATGCTGAGGAACAGGTTCCAGTATCAGAACCTGTTTAATAAGCTGAGAAGGTCTCTTCTCAGAAGGATGATGATATTGGGAGTTCTAAGCCTCTAAAAAGGCTTGGAAAGCATAATACTGATGATACAGCTCCTAAAGTCACCTTAAAAGCTAAAAGATTCAAAACATTGGAAAAAAGGCCTGAAGATTCTGGTAAAGGAATGGAAGCAACGGCTAAGGAAGGGGATCAGGAATCTCTGATCTCACAAGACCATGTTGAAGCTCACAATTCTCTGAGTGTTGATTCAGACCCTCATGCTACTCATCACTCACCACTACATGAGTCAGAATCTACTCACATTCCTACACCTCCAGTATCTCCGGTAAATGTTGATACCCAGGGGTCAAGTGATGAAATTGACATTCATAACTTGGAAATGCCTCAAGTTTTGCATCTAGAAGCTCCACCAACTCAAGTCACTCCAACAATAACACCAATTCCTGATGCTGATTTTAATCCAAAATTGCCTACAACACCTTCTCTGCATCTAGATACTGAAGATCAGATTTTAGGTGAGCATCAGAATATGGATGTTGATCAGAACTTAGTTGGCGATTAGCCCTTAGAGGATGATGTTGAAGCATCCATAGCTTCTCACACTGTTCTTTTATCAGAAGATACTGAAGCTGCTGACTCTATAAGTTCTGATGCTGCACATGTTGATGCTACTGGTAATGCTGCTATAAATGTAGATGTTGATGCAGCTGGTCCATCAGGACATGCACCTCAATAAACTGTTTATAAAGCTGAGATAGTCAAGAAGTTTGTTAAAGGGGAAGCACCAGTACCTTGGAGTGAAACTCCTAGAGGACAGGAGTGGACTAAGGAATGGAACACAGTTACCTTTGTTCCTTCTGAAAAGATTCTTGCTGAGCATCTTGCAAAAGCTAATAAAATGCTGATCAATGATGATTTCAAGACACAGCTGAGAGTTACTACATTGACTACAAGGCACCTTGAAGGTCAACACTCAATAACTCATGACAAGGTGAATATAATTCAATAAAACTTGATTCAGCAAGATATGAATCTAAAACTTAAAAAGAAAAGGTTTTTCCAACCTACCTTTGACAGAATTGCCTACATTGAGAAAACCCAAGCGAAGCAACAGTCTCAAATTGATGAAATTTTGAAGAATCAAGCTTCTCATGAAAATCAACTCAATGAGATCCAATCCTCAGTGGAATTGCCTGTCTCTCTTTTATTACCTGCTGATGCCAAAAAGGGGGAGAAAGTAATTAAGTCCAAATGCAAACCTGATAAGACACTGAAGAAAGAGGATGATGGTAATGACCCGGGAAACTCTGGAATGGGTGGAGGTCGTGGTCAAAGTGGAGGTCTCTCATCAAGTAGGGCTGGAACTACAAGTCATAGAACAAGTTCTGATACTGGGAGAAGAATAACTTCTGATACTGGTAAAAGGATAAGTTCTGATGAATTTTTCGAACTTGATGAAGAAATTTCAAGACAGATATTTCTGAAAGAAAATCCAAGAATGGACTTCGAGAGTCTAATGGAAGAAGAAGCTAGACTTAAGTTAGAAAAATTCAACTCCAAATCTGAAGCTTCTGTTGTTAAAAAGAAACTTCCTACGGCTAAAGGCATTGTGATAAAAGAAAGGACAAATCCTGTGGCAACCAAGGCCAAGTCACAATTGCAGATAGATCCAAGGTCCAAGAGCAAAGAAAAAGTTGGTGAACCTGTAAAGGTTTATGTGCCTCCTATGGATGAAGAAATTTCTGTTGAAGATGCTGATCTTACTCTGACTTCAAGGAAGATTTCTAAAACAACCTCTGACATGGCTCAAGTTGTTCAGAGTCAAGATATAGTTAGTTCTGATATAACAATGAAACAAGCAACCTCTGATGTTATGGATTAAAAAACTAAGGTTATTATTTGCTGTATTTATTACTAAGATTTGGGAGCTCAAGGCCTTTAATGGCTGCTCTCGTGTTTCGTGGCTCGATCTGCCTTTACGAGATGCCTACGTATCTCTGTGAATTAGAGAATCAAGCCAAAAAACGTAGTTCTGATTTGTGGGGCGAGACCCCTTATATAGATGTTGGGAGTCCTTGAATTGGACTTGGTATAGAAGACTTGGTGGGCAAGTCTCATAATTAGAATGGACTTTGGAGTCCTAGATAGTAGGAAACTGATTCCTTATCCTTTTAGGTCCCCTTGAGGCTAATCTCTAAGGATTTATATCCTTATCGGGACTCTTCTCAACATCTGATTTTTCCCTTATTAATTAATTACGAAATTAATTAATAATCAGGGCTTTTGGGCCTTTTTTATTCCATCAGGCCTGATCTGGTCCATCAGGCTTAACCTTTCTGGTCTGAGTATCATATATCTTTTTATTGGGCCTAGCAGTCCACAACTTGTACAATTAATGTAGTATTTAATTATACAATCATAATTTATTTATCCCTATCATTTGCCCCCCAACTTTTGGGAAACATTGATTAGGTTTCGCAGAAGTTAAGTCTATTCGTTCCCTTACAGGGTTTCATTTTTCCGTAAAGTGTGGAGCGACCTACACATTTACAATGAATTTTCCTTTTATTCAGGAATTATCTTAATTTCCAGGAATTTTTCCCTTATTTCCGGGATTTTTCCCTAATTTTCTGGATTTTTCCCTAATTTTCTGGGATTTTCCCTAATTTTCTAGGATTTTCCCTAATTTTCTGGGATTTTCCCTAATTTTCTGGGATTTTCCCCTAATTTTCTGGGATTTTCCCTAATTTTCTGGGATTTTCCCTAATTTTCTGGGATTTTCCCTAATTTTCTGGGATTTTCCCTAATTTTCTGGGATTTTTCAGATTTCCAGCCCTTTTTCTACCAGGATCCTAGTCGAAATTTCGACCTGGATCCTAGTCAAAAATAGGGGTCAGCTTTGTCATCCTGGTCGAAGGATTTCGACTAGGATTCACGACCTGGATTTTGACCAGGATCCTAGTCGAAATTTCGACCTGGATCTAGGTCGTCAATTCCCCACTTTTAGCTTCTGATCTTGAGCCCATCGACTAGGATTTCGACCAGGATCCTAGTCGAAATTTCGACCTGAATCCTGGTCGAAAATTCTTTGGTTTTCTTGATTCCTGGTCGAAGGATTTCGACTAGGATCCACGGTCTGGATTTCGACCAGAACTTGTTACCCTTCGGGGTTATATTTCATATGTTGCTTTTCTTGCCTCTTTCTGTTTTAACTTTACAATCTTAATACGCATTTGAACTTTAAACATCCTTAGATAGAAATAATTTCAAACTCTTTAATATGAAGTCTGGTTTTCCAAAACCTTACACAGCATGGGTTCGACCCTAATCAACAATAACTAGACAATGTAAATTCTAATGGAATATAAAATCCTACGCAAGCAAAGCTTTAAGGTGCTTTTAAACCTACTTGTCACAATGACAAGTGAGAATCGTACTTCGCCTATCTTACACATAGTAAACCTTCAGGTTTTGTGCGTGCCAGGTCCTCGGGACTTCAAAACCTTCCATAGTTTCCAGCATGTAGGTTCCTCTACCCTGAACGCTCTTGACTCTGTACGGCCCTTCCCAATTCAGGGCAAGCTTTCCTTTCTGTCCGACACCAGAAGCCTCTATTTTTCTCAAGACTAGATCACCTTGTTTGAAAAATCTCTCTTTAACCCTTAGGTTGTAATAAAATGAAGCCTTTTTCTGATATTCTACTATCTTTGCATGTGCCTCATCTCGCACTTCATCAATTAGATCCAGGGCTAACCTCTGCCCTTCCTCATTTTCTACAGCATTGAAAGCCCGAATCCTTGGAGAGGAATGTGATATCTCCACGGGAACTACTGCTTCTGCCCCATATGCCAACATAAAAGGAGTTGCTCCTGTCGTGACTCTACAGGTAGTCCTATAGGCCCATAATATGGGAAGTATCTCATCCACCCAATTATTTCTTGACTTCTCGATCCTCTTCTTTAGTCCATCCAGGATTATCCGATTTGCTACCTCTGCTTGCCCATTGGCTTGCGGGTGAGCCACAGAGGTGAATCGTAACTCAATTTTATTTTCTTCACAATACTTCTTGAATTCCTCATTGTTGAATTATGTTCCATTGTCAGTGACGAGGATACGGGGAATTCCATATCGGCACATAATGTTTTCCCACAGGAATTGTGTAACCTGCTTAGTTGTGATTTTGGCCAAGGGTTTGGCTTCGATCCACTTGGTGAAATAATCAATGGCTACAATCAGAAATTTCCTTTGTGCCGTGGCCATAGGAAAAGGTCCTAGAATATCCATCCCCCACATAGTAAAGGGAATAGGCGAGTTGATAGAGGTCAGCATCTCGGGGGATTGTCTAACAACTGGTGCATGCTTCTGACAGCGATCACACTTCTTTACATATTCTTTGGCATCAGTCATCATTTCTGGCCAATAAAAGCCTAAACGGGTTATCTTATGAGCTAAGGCCCTGCCCCCCAAGTGTTGCCCACAATTACCTTCATGCACTTCCTCAAGAGCTAAGCGTGCCTCATCGGGCCTAAGACACCTCAAGTAAGGAACCACGGAAGATATTTTATACAGAATCCCATCTATCAAAGAGTACCTTAGTGCTCGAACAGTTAACTTTCGTGCTTCAGTTGTATCGCTTGGCAACCAACCGGTTTGAATGTGAGCCTTAATGGGATCGATCCATGACGTCCCCAGACCTATGGGAGCCACAAGCTTAACATCTATGCTTCGTGTCTTCAAAACACGGAAGTATACACTTCCTGAACTGTCTTCTATCTCAGATGAAGCAAACTTTGATAGCGCATCTGCCTTAACATTTTCTTCCCTTGGAATGTGTTCAACATGGCATTCATTAAATTGGGTCATCACAGCCCTTACTAGGCGGACATACTTAGCCATTGTATCATCCCTTGCCTCAAATTCTCCCTTTACCTGGGATATGTTCAGCTTCGAGTCTCCACGGACCTTTAAGTTTTTGACTCTAAGTGTCCCAGCTAGACCAAGGCCAGCTATCAGGGCTTCATATTCTGCCTCATTATTTGTGGTTGGGAAGTCTAGCTTCATAGCATACTCAATTTAGAATCCATCAGGGCTTTGAAAAACCAATCCTGCTCCACTGGAGTTTGTTTTTGATGCTCCATCAAAATAGAGAACCCAAAACTCTTTATCATCCTTCTCCTTGCTTTCATTATCGTCCTTCTTTTTGCTTTCATTATCGACTCCCTTGTCTTGAGGTATGGCATCTTCCTGCCCCCCGACTTCTTGGTTGGGTATGGTACATTCCACCACGAAGTCAGCTAGTGCCTGGGATTTTATGGCCGTACGTGGCTTATACTTGAGATCGAACTCTCCCAACTCTATTGCCCACTTAATCAATCTCCCACTTGCCTTGGGACTATGAATGATATTTCTCAGTGGCTGATTTGTTAGCACCTCAACCCGATGAGCCTGAAAGTAAGGACGCAGTTTTCTTGAAGCCATTACCAAGGCTAGAGCGAATTTCTCAATAGTTGAATAATTCAACTCAGCACCATGCAAAATTTTGCTGACATAGTATACGGGTCTCTGGACTTTCAGTTCCTCCTTAACCAACACCGCGCTCAAGGCGCTCTCTGAAACAACCAAGTACAAGAATAAAACTTCATTCAGAACTGGCTTGGCCAACAACGGGGCCTGGGCCATATACTTCTTTAACTCTTCCTATGCCTTCTGGTTTTCCTCACTCCATACAAAGTCTTTGATGTTCTTTAGTGACTTGAAAAATGATAAGCACTTGTCTCCTGACTTGGAGATGAATCGTCCTAGCGCAGCAACCCTTCCTGTGAGCTTCTGAACATCCTTGACAGTTTTTGGGGGTTCCATGTCCAGGATTGCCTTTATTTTATCGGGGTTAGCCTCAATTCCCCTCTTTGAGACCATCAATCCCAAGAATTTTCCAGATCCTACTCCGAAAGCACACTTCATAGGATTCAACATCATCTTGTGGTACCTTAGGACCTCAAAAGCTTCCCTCAAATGGGTTATATGATCAGTCTTTACTAGACTCTTGACTAGCATGTCATCAACATAGACTTTTATAATCTTTCCAATAAGATCCTTAAAAATTTTATTCACCAACCTTTGATAGGTGGCTCCTGCATTCTTGAGACCAAACGCCATAACAAGATAACAATAAACACCAAAGTCAGTGATAAATGATACCTTTGGAATGTCATCCTTATGCATTTTGATCTGATTGTATCCGCTAAATCCATTCATGAAACTCAGCATCTCATGTCCAGCAGTGGCATCAATCAAAGTATCAATTCTAGGCAGCGGGAAACAGTCTTTGGGGCATGCATCATTCAGATCAGTGAAGTCTATACACATCCTCCACTTTCCATTAGCCTTCTTCACCATTACAGGGTTTGCTAACCACTCCGGAAATTGAATCTCCTCAATGAAACCAGCCTCTAAGAGCTTTTCTACTTCCTGTTTTATAGCCTCTTATCTTTCCGGGGCAAAATTTCTTTTCTTTTGTTTCACTGTCTTCCGGCTTGGATCCACGTTTAGCTTGTGAGTAATTAACTCCGGGTCTATGCCTGGCATATCAGCTGCTGACCATGCAAACACATCACTATTTTCTTGCAAAAATTTCACTAACTTCCCTCTAAGGGGCTCCTCTAATGTGGCTCCAATGAAAGTCATCCTCTCAGGATTCTCGGGGTCTAAAGGAACCGAAACCAATTCTTCTGCTGGCCTTCCTCTATTCTCATCATTTTCTCTAACATCCATATCTTCAATAGGAAGAACCTGCCCCCCGACTCCATCTGCCCTCAAAGAGGCCACATAACAGCTTCTAGCCATTTTTTGATCTCCTCTCTCTTCTCCAATCCCGTTTCGGGTGGGAAACTTCACGACTGAATGGTAGGAAGAGGGGACTGCCTTGAAGGCATGTATCCCTGTTCTCCCCATGATAGCATTATAAGTTGAACTAGCCTTTACCACCACGAAATCCAACATCTGCGTTGCTTGCCTTGGTTCCGTACCTATGGTGGTCGGCAATTTGATTATCCCTTCCACAGGACATTCTACTCCAGCAAATCCATATATCGGCATGTCGGTTGGTGTCAACTGGGAGTCGTTATACCCCATCCTAAGAAAGGTGTCGTGGAGCAAGATATCCACAGAAGCACCATTATCCACAAGGACCCTCTTAACCGGGCTATTTCCTATTATAGGTGTTATGACCAGCGGGTCGTCATGGGGAAACTTCACACCCTCTAGGTCGGAATCATCAAAAGCCAATGTTACTTCTGTCCTGGCCCTCTTCGGGGCTTCTCCAACAATATGCATAACCTCTCTAGTATATGCCTTTCTGGAATTTTTGGACAATCCAGCAGCAGTTGGACCTCCAAAGATCGTGTTTATCACAGGCCCTCGAGGTCTCGGCCCTCCATAAGTGGTGTTTATAACTGGTCCTCTAGGCTAGGGGTTTCGCCCCTGATCGTCTTGGTCCCTCCTACGATCCTCAAAGTTCTTCCTTCCATTATTATTCCTATCCCCTCCTTCTCCAGTGTATTTGTTCAATCTTCCTTTTTGAATGAGGAACTCAATTTCATCTTTCAATTGCCTACACTCATCGGTGTCATGGCCAACATCTTTGTGAAACCTGCAATACTTGCTCTTATCTAGCTTGGCGGGATCAGCCTTCAAGGGCTTAGGCCAGCGAACATCTCTGTCTTTCTCAATCTCCATCAAAATCTGACTTCTAGGAGCATTCAGCTTAGCGTATTCAGTGAACTTTTGCCCAGGTCCTCCCTTCTTGGGGGTTGAATCAGGGTTTTGTTCGGTTCTAGGATATTTGTCCTTTGCAATATATTCTAAATCAGTTTTCCGCTTCTTGCCTCCAGTGGGCTCATTACTTACTACGGTATTCCTCATACTTTCTTCAACCTTGATATACTTCCCTGCCCTCTCTTGGAGCTGCAACATGCTTTCAGGGGGACGTTTGGCCAAGGACATCTTAAAAAACTCGTCCCTAGTTCCTTGTTGCAGTGCTATCATGGCTACCTTATCATCAAGGTCCGGGACTTTTAAAGCCTCCTTTGTGAAACGATTCAGGTAACCTCTCAAGGATTCCTTAGCTCCCTGCACAAGACTCATAAGAGATGCTGAACTTTTCTCATGGACTCTTCCACTGATGAATTGCTTAATAAAAGCCTGACTTAATTCTCTAAACGATCCAATAGAATTTGGGGGCAGACGACTGTACCATCTTTGAGCCATACCCGACAGGGTTTGAGGGAAGGCCCGACACTTTATAGCATCATTCACGGGTTGCAGCAGCAGTGCATTAGAGAATGTCCTAACATGATTAGCGGGGTCTCCCGTGCCATCATAGGCTTTGATAGTGGGCATCTTGAATTTCCTTGAGATATGGGCATTCATTATCTCTTCTGTGAAGGGTGGAGTTGGATCATCAGGATCTCCAAGGGGAAGGAGATTACTTGGATCAGTTCTTGGGACAACAGCCCTTCTTCGTACCGGACCATCCAGGTCTATGACAGGAGGAGGATTTCTCCCCCTAGGAGGTATCTGGGGTCTGGTGGCCTGGTGAGCCTCCAAATCACGCCTTAGCCTTTGGATTTCAGCCTCATGAGCCCTGATCCTTTCCTGCACTTCTTGGGGATTCGCCCCTGGGGTGCTTTGGGGGCGTTGCCTTCCATCGGCCATTGGCTCTTTTCCAGGATGCCTCCTTCTCGGGGCCACTTCATCATCCGAAGATTCGGAGTCTCTCTCAGTGTAAGGACCAGAAAATTCCCGATCCTCGGGGATAGGACCCAAACCTCTTATATAGGGGGGCGACTGCCCTCGTGCTTCGCTTCGCCCAGCATATCCGCTTCCTCCAACCTCAGGGTGAAGGGGCATCCCATAAGGGGGTTAGTAGTAACAATAGTTTAATATTCATACCCGACGGGTCGAGAATTCACCGGTATATGTACTTGTTGAACTTGAGGATTCGCAACTTGAATAGTCGGGGGAGTTGTCCCTTGTGGCTGAGGTTGAGTTGCCCCTGTCTGGGCTTCCCCTTGAGCAGATGTATAAGTTGAGTGGGGAGGAATCTCCACGGTTGACGAAATCACCTGAGTTGTCCCTGATGGTGTTCCTTCCTCCAGAGCTCTAATTGTTCTCTGTGTTCTCGCCATGGTTGTTGTTGTGCTTTCCCACAGACGGCGCCAAATGTTATGGATTAAAAAACTAAGGTTATTATTTGCTGTATTTATTACTAAGATTTGGGAGCTCAAGGCCTTTAATGGCTGCTCTCGTGTTTCGTGGCTCGATCTGCCTTTACGAGATGCCTACGTATCTCTGTGAATTAGAGAATCAAGCCAAAAAACGTAGTTCTGATTTGTGGGGCGAGACCCCTTATATAGATGTTGGGAGTCCTTGAATTGGACTTGGTATAGGAGACTTGGTGGGCAAGTCTCATAATTAGAATGGACTTTGGAGTCCTAGATAGTAGGAAACTGATTCCTTATCCTTTTAGGTCCCCTTGAGGCTAATCTCTAAGGATTTATATCCTTATCGGGACTCTTCTCAACATCTGATTTTTCCCTTATTTATTAATTACGAAATTAATTAATAATCAGGGCTTTTGGGCCTTTTTTATTCCATCAGGCCTGATCTGGTCCATCAGGCTTAACCTTTCTGGTCTGAGTATTATATATCTTTTTATTGGGCCTAGCAGTCCACAACTTGTACAATTAATGCAGTATTTAATTATACAATCATAATTTATTTATCCCTATCATCTGACATAGCTCAAGTTGGCTTGATATGAGAAGATAAGTCAAAGGAAACCTCTGACATTGCTCATGTTAAATCCTCAAAGTTACTCCTACCAGGATTCACTAAAGCCAAACAGACTCAATCTTTGAAGACTGCAGCAAGTGGTTTTGAAGCAAAAATGGTTACTGGAAAGGAAGCAAGAGATAAATCTGGATTGGGTAGTGCTGATGAAAGAAGAGTGCAAAACACAACCAATGATCCAACTTCCTTAAGTGAACCAGGTGTTGGAGCAACTCCTGAAAGATTGAATCAACTAGAATCTGTACAGATGGTCTACCATACCTTCTTGAAAGAACACATCTTTTTATATTTCATGACAGATGGAAGGGTTTACCATATGAGGGAAAATGCTATACCACTGAAGTATTTTGAGGAACTAGAACATGTTTTATTCTTACTTCAAGTGAATGACAGAATAACAAAAGTGCTACAAATTATTTGAAGACTCAAATTCAGAGACAGAAAAGGCTTTATTCTGTAAAGTCTGAAAGCACATACTGTCCCAAGTACAGAGATCAAAAGGGTGATATTGTTGATATGAAGCCTAATATTGCAAAGATCTGAACATATCTTGGTATTAAGGGACTTGAATTCAATGTAGAGTCTGACAAAGCCCATGTCATAAGACTAGATCAGGAGTTGAGAAAAGCAAAAATTAATGATCTCAGATATGCTATCTTCCAAACTGGTGAAGATACTACAGAACTCAAAGATGCTAAAAGGAGGATGATTGATGAACTCAGATATGCTGAGAGATGTTTGTTAAAGAACTATCTCAGAACAACTCCTGACATCAAAGAGATCAGAAAGTGAAGCCAAGTCAAGATCTACAACTGCTCAAATTCTGATGTGTATACAGACTGAAGTTGTTATCCGAAGTTAAAGTTGGTAAATCTTTAAGGACTGTAAGTTGTAGTTATCTAGTCAAATTCTCATGCATTTGTACTTAATATTTTTGACATCATCAAATATCTATTAAACTTATATATTATACTAATTTACAAGTTGAGGGAGATTGTTAGATATATTTGATAATGTCATGTCTAATATGATTTGTGTTTAGTTTTTTCAGATCTTACTTACACAGGACAAATAATTACGTAACTGAAATCAGCACTTATACTAAAGTCAGAACTTAAGTTATCAGTACTTAAGGTTCAGGAGATATTTATCAGGAGATAATATTAGGACTTAAAGGAAACTTTCAGATAAGGAAGGCGGCTGATTGAAAGGAAAGAAGATCAAGACAAACATAAGAAGAGATATGCATGAAGAAGGAATTCTGTGAAGAATGGAATACTTGGAAGAAAAGATAACTGATTGATATATTTTAGGAAGCAGAATTATATTCCATATCAATTAGCGATTATCTTGTAACTGTGTAGTATATAAACACAGACATAGGGTTTACACTATATGTGTTATCATTGTCGAGAATATTATTCATTGTAACCCTAGCAGCTCTCGTGATATTTGTTCATCACTGAGAGAGGACAGTTCTACTTTGTAACAGAGTTTAATAAAGTTTTTTTTTCTGTTACTTGTGTTCTTTGAATTCGATTTGATTGTGCTATACACTGTATTCAAACCCCTTCTACAGTGTGTGTGACCTAACAAAGAGTTCTGCAAACTCAAGGGGATAAAATAAGAGTTTTTAGCTCCTGTAAATCCATAACAAAATGGAGTTATTGAAAGAAAGAATAGAACTCTGATAGAAGCTGCAAGAACCATGCTAGAGGAAGCAAGATTTCCTACCTACTTCTAGGCTGAGGCTGTGCAAACTGCTTGCTTTACATAAAATGCAACATTAATCAACAAGCATGCAAAAACACAATTTAAGATGGTGAAAGTAAAGAAGCCAAATTAGAAGTTCTATGATTTTTTTGGTTGTAAGTGTTTTGTTCTCAAAAGTCATCCAGAGCAACTGACCAAGTTTGATCTGAAAGCTGATGAAGGAATTTTTGTAGGTTATCTGTTGAACACTAAAGCCTTCAGAGTTTACAATCTGAGAACAAGAACAATCACGGAATCTATACATGTATCTTTTAATGACAAGAAGATAACAGGTCTTAAAGATGTAGATGACCATGACATATTGAGATTTAAAAATGAAGTACCTTATGCTGTACTTTTAAGTCCTTACTCTGATACAGTAAGTTTTGATATCACTCAAAGCTCTAAGGCTCCACAAAACAGTAGAAATACTTTCAACACTGAAGCATATGTTGAGGGGGAGCAACATAACTTAAATCCAGAGACTACTACAAGTGATTCAACTCAAGGAACATCAGTAGAAAGATCATCAGACTCATCTTCCTCAAACTCTGATGAGTCAAATACTGATAACGATGGAAACACTGATTCAGGGGGAGCATCAGGAAACAATTGTGGTACTAATCAAAGAAATAATAGAGAGTTCATGGATCAAGGGGGAGATTCATCTTCAAGGATTTAACATCCATCTGTAAGAAAATGGTCTAAGCCACACACACCTGACTTAATCATTGGAAACCCTGACACTGGTGTAAGAACAAGAAAAGCCACTCATAATGAATGTCACTACCATTCTTTTCTATCTCAAAATAAACCTAAGAAGGTTGAAGAAGATCTGCAAGATGTTGAATGGGTCAAAGCAATACAAGAAGAGCTCAATGAATTTAAAAGGAACAAAGTCTGGACTCTTGTGCCAAGACCAAAGAATAAATCTGTAGTTGGCACAAAGTGGGTGTTCAGAAACAAAACTGACAGTGAGGATATTATTACAAGGAATAAAGCAAGATTGGTTGCAAAGGGTTACTCACAACAAGAAGGCATTGATTATGATGAGACATTTTCTCCAGTTGCAAGGCTTGAGGCAATCAGAATCTTTCTTGCCTATGCTGCTCACAAGAAGTTTAAAGTGTTTCAAATGGATGTGAAGAGTGCATTCTTATATGGAGAACTCGAAGAGGAAGTTTATGTTGAATAGCCTCCAGGGTTATTGATCCAAGGTATCCAGATCATGTCTACTTACTGGATGAAGCACTCTATAGAATGAAGCAAGCTCCAAGGGCCTGATATAAAATACTTGCTCTATTTCTGCTAGAGAGTGGTTTCACAAGAGGTACAATTGATTAAACTCTCTTTTATAAATACCATGGTAAGGACTTGTTATTAGTACAAATATATGTTGATGATATCATTTTTGGATCTACTAATGATAAACTTTGTGAGAGATTTGCAAAGCTAATGCAGTCCAGGTATCAAATGAGTATGATGGGAGAACTGAGTTATTTTCTGGGGTTACAAGTTAAACAGACTGATGAAGGAATCTTTATAAATTAATCCAAATACACCAGGAATCTACTCAAAAGATTTGGAATGCAAGACTGCTCAACTGCATCAACTCCCATGGCCACTGCAACTAAGTTAGATTTAAATACTGGTTCTTCAGTAGATACAGAGGTATGATTGGTTCACTCCTATATCTGACTGCTAGTAGACCCGATATCATGTATGCTACCTGTCTCTGTGCAAGGTTTGAAGCTAATCCTAGAGAACCTCATTTGTTAGCTGTGAAAAGAATTTTTAAGTATCTCAAAGGCACCATGAATCTGGGATTATGGTATCCTAAAGATTCAGACTTTAAGCTAATTGGATATTCAGATGCTGATTTTGCAGGATGTAAAATAGACAGGAAAAGCACTTCTAGAAGCTGCCAAATTCTTGGTGGTAGATTGGTTTCTTGATACTGCAAGAAACAAAAGTCAATTTCCACATTAATTGCAGAAGCAGAATACATTGCTGCAAGAAGTTGTTGTGCTCAAGTTATATGGATGAAGAATCAACTACTGGATTATGGGTTAGACTATTATTCTATTCCTATATATTGTGATAATTAAAGTACTATTGCAATGACAGGAAATCAAGTGCAGCATTCAATGTCTAAGCACATCAGTATCAGGTACCATTTTATAAGGGAACGTATGGATGCAGGTATAGTGAAATTGTCTTTGTTCCAACAGATGAGCAAGTAGCAGATATATTCACCAAGCCTCTCTGTGAAGCTACTTTCACAAGACTGGTGAATGAATTGAGAATGATATTAGGACAATTCTCAAACTCTGATAATTAAGACTGCTGATATTTTTGAAGCATGGTATCTTATTATGTGTCAGTATTTGTTAGATACTGATTCTTGTGCTAAATGTTGATGCCATGATACATGCAAATTATGCTAAATGATCTTATGTAAAAATTGCATGTTGAAATACTAATTATGCGTACATGCTCTGTTATTAGTTAAACTTTCTTTGACTAATAGTTTATGTCAGTAGTTGATAAATCCTGATAGTCATAATTAAAATACTGATAATAGTCAAAACATGATTGATTGTTACACTTCATTGATTATTTTGAACTTGTTTGAAATAAATTGTTAAGCAGTATTTTTAATTAATCAGTGAGTGAGTGGAATATCTTTTAATTTCTTAAATGGGTTAGCTACTGATGCAAGTATCTAGTAATACTTGAGTATTTACATTGGGAATAGGAATCTGAAGAGAGAGATTACTTTTTGTTTTCCTAGATACGCATAATCGTGTATTCACATTATGGTTAATTATTACATGGTTAATCAAAGAGTCCATTCAGTTT
The DNA here is from genome assembly GCF_009905375.1 of Apium graveolens. Taxonomy (NCBI): domain Eukaryota; kingdom Viridiplantae; phylum Streptophyta; class Magnoliopsida; order Apiales; family Apiaceae; genus Apium; species Apium graveolens. The sequence goes on along the minus strand of NC_133648.1, from coordinate 304,725,168 downwards.
CTAAACCTCTCTGCTATAAATACAACCCTCCACTCTCTAAACTTCTCACTGTCTTTTCACTTCAAATCACTCAAATTTTAAGTCTTTTTGAACACAAATCCCCCTCTTCTCAGATGTTCATGGCTCAATGTCTGTTATGCACTCGTACTATTGCAGGAACTTACTATCCTACTTTTAAGCTCGATAAGGGTCGTGCCTATTATGACCTATGGGGACGCAGAGTCAAGATTAACGACCAAATCTTTAGTCCTCATGATGTTCCATCATCAGTCTATGAAGAGTTGTCAAGTGACCAACGATTGGATCTCCTATTGTTTCAGCTAGAAATCACTCTTGAGGATGAGCGCTTAGCAAAAGAGGCTGAGTGGCAGAGACTTGAAGCTCTTGAGTTGCAAGAGAACATTATTTCTCTTGCAAAGACTGTCTCAGGAATTTATCACCGCCGAGCCATGAAGAAAAAAGAAGCTCTGAAGAAGTTGAAGATGGGATAGTTTCTAAGAATATTTTTTAGCTTGTGTTAGGACTATCTTATGATTCTGCTTTGTATTCATCGTCTTCATAATTAATGAAAATCTTTAAGCTTCTTTGTTTCTTTAAGTGAATATTTGTTTACTATCTTGTGTGTGCTTGAATGCTTTTAAATTTTTGATATCCAAATCATTACTGCATGCTTAACTTCAGATGTTTTTAATAGTGCATGTGAATAAACTAATCTCTGTTTAAGTTCATGTGATCACTTCAGTACAGATTGAGCATAATGCAGGAGGTAACTATTGTTAAAGAAGAAATTTATGAAAGATTTAATTCTTAGTCAATAAGGATTATTATCTATGAGTGTTACATTCTATTCAAATTCTTTGAAACTTTCTTTTTCTCATCAAGAAAGTTGTTCACACTCATTTCTTAACATTACATATCTAATATCTTAAATTTCTTCTATCAATTGAAACACTTGAATCCTTTTTCTCAAATGCTGTCAAAAATCAAGTGACATAATTCTTGAATTGTGCCCACCACTCAGAAACAACATTTAGTTGGTTAGAGACTACTTGCTGAGGTAGATCTTAATGATACTAACAGATATACAGAGGTTTCATCAATTTTTATTGAAGACTCTGTGATAGCTTTCAATAAACACATTTAGGTGTAAGTTCTTTGCAAGAAGAACAAGGTTTGAGATCATGGTACATGACGGTAACCTAATTAAATCCTCTCCAATTAAAATGGAGGTTCTCATTATTGATGAACAACAACTGTCATAACCACATTATCAACTGTGAGCTTAATTGTGTATTCACAAGGTATAAATACTGTTATTACTTTATCAGCATTTATTCTAAATACTGATTCACTCTTTTCAGCATTTATTTTTCATGATATAAATCCTGTTGGTATGATTACTTCTAGACCTTATTTAAGGACTACCTCTAGTTATATGACCACATATCACCCTTCTTTAGCTACCTCTTATTTCTGTAGGACAATCTTTCTGAGCCTCTTTCTGTGAGATGTGTGAAAAGATTGAGAGAAAAATAGAATTTAAGAGAGGCATGATCCTTCCTGGCAAAAGAAGAGGTAGATAGGAGATAGGATTTAGTAATCCTTGTGAGGAAGCTCTGACTATTAAAAGTCATGAGATGTGTGGTGTGAGGAGTAGTGAGACTACTTTAAGAGAATAAAGAGATTAAGTTTTAATTGCTATATATTTGCAGGTGCTCAGAGTACTAAAGAAACAAATATTGAACAACAGTCTGTTAAACATCAAGAAAACTATGATATACCAAGGGCTATTAATCTCCCTACAAATATAAGTATTGATGCTTTCTTGCAGTCCATACATTCTACTATTTCCCCATATGAGACGATTCCTGTTTTTGTTGAAAAATAGTCCATTTACTCTACTTTACAATCACCTAAGAAAATCCCTGTTGTTGCTGAAGATGTAGTAGCACAACAGTCCATTCATAAATTTTCATCCATTTCAGAATCACCACAGCATGTTACAGGAACTAACGTTCTGGAAGTGAATCTCGAAGCTCCAATTCATTATCTACAATAGTTGAAGATGTAGAGTTAACTGCTGAAGGTGTGGAAGCTTCTGAAGCTAATGGATCACATATTGCACAAATTTTTAATTCTATTCTACATGCTAAAGCTGGTGATGAAGTTCAGCAATTAATGCAAAATCCGGTTGCTATTGAAGAATCTAATGATGGTGAAGAAGCTAATGTTTCTAATGTTATTACAGATCCCGAGGATGATCTTTTCTTCCCTAAAGATATGCTTGTGCATGTGAGACAACAGTGAAAGAGTGAGATGCTAAGAAGATTCAGGACTATTTTGATAATCTCTGAATGCTCATTGGAAAGATTATACATATCCTATTTCTAGAACACAAGCTGTTGCAAATATGGAAATAGCAGAACATAAGATTACAAATCCTGATATGCTCAATCAACTGAAAGCATCAACTTTAGTTGTCAGATCCTTACACACAGCTCATGAAGCAACTACTACTCAAATCAATCAGATTAAAGAATCGTTGATTGCTTCAAAGCTGACTACTCAACTGGAAATTCAGAATCAAATTACACCAATAGTTGCCAGACAAACTGCAATTAAAGCCAGTCAAGCTAGATTGGAAGCTAAACAAGGTCAATTGTCTGATCAATTTACAGAAGTACACAATTCAATGGAGCTGATTCTTTCTCTACTGCTTGGTGATGATGCCAAAGCGGGGGAGAAAATTGTTAAATCTAAATGCAAGCATCTAACATTGATAAGTACTGATGATAAAAATCCTAATGGAGGTAATAGGGGGGACAATTGGAAAGTGAAAGGAGAAGAGGTGAAGAGCTAGATGGAGTTAGTGGTTCATCAAAAGTAATCACTAGATTTCAATCTAGACAAGGTGGAGAAAGTAAGAGGAATAAAAGAAGAGTAGAAGATTTGATTGTGACTACAAAAAATCAAAAATCTTCACAAGTCACAACTATTGCTGATGAAGACCAAGGTATTCTGGAGATAGAAGCTGGTGCTGAAGCAAATCAATATCTTCAAACTCTGAAAGTTAAAGGAAGAAAGACGACTCTATTCTACAAGGATCCAAAGATTCAATTATTTGACCCTGAGGTAAGTAGAAGAATATTTGCAAAAGAAAATCCTGGAGTTGATCTTGAATAACTAAGGCAAATGGAGGAAGACTTCAAGAATTCCATGAAGACAGCAAATGCTGATATTGCTGTTATTTCTCAAGTAGTTTATGAAGATGATCCTTCTAACAGACCAACCAGAGGTGTAGTTATAAGGGAAATCAGTCATGCAGAAGATCTCATATCACAAGTTACTGTAACTGCTGACATGAAGCTTAAAGGAAAAGAAAAGATAGGAGAGAAGTCAAAGATTTCAAAGTCTAAAGCCAAAGCTGTTACAAAGAAGAAAACAGTATCTAAGGAAACTAAATCTCAAATACTAATAGATCCAATCTATACAGTAGTTCAAGCTTATGATACTGAAGAAAAATGTGAAAAAGAAGAAGAAATCAGCCAAGCTCATCAAAGAAGGAAGATTTATGGATCTTTCTGAGCTGGATAACTGGAATAAACTGTTGACATTGCTCAAGTTAAAAAAGCAGTTCAGGAAGAAGAGTAAAGTCTAATATTCACTGAAGCAAGATTGAATATGCATACTTGATTTCTGCATTTAGATAGTTTTAACATCATCAATTGGAACTTGTCCATATTTCCATAATGAACAAGTTGGGGGAGATTGTTAGGAGCTATTGATAATATCAAGCGGAAACTTTCATAAGTTCATATCAGAACTTACATTAACGGATGATGATGACATCGACGGATAATGATATCGACGGATAAGGATATCGAAGGATGATGATGTCAACGGATGATGTAATCAGTATTTGTCATATCAGTTGATCTTCGAGAAGGAAAAGGAAACAGGAACTCAAGGCGGTGAAGGACTTTATCTCAGAAGTATTGTATAGGTTTCCTTGTTATTAATAGAATAGAATTCCTTATACATTATATAATTGTGCTCTATATAAAGCACATATTAGGTTCATGCTATAAACATTGCGACATTGTTATATCTTTCGCATAAACTAGCAGCTCTCAAGAATATTTGTTCATCCTTTCGAGAGAGTACGTTTGTAATAAGTTTTTATCTGTTAATATAAAAACTGTTGATTTTGTTGAAGCTTTGTCGAATTGATTGTATTAACTATATTCACCCCCCTCTACAGTTGATTAAGGGCCTAACATAAGAATTCCAAATTACCCAAAAAAAATTTCTTTCTTTTAAACCTATTTTCAAAAATTCCAAACCCAAAACTTAACTCACAAGCATAACTTCGAAAAAAACTATACTAGACCAAACTATACGATAACATAATTGATACACATAGAAAACTATACTAGACCAAGATTGCTTCTTCTTAATATACAGCCTTGAATATCTCTCCAAATCACCATGTAAAATGTTTCTTTTACCTCAAAATCTAAGTTCACATGCAAAGTTTGTTTTGGTTTCTCATCTTCTTTTCTAAGACACCTATAAGCCCATGTGCTGTGACAGTCCTAGGTTTTGACCATTGTCATGTCACTATCAGTAGCTATAATCTACATCTGTCATTGATAATTTTTAGCTATAGAACTCCTTAGCCATTGGAAGTCATTCTGCTATAGATTCCCTAACCATTGATAGTCATTTGATTAGCAGTTGATAGGCTGACGTATTTAGTAGTTGATGTTTCTCTTCATTTAGCAGTTGAAGATTAACTTCACTTAATCTGAATTACATGGCATCAAATATTTACACTTAGCCAACTTATTCTAGATTATCCATTGAGTCAACATGACGTCTGAATGGATAATTGCATTGTTATCTGTTTATTGAGTTCTCAAAGAAGATGTTACAATGACCACATCATTTGATGGACTACTCCTCCAATTTTTATCCCTTCGGATGGTTAGCAGTTGGAGGTTATATTTTATATTATATAATTATGCAAATATAGTTTTGCTTATCATTAAAATTTAGGCTTGATTCTTAACACAAATTTATATAATAAAACTTACTCTATTTCCCGCATCTTGAACCAACTATCTTCATAAAACTTCTTTCTTCTCTTTCTGAATTATGTGGCTAAACCTCGCAAGTTGTTCTTCACTGGAAGGTTAAATTTAAAACAAGCAAGTATGAGCAAACGAATGTCTAACAAGTATATTAAAAACATAATAAGAAAGCCTCAAAAAATTTAAGGGTTTTTCAAATAAAACCAAAAACTTCACTTTAATATCATTAAAGTGATTTTTATAATTTGCAATACTTTTCATTAAAAAATTTGGCAATTGAGCAATAAACGCTTTAACAACCATTTAAATCTCAACAAAAATATGATCAAATATCCATACTGAAAATTTATTAACAAAGGTAACATATTGACCTATAATATTTATATTACAGTATGTCATAATATATGCACACACTGGGTCAACGCCACGGCCTCTTACGCAACCATTCAATCTAGAATATAAGAATTCAGTATAAATGGAATTCTTATACAACAATAAACTATTATTCCTATTTACCAGGAATATCCATAAAACTAACTTTAATACCAAACAGTGTATCTCACTGTCCAAGAAACCACCAAGGAATCACTGTTTAACAATAGTATTGGATTCTAGCAGAATAATTACTAGAAGCATTTCTCAACCAATATCACAATGATAAGTTGTATTGAAATAAATTATATTTCAGTTGCCAAAATATCAAGTCAAGCTGGAAATAGTTGCATAATCAGAAGTAAACATATTTGTATTTAAAATATTTAACTATTCTAGAAGTAAAATAGTGGATGAATATTTGTCTTCGGTTTTTAGCAGTTATGTACACTCAAATCAACACGATTGTCTCATTTCTATGTCCCATGAAATCACCATCGTTCATCTCAATAATTCTTTGAGATGTCACTTTTGTGTTTGCTACAATCTTGGCACACAATACTGTTCCATTTCACTCTCATCCAATGTACAGTCTTAATCATCTTAAACGACCCACATCTATAATTAAAAGATTTTACTTTAATCGCCTAAATAATATCCAATAAACTGATCGTCTAAAACTCTACCGTCTACCTATACAATAGCCCACACATAAAAATACAATTTAGCATGAAGAATCTAGAATCACATAGACACATAATTCACATTACACTTAAGCACATAATTCACGTATCACATAACTCGGTTAGATAAAAGATTCAGTTCGGTATTTTAAAACTAAAATCGGGTCAAAATCCGATTTTTCGATAAAATATTTGACTCAAAAGGGTTCGTAAAACAATCTACCTTTCGCTACAACAGAATTTAGGCCTCAAGAGTATTTTAAATGAAAGTAGAATAATGTTTTGAGTCTAGATACGTTCATTTCATTTTAAAACAGATAAACGGTCTATCTAATATTTAATTAATAAGAATAATTCAATTATTATTAAAAATAATGAAACTCAAATTAATTAAATATTAATACATATTTAAATAAACATCTAAAAAAATATAAAGGAGTTTTCAATTTTTTTTAAAATAGGGTCAAAAACGAAATTTTGGGTTTTGAAGATCAAAGGCGTTCTTGAGCATGAAAGTTTCAAAACACAACAATGGTGGCCAGATTACGGTCATCTTCTCCGGCGACTTGACCAAAATCTGGCGACCATCTGGAAAGTTCTTTAAAGGCCAAAAATACATCTGTTCGAACAATTTTTGATCTGTGCATACACAAACTAACCCAATAATTCAATTAAAATAAAGATAACAACAAACAATAACAACATCAACGATTTAGGCGAACCACGAAAAAATCCGATTAAGCATTCCAGCCAAACTCGATTATACATAAATGAACAAAAAATTTGACGTTTAATATGGCAAATCAAAGCTTAGAACACATAAAATCTTATACCATCAATCATATAAACAACCAATCAACACATACTCCAGAAAACCGAAATATATCTACTAATAAAACCCATCAACTCATTCTAACAGTTCAAGTGGCCAAGCAACACGATTTTATATATTAATCATTTGTAAACAACATGATAAAACTATCCAAAACATCAAAACACACGAACAATCAATAAATTAAAAACCCCCAATTTAGCATATGAACCCTAGAATCGAAATGATAACTTTACCAATCATGTAACTTATTGGATGATATAATCAAATAGTAATCTTCGTGAGCATCGATTTGGTTACTCATACGTCATAAACAGACACCAGAATCATCTCCGAAATTCAGTTTGATCTTCGGCAACTCAAGAACACTTAGAGAGAGAAATTTCATATTTTTATTAAATTTATGATAATTATCCACTTTTTATATCTATTTTTAACTAATTCAAAAATTATTTATAATAACAAAATAAATACCCTAAAATTATTTGGGACTTAATTATATCATTTAGTTAATATTTTTAGCCCGAAATTAATAATTAACGGGGAATAATTTTAAAAAAATATATTCGCATAAATACAAAATCTTACAAAAATTACGAAAATTTTAAAAATGCAAAAATATTAAGTATTAAATTTTTTATTTTATAAAAACACGATTTTGTGGGCTTTGACGACGTCCCGGTAGGGACCCGGTCCGATACATCTTAATAAACTGAAATATTTTCTATATTACAAATAAACCCCGAGAACAATTATAAAATATAAAAACTCACATAAAACAAAATGAAACACATAACACGTAACATACGATATTAGACACACGTCAAAATAACATATAATTTCATATAAATGCATTTTAAACACGTAACACTCATCCTAAAAATACTCTGGTCTTTACTAATACCACATATAACAAATACCACTTAACACTTATAGCCAGAAATATTTTGAAATGAAATAAAATAAATAATATTTCATTTATCATGCAATAAAATAGTCTTAAAATTTTCGAATATTTACACATATCACCCGCTATTAGAGTAAGCCCGGATAAAATATCGAATATTATTTTTGACGCAGATAAAATATCCACTCGATCCCCAAAATTATAAAATCAACTCAATTTACCGATACCGATAAACCGATCGACTGTTAAATAATAGTTTTGAAATTAGTAAAAGTAATCAAATACTTTCACAATAATGACAAGAATCAATACAAAACTAACAATTAGCACAATTAGCCGTTTAATAACACGAACTCATCAAATGGGAATAAAATATCCCTAATTTTACTCCTTTTAATTAAAAAATCACATAAAAGTATTCAAATTATAATAAAATAGATTCTGAAAATTTGGGATATTAAAATTTACCCCCTTATAAGGATTCCGTCCTTGGAATCAGCTAAAGAAAACTCTAAGGTCATGTTTACGTACTTTCAAATTCTAATAGCATTAACCACAAGACTATTTCTTTAATCTTTGATATTCGTTCTTTCGAGTCTGAAATCTTAATTAAAATCTTGGATTGAATCGAGAAAAGCGGTTAGATATGACTGACAATGAAATCTTGTATCGCATCACAATCTCCTTAATGAACAAACAAACTAATTTATCCAACAAAAACTTTAAATTTTGACTCATTGTTGCTCGGGTTAATCTCATTACAAAGTCTCACTTTACCTTTAAAATCTTAACTCATTCTAACTTGGTTGGCATACCTTCAACTATTTTTTAAATAATAAAATCTTAGAATTCTGAAGAGAAAAGCTTTCCATATTATAAACAGTGTTCCACAATTGTGGTTATAAAAAAGGAGTTTTTAAGCAACATTGTTGGAATAAAAAAATAATTTAGAGATCAATATGATCAAAAGAACCCGAAGTTGTGTACCTTAGTTCTGACATTTAACAACACAAGGTGATCAGTCTTTACTATATAGTAGAACACACCAGTGATGGCATCTCATCTAACTTAGATTACACATACAGAGAGTTCTAGCGTCCCTTATAAATAAGGTTGTTCATCTCCGCTGGAGTAGAAAATATGAAAGGAAATCAAAATAAGATGAATATTAAATATTTTCAGACAAATGATTCTTTAATGCACAGTTTGGATAAAAAATGAACAGATTCTAAAAACGCTATTTCTAGAATGAATTAATATCCAGAAAAGAAACTGTAACAGAATAGGCAAGTGGTGTAACATTACCAATAGAACTATCCACCGTACAAGAAAGGTGAAAATTCAAATATCACAATTTAACATGGTTTACAAAATCCGAAAATAGGTTTCATAACATACTTTGCCATATTTAAACCACAAAAAGGATTGTACACAAGATTCAAAATACCATATATATTTTTTTTCAAAAAGAGAGAATATTCCATTAAAAGATACTTGTTTTTTCGAGTGATGTCAAAAAAAATTTATAGAAAGAGAAGGTATTGCCAAGGTCTTTAAAATGTCTTCTTTATCGATTTTTCTGATGACTTGTCATGTGGTTCTACGCTCTTCTTCACGTCCTAAGGTCATCGATCATACATCGTCGTAACCTCGTAATAGCCTTAGAAGAATCCATAATAGACATCTATGGCTCCCGGAAGTTCGATTCAGAGCAACACAATCATCTAAAATAAATCCTCCTTATATTAACTTAGTCGTTGATTCTATATCCAATAGTCCAACACAAACTCTATATGAGTTATGGCGCTCTTACATAACTTTACACACTCCTACACACTCTTATTTCTAGTTTACTATAACCTCGGCTTTGATACCAACCTGCAACTCCCCCAAATCTGGGGTCAGAGTATTTGGTCGTCACAGTGAAATCTTAATATAAAACAACCTGTTTAATCAATAAGCAATCACCATCAATTGAAATATATTATCTGCAACCACAATCTAAACCAAGATATTTTGGGGTACAATGCTAGAAATAAAAACTCCAAATTCCACAAATAAATTTTCTTTCTCTTAAACCTCTCTTCAACAATTCCAAACCCAAAACTTAACTAATTAGCATTACTTCGAAAAGAAGTATACTAGACCAAACTATACCATAACCTAACTGATATAAATAGAAAATAAATTTATATAATAGAATTTATTCTATTTCTCGCACCCTAAACCTGTTATCTTCATACAAATTCTTTCTTCTCTTTCTGAACTATGTGGCTAAACCTCACAAGTTATTCTTCACTACAAGCTTAAATTTAAAACAAGTATAAACAAAAGAATGCCCAGCCAGTATATTAATAACATTATAAGAAAGCCTCAAAAGATTTAATGGTTTTTCAAATAAAATAAAAAACTTCACTTAAATATCATTAACGTGATTTCTATAATTTACAATATTTTTTCGTTAAAAACATTTGGTAATTGAGCAATAAAGGCTTTAATAACAATTTAAATCTTAACAAAAATTTGATCAAATATCCATATTGAAATTTTATTAACGAAAAGAATTATCCTTTCAGATCAGATTATCAATAAATTAGATTGGAATCCGTAAGATGTTGTGCTGCCTCCGATGATCAACCGCGAAGCAACACCGGCAAGCCGAAGCACATCCAAAAACAGGGGTACCCGAAAGGCAACACATTTGCCTATAATATCTATATTACAATATGTCATAATTGAAGGGTTTCGGGGTATAAAATGCAACGAAAACTGTAATTAAAAACGTGAAAAACCAGAATTTTCGAAACTCACCGCAGGATCCATGCGAAAAATAGATATTTAATTAGTTGTTCAGATTGTTTACCTTAAGAAGCATTGCAAATTGGTTGACTAATGGAGATCCAAAACTTGTTCAATCACCACGCATCCCGCTCTTACGATCTATGCTCTATCGATATCCATACGAATGCTTGAACCAAGGATTGAATGTGTACTAGCACAAAATTATTTCTTCTTGCCCTATTCATCTTCTCTCTTGGTGGCTCGGATTTTTTAGTGAATGTCTTCTCTTAAAAATCAGCCACAATGGATATTATATAAAGAGTAGAAAAACGAATTATCTCTTAAATAATTATGATTTATTATTAATTTGAAATTCCTATTTGTATTATAATTAAGTCTCACTTAATTATTTATCAAATAAATATCATAATTAATATTATTAAATTTGAATATTATTATTTATCTAATGAATTAAGTCACACTTAATTAATATTAGAAATAATTTGAATTACTTTAATTTAATTTAAATCTAATTTAAATTAAATAATCCTTCAAGCATTCTTTGTGTGTGACCCTATAGGTTACTATTACGTTGGTAATGAATTTTAAATCTAATTTAAAATTGTAAACAATAAGCGGCATCTAGTAATACATCAGTGTTACCCAAGTAATAATAATTAAATCAGTGATCGATTAAACTTTTCTTGAATAATGTACAATGTAATATGTTAGGTCCTTAATACAACTATATAGGGGGGGGTGAATACAATTTATGCAGATAAATTGAAATAAGCACTCAACATGATAAACAATTTTATATTTATTAATAAAAACTGATTACAAACTAATCTCCCAAAGGATGAACATATATCCTTGAGAGCTGCTAGGTTACACAAAAGATATATCAATTTGCGACACTTAAAGTGTTAACCTATTATGTGCTTATATACTGCACAGCTACACAATCCTATTCTATTACAATAAGAAATCATAAAACATATCCTTGTTTTGATAGCTACTAGAAGTAGATTGAATTCTGCAAATCCTTTCCTTCTTCGATATCTCCAGACTTTTAGATGAAGTGACTAAATACTGATATTAATTAATGATCAGCAAATGCTGATGACATATGATGATGATGTCACCTTCTGCTAAACTCTGATATCAAATGCTGATAATAAACTCTAATAGTTTATAAGCTGATATCATCAATTTCTTCTAACAATCTCCCTCAACTTGTGCATTATGAAATATGGACAAGTTCTAAATGATGATGTCAAAACTATCTAAATGCAAAAATTCAAACAGATAATCTATCTTATAGTCAGTGCTTCCAAACTTTATCTTCATAGCTTTATCAAGGAGTTTCTTGAGTAGTTGTCCTTCCAGAACTTTTACATACATTTCCAATCTCTGTTTGATAGTTTCATCATTATGATAAACAACAGCTCTGAGGTCATGTATATTTGATTCTCCAAGTGTCAAATCATCCAGTTCCAGAAATCCAATTTTTTTCCATGAGGATTGAAAGTAAGAACTTCTCTTCCTAAAGATTTAATCACTTTGGCTCCTCGAGTGGGCATATCAATAGTATGTCCAGATTCATGTATAGACTTTGGAATGTAGTTGGACTTGTGTAATAACCCCAATTTTTGGAAATTTTTGAAACCCTTATGAATAGTGTTTTTGCTGAATGAGAAAACTTTTCATGCCACACTATGTAGGGGTTCTGTTATGGATATTCTGAGATTTTATTAGTACTCTATGTGGTATATAAATGTATATAAAGATCGTCAGAATCCAATTCCGAACACTTTGATTTTTCCCGAAAATCTACCAGATACAGAAAGAATTGAGTATAAGGTAACAGAATAAAAAGGATTTAAATTCAAGAATTATAAGAGAGGATCATGAAAGGAATATAATGTATTGAGAAAGGTTAAAGAATCCTAAGTAATAAGATCCCGGGTATGATCCCTCAAACGATAAACGAAAACGAAAGTTAAGCGAACCGTATAACAGATCAGTGGTCATTAGGCAAGCAATTAGGAGTTAATCAAGGAGGTTAGGAATGATGATGTCATCAAACCAATAAGGTGTGGACAAGTGGAAGCATTATGACATGTGTAAGATGACATAAGCATGACAAGGGGTTTTATTTTGTTGTTTGATTTTGGGCCATGTAAAATTTACCATGGTTAAAAGCTAAAATATTTTCCAAGGCCAAAAAGGAGAAGCAACCAAGCAAATATCATAAAACACAAAAATTAGAAGTTGACTTTCCCATTTCAAGAAGAAAGCTCTCGGCTAAAACAAACCCAGCAACTTCAAACTGCCATATCTCCTTCAATACTCACTCAAATGTTGTGTTCTATAGCTCGTTAGAAAGGTATTAAGATGTCCTACAACTCTTGTTCACAAGTCTCTTCCAAATAAGCATGGTAAGACCCTCAGTTTTACAGTTCTTTAAATCGGACTTTTAGAAACTTCAAAGCCTAACTTTGTGTTCTTGATTTCTTTGGAAAGATCAAGCTTGTAGGAGACTCCCTAAGGCTTCCTAGCAACTTAAAACCTCCCAAGGAAGGTATAAATCTTCACACCCTTTAGTAATAAGTTTGAATGTTGAAGTTTGGAGATGGTTTGGATGGATGAGTAGTAATTTGAATGATAAGCATGATTCGAGCTTAATTGTTAAGTAGTTTAGTTGAATTTGGAGATGTTATAATATATGATTGGATTGAGATCCTTGAGCTTATTATGACTGAAATCAGTAGCATTGATGTGTATCTTGAGTTGTTGTTGATTGGTAGTTGGATTGATATGATTTGGAATGGTAAAAATTTGGGAAATCGCGTAAATATAGCCGTTGTAATGTCCGATTTACTTTAGACTGCTTTTGTTCATAACATTAGGACCCGAGAACTCCCTGCTAGTGTTAGGTCCCAATTTGTTTGTAGAAGGGGGGGTTGAATGCAAACAATACCGTTTCGTCGAATAAAATGCGGAATAAAATTGTGAAACAAAATTCAAGTTAAATAAAACTTTTATTAAACTTGAAAGGTGTTACAACTACGGTATCGGTTACAAGGGATTAATCTCAAATCAATTATTACAAATTTAGAATAAATTCGACATGAACTTTTTCTATTTTTGTAATTAAAAGATCAAATGCTAAAAGCGATTTGAGATTAAGTTCTAGGGATTTTAATCCGCTAGATAGATATACAAGAACAAGATAAGTATTTCTAGTTGATTGGATTTAACTTTACAATCTAGAAAATTGATCTTGAAGTTGCAGAATAGATGAAATATTTTTCTGCTGCTTTTTCTTTTGTTCTTGTGGTGTGTTCTGTTTGATTGCTGCATAAACAAAAAGTCTTCTGCTTCTTTTATCAAACAGCCGAGATGAATGAACTGCAATGACAATTCTTTGAACCAGCATGACTTTTGGTATGACAATTGATTGTCATACCGATTGTTACATAAGTACAATTCAGATTGTCTTGCAAAGATTAATAACAGATTTTTAATCTAATAAAAATTCTAACAAGACAATTAAATGAATTAGCATGACTTTCGGTATGACTATTGATTGTCATACCGATTGTCATATTAATACAATCCAGATTGTCTTGTTTCAATTTAAATAGATTTAAACCAATTAAAATTCTGTAATTCCTTAATATTAATTCTAAATTAATTAATCAATTTAATTCAATTAATTAATAAATTAATCCTTGCAGATATAATTTATTTTCTTAATTAAATTATATGACTTAATTAATTAATGGAGAATTAATACTAACGCTGAGCAGCAACCATTCTTCTGACAATCTTCTGAAAGTCACTGAGACTTATGAATCAATTCCGTCACTTCAATGCTGACACTCGATGTACTGTCTGGTTCATGAGTGACTAACTTTCGTGACGTTTCTTCATGTCTTGACTCTGTTGTTCTGATTGAATCCTTGTAATAAAATGATACCTTGACGAGATCTCTGTCACTTGATTGAATCCACGATCTTGATTTACATCACTGAGGCATGATCAAATTCTTGAACTTCTTCCAGTGAATCTTCAAGTCTGCAGATGAACAATGTTTCTTTATTCTTTGACAGATGTTACTTTGTGAGATCTCTCTGATGCTTGATCCACTATTTACTTATTACATTCTTATTTGAGTTGAGTTAAATACTCGAATAAACGAGTAGGCTATGACATATGCCTTTCAATCTCCCCCTATTTGCTTGTTAGACAATAACAACAAATACCTAGAGGATAACTCAACTAACAAATAAGAAAAAGATATAAACAGTAATGTAAAGTAAATAGCAGAAAAGTTCTGGATTATATTTAACATTTTCCAGATTCCAAATGAAATTTACAAGTCAATACAAGATAGATGTTCCTCTAGCCTGAACATATAACTACATTAGTCTATCTTGATTCATAACGCTCTAATCATATTACATTGAGTTTTGAGCTAATTGACTTTAGTTGTCTTCTCTTCTGACTTCACCTTCTTCTAAATCTTGAAGCAATTCCTTGTCAAAAACACGATCCTTTTCTGAAGTGAAGCTTGCAGGTCTGACTGGTTGAACTCCAACTGTCTTCAACTTATTCTTGAGTTGATTGTACCTTTTAACATTCTTCTCACAATAAGCTTGAATCAAGTCAGCAGCTTGAGTCTTCAACATGGATGAATATCCAGCAGTTCTCAAATGATGTTCCATCCAGACCAGATGCTTAACTGAGTAGTCTTTAAGAGATTGTACATCTAGCTGACAGATTTGAAGACAATCAGACTTAAAGAATCTCACTTGATGAGGATTGTTGACCACTTGAGGACTAGCCCTGCTGGCAAACTCTTTAAGCCTTTCCCGAAGAACTTCATTCAACTCTGAGCTTCTTTTGACTTTGTTTAAAAGAACCCAAATCTCTGACAACGAACGATTCTCAAATAGATGAAGTGACACTTTGAATGATCCTTCACTCTGACAATATACAAAAATGCTCATCTCATTTAGGGATCTATCAAAAGCAGCTGTGATCCTTGAGACTTCAGTCTTGATAGCATTCATGTACATGTCATTGTTAGGATTTGAGATTTCCAGCTTGTCAAGAAGATGTAAGAACTGCCTATCATTGTTAGTGCATAGCTGAGGCATATCGAGTACTCTCCTAGCTTCATCCCACTTTCCACCAATCTTCAGTCTGACATCTCTTCTCCTTTCTTGAGCTTTAATGTCATGAAGACGTTGCTTTTGAAGAGTTTCTGTTCTTTGTATGTCTTTTCTCCTATCAATGATCTGTGAGACCTTCTTGAGTTCAGCTTCTTTTCTTTGCATCTCTGACTGCTCTTTCTGAAATTCTTTCTCAAACCTAGGATCCACTGTATCTTCTTCTTCCCAATCTTCAAAATCACTTTCTTCTTCAGCTTCAAATAACCCATCTTTATCTTCCTGAACTGGTTCAGTGGGAATGTCAAAAATATCGAAGTCATCCTGTTCTCCACTGTAGTAGGCATCATCAGCCTTTCCTTTATCTCCAGCAGAAGTATCTTTTTCTTTCCCTTTGGAACTACTCCCTTTCTTCTCCCCCTTAGTTGAGGGATCCTCTACTGACTTTCCTTTGAAACCTCCACCACTTCCAGAGCCTGATCCTCCACCAGACGGTCCTTCAAAATAAGCTCTTTATTCTTCATTAGGGCAATGAGAATTCTTGATCATGTAATATAAGTGCTTCATGCCTTCATTTAGATGTTCCATGCCCGTCTCTATCTTTAGAAATCTTGAGTTGTCCAGTGAATGATTTATCTCAACGAGGTCTTCAAGAGAAGTCATTCTTGTATGTAGGGAGCAGAAGTTGGATATGTCATCAGCCGATAAATTTGGAGTGTCCTGAATAGAATTGAGCTTTGGTATTACAGTAGTCTTTAAATCTGAGATGTCATTCCTTATGATTGCAAGCTGATTGTCGACAGAGGTGGAAGAAGAAGACCGTTCAACCACCTGTGCTTTGAATGCTTGAGCTTCAGCTTGACTTTTAGCAAGTTCTTCTTTCAGGGCAGCAATCTGAGCTAACAGGTTGATAGTATCAGTGTCTGTGTGTGCTCTCACCTGAAGTTCACTCGTATTTGGTTCACTCATCTCACGTGCATGTGTTTCTCTCAATATGATTGCTCGTGAGGAGTCTTCCAATTGCTGTTCTTGTGTACCTGCATTAAAAATCACCCTAGCCTCTTCAAGAGAGGTCAGTGGTGGTGCAATGGGAATTCGCGAGTCCCGATCCTCAGTCAATGCTATCAAATCTTTTGGAATAGATGTCTGAATTGCTTCAGGGATAGATTGACCGAGTTGCCCTCCACTTTCTCCAGATAAATCTGCGAGTGGAGAATCCCATAAGGGAGCCAGAGTTGTTGGATCTGGGAGGGGAGAAAATGACTCTATTAAAGATGGCGGAGAGTCAGATTTTCCCTCTGAAGCATGTGACTGCTCTTCTGCCATAACTATGGCAGGCACTGTAACCGACTCTACGTGCACTCCTCGCTGGGTGTCCTGAGTATTATCTGGGGAAGTGTATGGTTCCATTGTGAGTAATGGAATTGTGCTTGACTCAGTACAAGATGCCATGGCCCGATGGCGAATTTCAATAGATGCATCCTGTTGAGAGAATGCCTCTAGTAACTGTTCATTGGCCATTTCAAAGTCCATGTCCTGTTGGGAGGACAAGGATAAGCTTTCAGATGCCTCAGAATAGGTTTTTCTTTTCTTAGGAGGAGGCAGAGCTGAGGGTTCACTCATATTTGACATTGTACTACTTCCTAATAATCTTCTGGGTAACATTTTAGACAGTGGGGGAGAGGGTGAGATAGAATGAGACTCTGTGTTTGGCTCTATGACCTGGGATTGAAGCTGTGGTTCTACAACTTCATGGTCAGCCCTATCAACCACTGAGGGTCTGTTAACAGAAGTAGGAAGAGAGTGAGAGAGAGTGAGGAGTTACTACCTGTAATGGAAGAGCCTGGGTGGCTTGAACCACTGGAGGTTGAGGTTGCTGTTCATGGCCGGGAAGATTAAAAATAGGCAAGGGAATATAATTGGCCATGAAAGCAGATACAAGTACTGGTACTTGCATAAATTTGAAGGTTGTGTCTTGGCGAGTGTAAATCTTTTTGCTAACTGGTGGGGGTTCGGTTACAGCAGAGTTAGCAAAAAGTGCTTTGTGTTCAGGGGTGAGTAGATGATCTGCTATGAGCATAAGAAAACGAGCATAGTAACATGATACCCTACGATTTGTAGAATGATCACGTAAAGCAGAAGTTAGACGTCTCAAGAGAATGGGAAAAAGTAGTTTGCCAAAATTGATCCTTTGATTGAAAACAACCGCAAGACCAATATACTGCAGGGTGGAAGTAATGTTATGAAAATTAGATTTTGTGCAGTTGGCAAACACTTTGGAAAGTGTATCGAAGAAAATATCCCATTCAGACACCAAATTTGATTTAGAAAGTTTGGTTAAATTGATCACCCCCTGATAGTGAATAGCATTGAAAAAATTTGTGATATCATTTTCAGAGGGTAAATTACAGAAATTGTCTAGTGGAAAATTTAACGCACGATTGACGACTGTTTCATCAACTACATACTGTGTGTTTGCGATGGTGAATGAAAAAGATTTTGAATCATCGGCCACAGTAGAGGTTGTGCAAATCAGTCTAAGAAGATCGATATTTAAAATCACATTTGATTTAATAGCAGAGCTAACAATCGAATGGTCATTTAAAAATCTAATCCAAGGCTTAAATTTTTCAACATCACATTTTTCCGGATTGAAATAACCAACTAGATTATGCGCGACAAGTTGGAAATTGAGAGCCATTTTAAAATAATAATAAGGCACACACTTTCAGAATTTTAAGAATAATATTAAGAAAATTCGAATTAATTAAATTAATTTAATAATTCGAATTAAATTAATTATAATCGAAAAATTTAGACAGGAATGTATCTCGTTAAAATCTATAACTCACAAATCCAGATGACACAAGCCAAACGACACAAATCAGAAAAAAATAAAACAAAAAAAAAATTTCAAAATCAACCAACACAAATGGAATTTAAAGGGGCAAACTGATTTTTATTGTTTTTATTTAAGAAAAATCCAACAGCACCTCTGTATATATATACTTGTATGTATATATCACAAAGTGATGAAATAGTTTGCTGAGTAAAAACTCGAGCAAGGAAAGACTCAGATTGATGGTTTGGTTCGAAGAGAGAAGAGAGAAAATTAAGAGATAAAAACTGTTAGATTTTTTGAAATGAAGTGAACTGATGAAATGGTTTAAAAACAATACACCAAACGCCTTTATATAACAGCTGGTATGACAATCCGGGATTGTCATACCGATTGTCATACCAGGCAAAAGAAGGAAAAGAAATTCAATAGAATAAGTATAAAAATTATGACTGGTATGACAATCTGATAGTCATACCGATTGTCATACCAGGCAAAATAAAATAAAATAGATATATATAATGTTTATAACTGGCAAGACAATCAATAGTCATACCGATTGTCTTGCCAGTATAAAACTATACTGAAAAACACTGAAATGACAATTATATTTGCAAATGACTTTCAGCAAGACAATTTCAATTGTCTTGCCGATTGTCATTCTGGAAATAAAAGGATTTCACACAGAATTAATATGAAAATAAGTATATATATATAAGTACTGAAATGATTTTCAGCAAGACAATTCAATTGTCTTGCCGATTGTCATTGCAGTAGAAAACAAAATAAAATAAAATAAAAGGAACAGACTTCTATTTATGTACTGAAACTATATTACAAAATAGTAAAACTGAAATAAATACTTAAAATTTTTACAGAAAATAAAGACAATATTTCAGAATTAATTATTTTTATTCCAAAAATAGATTTCTGTTGAATTTTAGCAAATAAAATTCATAGAAAAATATTTTTAGAGGAAATAAAATATTCTGAGATATTTTAAATTAACAAGTAGAGTAAATAACATAGATAAGATAATATATATTACATAGAAATAAGCAAGAAATATGATAAAATGATAAAATAAATTTGCAAATGAATTTTTCATTTATGAAAAATTCATTTGTAAATTCATTCAAGAACAGATTCCAGATATTAATTAAATTAATCACAAAAACTATTTAACATACCCAATTTACCAACTAATCTGGTAAATGTGGATTCGTCAAGTGGTTTAGTGAAAATATCTGCTATTTGTTCTTCTGTTGGAACAAAAAATAGTTCAACAGTACCATTCATGACGTGCTCTCTAATAAAATGATACCTGATGTCAATGTGCTTTGTCCTCGAGTGCTGCACAGGGTTGTTGGTGATGGCTATTGCACTTGTGTTGTCACATAAAATAGGAATCTTGTTCAATACAGAGCCATAGTCTCGTAGTTGGTTCCTAATCCACAAGATCTGAGCACAGCAGCTTCCAGCAGCAATATATTCAGCCTCGGCCGTTGAGTTGGAAACTGTTTGCTGTTTCTTGCTGTACCATGAGACTAGCCTGCTTCCTAAGAATTGACAACTTCCTGAGGTGCTTTTCCTATCAACAACACTTCCTGCATAATCTGAATCTGTATATCCGACAAGGTTAAAACCAGATTCTTTAGGGTACCAAATACCTAGATTTGGTGTTCCCTTAAGATATCTTAAGATTCGTTTAACAGCAACGAGATGAATATCTCTAGGATCCGCTTGGAACCTTGCACATAGGCATGTAGCATACATAATATCTGGTCTACTCGCAGTAAGATAGAGTAACGAGCCAATCATACCTCTGTAGCTTGTGACATCTACCTTAATGGAGTTTTCACATGGTCCAAGCTTGACAGCTGTAGTTGATGGAGTCCTTGCTGATGCAGAATCCTCTAGATTGTATTTTTTGAGGAGTTCCTTGAGATACTTGGATTGACAAATAAATGTTCCATCTAACCTTTGATTTACTTGTAATCCAAGAAAGAACTTCAGCTCTCCCATCATGCTCATTTCAAACTTGCTGTGCATTAACTTAGCAAATCTCTTACAGAGATTATCATTAGTAGACCCAAATATTATATCATCCACATAGACTTGGACTAATATAGTATCATTCTTATGTTTTTTAGAAAAGAGAGTTTTGTCTATGACACCTCTAATAAAGCTATTTTCAATAAGAAATTCAGAGAGAGTGTCATACCATTTTCTTGGTGACTGTTTTAGCCCATAGATAGCCTTGAAAAGAAAGAAGACAAAATCCATATGATCTGGATCTTCAAAACCAGGAGGTTGCTCTACATATACCTCTTCATCCAGCTTTCCATTCAGAAAGGCGCTCTTGACATCCATTTGATAAACTTTAAAGTTTGAAAATGCTGCGAATGCCAGAAATATCCTGATGGCCTCAAGTCTAGCCACTGGAGCATAGGTTTCATCATAATCAATACCTTCAGCTAGAGAATACCCTTTAGCTACCAGTCTTGCCTTGTTTCTTGTAACCACACCATCTTCATCTAGTTTATTCCTGAATACCCACCTTGTACCAACAGCTTTCTTGTGTACAGGCCTAGGTACCAGTTTCCAGACTTGTTGACTTTCAAACTGATTGAGTTCATCTTGCATAGCAATCACCCAATCTGGATCAGTTAGTGCTTCTTCAATTTTCTTAGGTTCCATCTCAGAAAGAAATCCTGAGAACAGACACTCATTTTGAGTAGCACGTCTAGTTCTGACTCCAACATCTGGATCACCAATAATCAACTCAAAAGGGTGAGCTTTATTCCAGACAGTCTGTCTTGGAAGATTTGATCTTGATGATTCGCCTTGAAATTCATTGTGATGTTGTGTCCTACTAGATGATCCTTCAGCATCTCCCCCTGAGTTGTTGCCATGTTGACTTGAAGATTCTCCGTCAGTAGCAGTGGTATCTCCATTGTTTCCAGAGTTTCCATCACTATTACCTTGAGTATTATCAGGATTAACAGGTTCTTCAACAGCAACAACCTCAGGTTCTTGACCATGTTCTGACTCTGAATCTGACGTATCATCAAACTTCAGTTTCTCAGAAGGATCTTCAGTTTGGATACTAGGGAGTTTAGTGTCATCAAATGTAACATTGACACTTTCAGTTACTTTGTGTTGATCAATGATATACACTCTATATGATCTTCTTCCATATCCAACAAAAATACCCTCATATGCCTTTGCCTCGAACTTACCACGACGATCATCTCCATCCTTGAGCACGAAGCATCTGGCACCAAATACATGAAAGTATTTGATAGAAGGTTTCTGTTCATTCAAAATCTCATAAGGAGTTTTCATGAAGTCTTTGTTGATTAGAGTTCGATTCTGAGTATAACATGCAGTATTGACAGCTTCAGCCCAAAAGTACATTGGAAGACCTGATTCATTTAACATCGTTCTTGCAGCTTCAATCAATGTACGATTCTTCCTTTCTACCACTCCATTTTGCTGAGGGGTTCTAGGAGCTGAAAATTGTCTGGTAATCCCTTTGTCTGTACAGAATCCATTTAGAAGTGCATTCTTGAATTTTGTTCCATTATCTGACCTTATTGCTCTAACAGGGACGTTAGAATCTAACTCAATCATCTTGATATGATCAATCACAACTTGTGGTGTTTCATCCTTAGAGTGAAGAAATAAAACCCACGTATACTTGGAATAGTCATCAACTATCACAAGACAGTAACACTTCTTTGACATAAAAAGGATATTAACTGGACCAAATAAATCCATGTGCAATAATTGCAGAACACCAGTTATGGAAGATGTGTCAGTGCCTTTGTGACTTGCTTTCTTTGACTTTCCTTTCTGGCAAGCCTCACATAGTCCTTCTGGAGAGAATTCCAGCTGAGGCAGACCTCTTACCAATTCTCTTTTGACAAGAGAATTCATTGTCTTGAAATTGAGATGGGAAAGTCTCTTGTGCCATAGCCAACTCTCATTTGACGATGCTTTTGCATAGAAACAATTGACTTCAAGATTGCCTCCAGAGTTCATGTCAGCTACGAACAGATTTCCTTTCCGTATTCCCATTAAGGAGGGTTTTTCACTTTTCTTGTGCAGAATCTGACACTTCAGCTTGTCGAATAAAACATTGTAGCCGTTGTCACAGAACTGACTAATGTTAAGCAGATTGTGTTCAAGTCCTTGCACAAGATATACATTTTCAATGATAACATTTCCAGCTAGCAAACAGCCATATCCCTCCGTTAAACCTTTGCTGTTATCTCCAAAGGTAACCACTGGGCCAGCTTTCTCACCCACATTTGATAGCAGGGCTCTATCTCCGGTCATATGTCTTGACGATCCACTGTCAAGAATTCACACTACCGGTTGTACCTGTTTAATGCCCTCTTTTCTTGACGATGAGGTGCTTGCATCACTAGCCATGAGAGCAAGATTCCCAACTTCTTCATCTTCACTGTCAGTATCATCCCAGCTTCTTCCCTTTGCCAGGTACGCCCTTTCAGATTTACTCTTCTGATTAGAATCGTAAGAGTTCTTCCTTGCTTGTTTTGGCTTCCTGCATTCTGTGGCAAAGTGTCCCAACTCATTACAGTTGAAGCATCGAATGGTGCTTCGATCAACCATCCCTGTTTTATACCCACCACTGCTGGTGTTAGAGGATGAAGATCCACCTTTCTGGAATCTGTTGTAGTTGGACTTGTACTTGAACTTGGGATTCCTTTTGAATCTGACATTTGAGAATCTCTTGACAATCAGGGCCATTGACTCATCCTCCAATTGCTCCAGTTCTTCCAAGGAATAATAATCATCTCCTGATTGATTTGTAGTAGGTGAATCAAATTCTGCTACTATCACATTATCTTCAACCTTGGAAGACTGTACCATTCTATCTGACTGTTGAGATTGTTGTTGATATAGTGGTTGTTGTTGTTGTTGTTCATCAGCTACCAGAGCAGTAGACGTGCTGACCACTCTTCCTTTCCCGTAAACTTCCTTCTGCTGAATCTGCTCCAACTCATAAGTCTTTAACACACCATAGAGCCTTTCCAAAGAAATCTCACTCAGATCTCTTGCTTCTCTTATGGCAGTGATTCTATGTTCGAGATGAGTTGGCAGTGTTAAAAGGAACTTTTTATTGACCTCCCTGATGGAATAGTATTTACCATTAATGTTCAGGTTGTTGATCAATGCATTGTACCTCTCAAACACTTCAGTGATTCCTTCTCCTGGATTAGATTTGAAGTATTCATACTCAGAGGTTAGGATTTCTAGTTTGTTCTCCCTAACTTCCTCTGTGCCTTCATTAATAATCTCAATAGTTTCCCAGATATGTTTAGAATCTTTACAATTCATCACATGTCTGTTCATTAGGGGATTAAGGGAATCTACTAAGATTAATTGAAGGCTAGCATCCAGGGAAGCTTCTTCTATTTCAGCAGGAGAGAAGTCCTCAGGATCCTTCACATAAGTTCTCGCTTCGGTGATCACCACATCATTCTCTATTACCTCTGGTTCAATAACCATAGGAATTTTTGGACCCTTCTTCAACACTTGCAAATATTTGGGATTAGCAACCTGTAAAAACAGTAGCATCTTCTTCTTCCACATCACATAATTTTCTTTATCGAAAAGTGGAATTTTAACGGTTCCAACTTTTTGTGTAGTCATTATGAATTTTTGAGTGAATAAAAATTCAAGAAGTGAAAGAAACACAAAAGTCTAGGATCTTGATTTGTACGTTAATCAGAAGGCTCTGATACCAATTGTTAGGTCCCAATTTGTTTGTAGAAGGGGGGGTTGAATGCAAACAATACCGTTTCGTCGAATAAAATGCGGAATAAAATTGTGAAACAAAATTCAAGTTAAATAAAACTTTTATTAAACTTGAAAGGTGTTACAACTACGGTATCGGTTACAAGGGATTAATCTCAAATCAATTATTACAAATTTAGAATAAATTCGACATGAACTTTTTCTATTTTTGTAATTAAAAGATCAAATGCTAAAAGCGATTTGAGATTAAGTTCTAGGGATTTTAATCCGCTAGATAGATATACAAGAACAAGATAAGTATTTCTAGTTGATTGGATTTAACTTTACAATCTAGAAAATTGATCTTGAAGTTGCAGAATAGATGAAATATTTTTCTGCTGCTTTTTCTTTTGTTCTTGTGGTGTGTTCTGTTTGATTGCTGCATAAACAAAAAGTCTTCTGCTTCTTTTATCAAACAGCCGAGATGAATGAACTGCAATGACAATTCTTTGAACCAGCATGACTTTCGGTATGACAATTGATTGTCATACCGATTGTTATATAAGTACAATTCAGATTGTCTTGCAAAGATTAATAACAGATTTTTAATCTAATAAAAATTCTAACAAGACAATTAAATGAATTAGCATGACTTTCGGTATGACTATTGATTGTCATACCGATTGTCATATTAATACAATCCAGATTGTCTTGTTTCAATTTAAATAGATTTAAACCAATTAAAATTCTGTAATTCCTTAATATTAATTCTAAATTAATTAATCAATTTAATTCAATTAATTAATAAATTAATCCTTGCAGATATAATTTATTTTCTTAATTAAATTATATGACTTAATTAATTAATGGAGAATTAATACTAACGCTGAGCAGCAACCATTCTTCTGACAATCTTCTGAAAGTCACTGAGACTTATGAATCAATTCCGTCACTTCAATGCTGACACTCGATGTACTGTCTGGTTCATGAGTGACTAACTTTCGTGACGTTTCTTCATGTCTTGACTCTGTTGTTCTGATTGAATCCTTGTAATAAAATGATACCTTGACGAGATCTCTGTCACTTGATTGAATCCACGATCTTGATTTACATCACTGAGGCATGATCAAATTCTTGAACTTCTTCCAGTGAATCTTCAAGTCTGCAGATGAACAATGTTTCTTTATTCTTTGACAGATGTTACTTTGTGAGATCTCTCTGATGCTTGATCCAATATTTACTTATTACATTCTTATTTGAGTTGAGTTAAATACTCGAATAAATGAGTAGGCTATGACATATGCCTTTCAGCTAGGTTTTGACCATTGCCATGTTTAGATAGTTCATGTTACGACTTCGTTTTGATATGTAGTTCGTTTGATTCCGATGTACGGTTTAGGAGAAACGACCGTTTTAAGTAACGGCGTTTCGCGACCGAACCATTACCCCTCGCCTTACTTTGAAATCTTGGTTAAGGACCTTAAAGTGTTAATTAGTGTATGAAACAATTATGTTAAGTGTGTTAGGAAGTTGGTAAGACACTCGTGAAGGAATCGCCTTAAAAATCGTAATGGTTAAATTATTAAAAATGGTGGAGCCGAGGGTACTCGAGTGACTTAAGAGAATCAGTAAGCGCAAAACGAGCGTTAGAGTCTGAGTTGGTTAGAGTATAGATTTACAAGTGACTTTGGTTTAATTCCAACTTACTTGTTGTTTATAGGTTACCAGACTCGTCCCGAGCCATTCGTAACCCCCAGTCGCTCAGGCAAGTTTTCTATCCGTTATACTGTTGTTGTGATGTATACACTTGTATATGCATTATCTTGTAATAGATGCATGACGGTTATATTAGCAAATTCTTGCGATATATTGTAGCATGTGATATGGTACATATGCATGTCTGTTTCGTATTCTTGCTATATATATCTGTTGGTTCAGTTGATAATACCTATGCTAGAGAATAGCGGTAAATTGCATATACCCTTAGTATAGCGACCCAAAGGTGAAAACATTTTCTAAAACCGGGAGTCGAGGATCCCGAGTAGATTTTATATATATATATATTTATTTATATATATATGGTTATAGTTTTCAAAACTATTAATCGAATAAGGTTTATTCGATAACTTTATTTTATTATTGAATATTATTTCGAATATTCATTCGAGGGCTTATGACTCACTTTATATTATTTATTGAATATTATTTGAATATTCATTTGAGGACTTATGACTCCGATTATTTACTGAAATATATTCTTTATTTTATTAAAGAATAAGGTGTCGATAATCAAATTTATTTTTGATTATTCAAATAAAGATAGTACTTTCGTATAAGTATATCTTTGGTTATTTAATACTCATTTTAAGTATAAGTTTTACAACTTCTACTTCAAGTTATTTATATAGAGATTATCCTTATGGGAATATTATTTAATAATATTCAGATATTTTCTAATATATCGGGACTGATTTATTTTAATAAATCAGCAGTACTCCAAACATTCTTAAAAATGTTTTCGAGTCTTCAAAATGATTTTTAAAGTTAGAGTGGACCCCAAAACTCATTTTTTTATATTTAAGATCTTCCTTTCAAAGGGGATTTAAATACTCGCTCAAAACCTGGGGGATCCAGCTCTGTGGTGCATTTTACATTCGCAACGTGGTTGCTGTTTTGAGAAAACAAATGAATTGATTACTTACCCAACGTTCGGGAAGTAAGCCCATCTAATTGAGTCGGCATAAGCGACAGGCCGGGGTACGGTCTATCAAAGTGTAAGTGGCTGGGTGGCAGTCCATCAACGCGTAAGAGGCCGGGTGGTGATCCAGCACAAGGTCCTTATGTGGCCAGGGTGATGACCAGTGGGGGATTCATCCATCTACTAGTAGAAAAGGTTACTTATTGGTATCTTTGCGTGATCAGCAAGATATCGGGTTTATGCCAAAATTCTTTTCTTTCCAAAATTCATTGGATATTGCAACTCTGTTCATACTTTACATGACAGAGGTTTTCAGGAAATGTATGAGAGATATATATATGGATATATATATATATCGGGACTTAATGAAGTATCTCGTAACTTCATTTCATTCAATAATATTTCAAAAATTGAATCTATTCAAGTCTTATCTTGTATTCTCATCTATGTGATGAACTTTTGAAACTAATTATAACTTGAACGGTGGTAGTTCAAGTAGTATTCAGAAAGATATAAGTATATTGGAGTATCTTGTAACTTCATCTTTTAAACTTATATTTAGTAAATGATTATCTTGTGCGTGTCAAAGATTTTCGGAAAAACGTTGAGACAAGGTTAGATATATGAGATCACCTTGCAACGATATTTTTATACAGTTATACACTGGAACTCTGTGTGTATTATGCATGGAAGAGGACTTCCAATATTTTGAAAAGTATATATGTATATATAAATACTGAATATTTTGCGACTTCATCGCATTAAGATATCAACTTGGTTCATTTCTTTTGACCAAGACTTTCATGAGTACTATGAGAAGGCTCATATATTGTTAATCATTATACATATTATTTTGGTGGGCTTGCTGCTTACCCTTGCTTTCTTCTTTCATCACACAACATCAGATAGACAAGATGAACATGACCAAGCTCCCGATTCGCGAGCGGATAGGAAACGTTCCGCAGTTTCCTATAGGCGTTGATGTCGCTATAGCTGAGGTAGGAGCTACCAATAGGCTAGGCTTTCAACTTTTGATGTACCAGATTTATGTATATTTATGAATTGTAATAATGGCAAAGAAATGTAAATTTATTCAGAAACCTTTTTAAGGTGTATTGACATATAATTGTGGAATAAAACGACTTGTGATTATTTTTGGATATTCATCTCTGAGACTATAACTTGTGGTGTGTGTGTTTATTGTGGGGTCACAGTACAGAGTAGTTGATTGTGTATTAAGATTGGGTGATATTAAGAGAAATGGAACTCGTGACAACCCGGATCCCCGACCCCGGATTTGGGGATGTTACAGAAGTGGTATCAGAGCTAAGCGTTATAAACCTCAGAGATGATGTGACGTTAAGATAATAAGTTCATTAAGATAATAAGAACTCTTGCCAAGTTCATAGTCGGGCTACCTAACGTAGTACTGACAGTTAAAACCCTATGGGAACCCTTATAAATATCGTGATAGAAGCGTAGTTCGTTATCATATATGGTAGCGGGACTCCGAACCCTGAGGTTAAGGAGCAACAACGCGATGATGATTTATTAACTTATTGGAGATCAGATTATGGATCCGATAGAGCATCCTAACGCAGGACCGGATGATGTTGATATTGAGGATGTAACGGTTGAGGATGTTGTCCTAGAAGGGACAGTTGCTGAGGAGGATCCCATGGAGGATCCTGACAAGAATGAATAAAGGACCATTGAGGAATTGATGACCATGGTTAGAGCGACTACCAGAGGTAGGATTGGTCGGTCACTACCGGAGGTTCGTTCAAGTTTGTAAAGATAGTAGCCCCCTTTAACGCGGCTTACTCATAAGACTGAGAAGTTCGAATAGACAGAGAAATGTGAGAACAACATTTAAGAACCGAAGCAAAGGTTGGTGACGTTCCCTATGTTGGCGTTGCCGGATGGAAAAGGAGATTTTGTGATTTGTAGTGACGCTTCGCATAAGGAATTAGGGTGCTTCTTATACAGCACAGTAAGATAATCGCGTCCGCGTCA
Source organism: Apium graveolens (assembly GCF_009905375.1). Taxonomy (NCBI): domain Eukaryota; kingdom Viridiplantae; phylum Streptophyta; class Magnoliopsida; order Apiales; family Apiaceae; genus Apium; species Apium graveolens. The sequence continues at coordinate 304,695,998 of NC_133648.1, read as the reverse complement.
AGACAATTAAGGGAATATAAAATTTGATATCCCCACCCATGAGCTTGGGCTCATGGCAATAGTTTTGCCCTAAATATTGGAGGCACTACTTGTATGGAGAGAAGTGCGAGATTTACCTAAGCCATAAGTGGTCTAGTACATTTTTTACGCAGAAAGAGCTCAACATACGCCAAAGGAGGCGGTTAGAGCTAATCAAGGATTACGATTATGAGATTCTTTATCATCCAGGGAAAGCCAAAATGGTGGCTAATGCCCTTAGTAAAAAGGAGAGACTCAAGATGATAATGTCTTTTGGAGAGTTTATAAGAGATTTTGAGAAAATGGAAATAGAAGTGAAGGTAACCGGAGCCGGTACCGAAAAGCTGTTTGAGATTGCAATACAGTTCAAATTATTGGAAAAGAACAGATTGTGCCATAAAAAGTGATGAACGAAGGCAGAGAGCCAACAATTAGATAAAAGATTAATATCGAGAAAGATGATAAGGGAATAATGAGGTATTCCTACAGAATTTGGGTTCCAAATGTTCAAGAGCTTAAAGATGAGATCTTAGATGAAAGCTAGTTTGAGGAATAAGATTTGAGCAAACCCTGAACGTGATAGTCAGGGAGGTCACCATCAAGATAGAAAGAACCCATAACATAATGAAGTGGAAAATGAGGATTTAAAACATGAAGGATGACCCCGATTACGGGGAGGAGGAGGAAACGTTCAGACTAAGGAAATAGAAGTCGAGTAAGGAAAGGAGAACCGAGACGGTACTCTTATATGATAATTTATGGACCTTTCTAGATAGAACTTAGACTATTATCCCCAACCACCACCCTGAGGAAACAATGCGGTGAGAAATTCTTTCAAGACCTTTAAGTTGCTAAGCTCTCAGAGTTCCAAGGAACAAGTTGACCCAGTCGAGGCAAGAGCCTGGCTAAAGGAAATATAGGAATCATTTGAGATTCTAAATGATTGATGAACCACAAAAGACTGTTTTTGTCACTTACCCTCCTAAGAGAGACACCACCCGCTGGTGAAAGGCCAAGGAAGGCACGGAGCAAGAGATTATAATAAACTGATTTAAGTGCAGTCAATTGTTTTTAGGAAAGTACTTCCCAAGGTTATGGAGATAGTGTAAAAGCTTTAGAGACAGAACAAAGGCAGACGAGTATGATGAATTATGAACCTAAGTTATAAAAGTTATCAAGATTCATTCCGAGGACACGAATCCAGAATGACAGGATGTATGAAATCAATGCTTATGTTGTGTTGGTTCATGAAATAATGATAAGAGAAAGGAAAATAAAAAGAAACTGAAGTGGAAAGGAATATAAAGGCAATAGAGTTTAAGGAATGATAAGGGAGTTGGGTATGAGGAAACCCTAAAGACTCGTAGTAATAGAAATAGATAAGTATGTAATCGTCAGGATGAGGGTGATTCACCATGAGTTAAATTGATGGTTGAAGGTATAAGAGATACATATATTTTATCCCCTGTAAGTTGGGAGGATTCGAGGAAACCTTGAGATAGTTCGAAGGATAAATAATGAGACGCAGATAGACTGAGGAGACAAGGAAGTAAGAAATTAGGAAAATTGGATGAAGGAAGTGACCTTCAAGAATGTGAAGTGTAAGACCAGGGGTATGATACCCAGAAAGGGAGACGCCAGGTATGAAAGATATCCCAACATTGAGATGACTGTTGAGATAAACAACAAAAGTAAATAAGGATTTATTAAGAAGAAGTTCACGTTGAACACGACCAATATCTTCCAAAACATCCATGTGATCATTACCAAATCAGGAAAGAAAAGCGGATAACCGTTGTTATCTTTTGGAGGCCATATTGATTGACCTCATTTTGAATACAGATGTTATTGTGAAATTAGGCATACTATCGAGGTGGAAATGATTGAATAAGACACCGTTATCAGGAATATATGACTTGATTTATCCATGGAAGGATGCATGTACCTTTTTAAAGGTGGAATTAAGGATAGAACATCGGTAACTTAAAACGAATCCTAGGGGAATGCCTAAAGGTTGGCATTTCACCCTTAATAGGGATAGTATGAGTTTTGACAGTATGAATTGGAAAGGATTAAGGTAATAACAACCTTTAAGATCAATGGAGAAATTTTTTCAGAAGTATATAGACAATGATTCTGGTATTAATAAATGGTATCTTGATATGCCCTGTATCTAGGGAATACAGGAGGAACGATTCAAGGATAACCTTAGAGGTTTTACAAGGAGAAAGGTAATATTCAAAATTCTCAAGAATAGAAATGTTGATAAAGGAAATATGACGTAATTATAATGATGCCAAGTGAGGCACGTGTTAAACCACGAGAAGGTATGGATCGAACCAGTAATGGTCGAAATTGTTCAGGGCAATTATGACTTAAGATAAAAGATGTTCTAAGTATGATTAAAAGTCAGTCGTGACAGTGATTAACCTCTAAAGACTGAGGCAATAACTTATGGAAAAATGGTGATAATTTTTTTTATTTTTTTTTATTTTTACTCATCAGACTTTAAAGAAAACATCTTCACATAAGCTGTGATTGAAATGAGATAGAAAATTATTTGGAGGTGGTTAAAATGACATTGGCTGTAAGGAAATTTTACTATCAGGAAAGGCCAAAGAGGTGGCCGACACTTTAAAGGTAAAAAGATAATTATCGGCGCTCGTGCCAAGAGAATACAATGATAATGGTTAAAGCCGTGAAGATTGTATTATGATTTGAAAGATTGACATTCCTTCTGATGACTGTGCAATACCCAACTGTAATAGTAGTTGGTAAAGGTTTAATTCGTATAATCACCATGAGCGGGCTATCTATCTTAGAAGGTCTTATCTTGAGAGTAATCCAGGACCATATTTCAAAAAAAAAAAAGGACTAAACGAACCTCTGAGTTGTCTTCAATTGAAGGCATACGATTAAGAATGGTATTAACCTGCTATCGTTGCTTTGATTGAAACTCTTCTGTAATTTTATCTGCTTCATGTCATGAAAGTACGTCAGGATCTGGAGTGTTCTTCATGAATTATGAATGGGGGTTATGTTAACTCCTTAGAAGTATTCTATACGACATATATGGACTCCGTATGGTTAGATATTAAGATTTCATGGAAAGTGAATGACGACAGTAGGTCAGTGGTGGACCATAGTAATGCAGCAATGATTCTGCGAGTAATTAGCTGGCTACAACCATGAGAGTTGTATTGGAATGGATGTTGAGATTAAGTACCACTAATCGGGTCGTGGTGATGTATAAGTTATCATTGAATAGTCTAATTAAGTAGATTATTTACCTATTGAATATTTATTCCTCCTTATCAATAGAGGGTCGTATGACTATATGAGGAAGGTTGCGGTGCAAGCATAGAATTCTAGTAACGATAATGTCTAGAATGAGATCCCAGGTTCGATTTTCAATATCGAGGGAGTTTCAAAGGTGATTGTGTATAAGCTCGAGGAAGAGCATGGGTCCATAGAAGGATGGACGGAATAGCGAAAATATTTAGGCATGAGAAATACGATGCTATAATACTTGATGTTGATATAAATACATATATGTTTTGTTCTCCTATGACAAACCTCTATAGTTCAGAGGTAGATTCCAAGCCAGATATTTTGTGGCAGTATATTTTTATATATATTTACAATTCTCTTCAATTCGTTCTTTTCTCTTCTTTTCATTTCATATAAACTGAGAAGAACAACCCTTCCAGAAGGGGAGGTATTGCCGAATGACTATCTATCTTTGTGATAAAAGCCTAGTAGGATACCACATGTTGTTTAATTGCTTGTCAAGTACTAAAGGCTGGCCACGTTCTGTGCTAACTATGCGATATAACAAGTGTTCATGATCATAGTGATCTCTCAACAAATTCCTTTACTTCTATATGATTGATCAAATTTTGGAAAATAGAAACAGCTGAAAAAGGAGTAATAAAGTTGTGGCAGTATTCGAAATGGAAACACATTCGTGATACTAAGGTTGACGTGGTTATTAAAAGGTTATAGAACGCTAACAAGCAAAAGTATAACCAGTATAATATTAGGAACGGAAGGTAGTAGCGACTACGAACTGGAAAAGGATGGGTAGTGAGAAGCAAAAGCTATAATGCTAGAAGCTATAATGAGAGTCTGTGCAATAGACTTGAAAGAAATTGGAATGATCACTTAACGCGGATTGAGTTATCTTACGACAATAGATCGCATGTCAGGTATCGAGATGTCGTCTTATGAGATTTTTGAGGGAAGACAATGTCGATCCCCCTTATGTTAGGATGAAGTTGTAGAGCGTAAGATACTCGGACCCGCAGTAGTCCAAAGGACCATGGATATAATAGATCTAATCAGAGGACGGCTGGTAGTAACCCAAGATGGACATAAGAGGTATGCTGATTTGACTTAAAAGGAAAAAGAGTATGAAATAGGGGACCTAGTAATGTTATAGGTATCCCTTGGAAAGGATTGATGAGGTTCGGAAAGAAAGGAAAGCTAAGTCTACAATTTGTTGGACCCTTGGATATATTAAGACGTTTTGGGAAGTTAGCATATGAGCTAGCCCTACCCCGAACATGTAGCAAGTTCATAACGTGTTCCACGTATCAATGTTAAGAAAGTGTAATTCGGATGCCAGATAAATAAGGGCATATGAGCGCATAGATATGCAACCCGACGTAACCTATATGGAGCAACCAGGAAGGGTTATAGATTGAAAAAGGAACAATTGCTTAGGAAAAGGGTTATCAAACTAGTCAGAGTTTGATGGTAGAACCACAATGTGGGAAAATTTACTCGAGAGTTAGAAAGTGCAATGCTAAGAGAGTATCCCTATTCATTTTCTATTTGATTCCGGGACGGAATCCTTTTAAGGAGGGGAGACTGTAATAACCCCAATTTTTGGAAATTTTTGAAACCCTTATGAATAGTGTTTTTGCTGAATGAGAAAACTTTTCATGCCACACTATGTAGGGGTTCTGTTATGGATATTCTGAGATTTTATTAGTACTCTATGTGGTATATAAGTGTATGTAAAGATTGTCAGAATCCAATTCCGAACACTTTGATTTTTCCCGAAAATCTACCAGATACAGAAAGAATTGAGTATAAGGTAACAGAATAAAAAGGATTTAAATTCAAGGATTATAAGAGAGGATCATGAAAGGAATATAATGTATTGAGAAAGGTTAAAGAAACCTAAGTAATAAGATCTCGGGTATGATCCCTCAAACGATAAACGAAAACGAAAGTTAAGCGAACTGTATAACAGATCAGCGGTCATTAGGCAAGCAATTAGGAGTTAATCAAGGAGGTTAGGGATGATGATGTCATCAAACCAACAAGGTGTGGACAAGTGGAAGCATTATGACATGTGCAAGATGACATAAGCATGACAAGGGGTTTTGTTTTGTTGGTTGATTTTGGGCCATGTAAAATTTACCATGGTAAAAAGCTAAAACATTTTCCAAGGCCAAAAAGGAGAAGCAACCAAGCAAATATCATAAAACACAAAAATTAGAAGTTGACTTTCCCATTTCAAGAAGAAAGCTCTCGGCTAAAATAAACCCAGCAACTTCAAACTGCCATATCTCCTTCAATACTCACTCAAATGTTGTGTTCTATAGCTCGTTGGAAAGGTATTGAGATTTCCTACAACTCTTGTTCACAAGTCTCTTCCAAATAAGCATGGTAAGACCCTCATGTTTACAGTTCTTTAAATTGGACTTTAGAAACTTCAAAGCCTAACTTTGTGTTCTTGATTTCTTTGGAAAGATCAAGCTTGTAGGAGGCTCCCTAAGGCTTCCTAGCAACTTAACACCTCCCAAGGAAGGTATAAATCTTCACACCCTTTAGTAATAAGTTTGAATGTTGAAGTTTGGAGATGGTTTGGATGGATGAGTAGTAATTTGAATGATACGCATGATTCGAGCTTAATTGTTAAGTAGTTTAGTTGAATTTGGAGATGTTATAATATATGATTGGATTGAGATCCTTGAGCTTATTATGACTGAAATCAGTAGCATTGATGTGTATCTTGAGTTGTTGTTGATTGGTAGTTGGATTGATATGATTTGGAATGGTAAAAATTTGGGAAATCGCGTAAACATAGCCGTCGTAATGTCTGATTTACTTTAGACTGCTTTTGTTCATAACATTAGGACCCGAGAAATCCCTGCTAGGTTTTGACCATTGCCATGTTTAGATAGTTCATGTTACGAGCTTCGTTTTGATATGTAGTTCGTTTGATTCCGATGTACGGTTTAGGAGAAACGACCATTTTAAGTAACGGCATTTCGCGACCGAACCATTACCCCTCGCCTTACTTTGAAACCTTGGTTAAGGACCTTAAAGGGTTAATTAGTGTATGAAACAATTATGTTAAGTGTGTTAGGCAGTTGGTAAGACACTCGCAAAGGAATCGCCTTAAAACTCGTAATGGTTAAATTATTAAAAAAGGTGGAGCCGAGGGTACTCGAGTGACTTAAGAGAATCAGTAAGCGCAAAACGAGCGTTAGAGTCTGAGTTGGTTAGAGTATAGATTTACAAGTGACTTTGGTTTAATTCCAACTTACTTGTTGTTTATAGGTTATCAGACTCGTCCCGAGCCATTCGTAACCCCCAGTCGCTCAGGCAAGTTTTCTATCCGTTATACTGTTGTTGTGATGTATACACTTGTATATGCATTATCTTGTAATAGATGCATGACGGTTATATTAGCAAATTCTTGCGATATATTGTAGCATGTGATATGGTACATATGCATGTCTGTTTCGTATTCTTGCCATATATATCTGTTGGTTCAGTTGATAATACCTATGCTAGAGAATAGCGGTAAATTGCATATACCCTTAGTATAGGGACCCAAAGGTGAAAACATTTTCTAAAACCGGGAGTCGAGGATCCCGAGTAGATTTTATATATATATATTTATATATATATATGGTTATAGTTTTCAAAACTATTAATTTAATAAGGTTTATTCGATAACTTTATTTTATTATTGAATATTATTTCAAATATTCATTCGAGGGCTTATGACTCACTTTATATTATTTATTGAATATTATTTGAATATTCATTTGAGGACCTATGACTCCGATTATTTACTGAAATATATTCTTTATTTTATTAAAGAATAAGGTGTCGATAATCAAACTTATTTTTGATTATTCAAATAAAGATAGTACTTTCGTATAAGTATATCTTTGGTTATTTAATACTCATTTCAAGTATAAGTTTTACAACTTCTACTTCAAGTTATTTATATAGAGATTATCCTTATGGGAATATTATTTAATAATATTCAGATATTTTCTAATATATCGGGACTAATTTATTTTAATAAATCAGCAGTACTCCAAACATTCTTAAAAATGTTTTCGAGTCTTCAAAATGATTTTTAAAGTTAGAGTGGACCCCAAAACTCATTTTTTTATATTTAAGATCTTCCTTTCAAAGGGGATTAAATACTCGCTCAAAACCTGGGGGATCCAGCTCTGTGATGCATTTTACATTCGTAACGTGGTTGCTGTTTTGAGAAAACAAATGAATTGATTACTTACCCAACGTTCGGGAAGTAAGCCCATCTAATTGAGTCGGCATAAGCGACAGGCCGGGTACGGTCTATCAAAGTGTAAGTGGCTGGGTGGCAGTCCATCAACGCATAAGAGGCCGGGTGGCGGTCCAGCACAAGGTCCTTATGTGGCCAGGGTGATGACCAGTGGGGGATTCATCCATCTACTAGTAGAAAAGGTTACTTATTGGTATCTTTGCCTGATCAGCAAGATATCAGGTTTATGCCAAAATTCTTTTCTTTCCAAAATTTATTGGATATTGCAACTCTGTTCATACTTTACATGACAGAGGTTTTCAGGAAATATATGAGAGATATATATATGGATATATATATATCGGGACTTAATGAAGTATCTCGTACCTTCATTTCATTCAATAATATTTCAAAAATTGAATCTATTCAAGTCTTATCTTGTATTCTCATCTATGTGATGAACTTTTGAAACTAATTATAACTTGAACGGTGGTAGTTCAAGTAGTATTCAGAAAGATATAAGTATATTGGTGTATCTTGTAACTTCATCTTTTAAACTTATATCTAGTAAATGATTATCTTGTGCGTGTCAAAGATTTTCAGAAAAACGTTGAGACAAGGTTAGATATATGAGATCACCTTGCAACGATATTTTTATACAGTTATACACTGGAACTCTGTGTGTATTATGCATGGAAGAGGACTTCCAATATTTTGAAAAGTATATATGTATATATAAATACTGAATATTTTGCGACTTCATCGCATTAAGATATCAACTTGGTTCATTTCTTTTGACCAAGACTTTCATGAGTACTATGAGAAGGCTCATATATTGTTAATCATTATACATATTATTTTGGTGGGCTTGCTGCTTACCCTTGCTTTCTTCTTTCATCACACAACATCAGATAAACAAGATGAACAGGACCAAGCTCCCGATTCGCGAGCGGATAGGAAACGTTCCGCAGTTTCCTATAGGCGTTGATGTCGCTATAGCTGAGGTAGGAGCTACCAATAGGCTAGGCTTTCAACTTTTGATGTACCAGATTTATGTATATTTATGAATTGTAATAATGGCAAAGAAATGTAAATTTATTCAGAAACCTTTTTAAGGTGTATTGACATATAATTGTGGAATAAAACGACTTGTGATTATTTTTGGATATTCATCTCTGAGACTATAACTTGTGGTGTGTGTGTTTATTGTGGGGTCACAGTACAGAGTAGTTGATTGTGTATTAAGATTGGGTGATATTAAGGGAAATGGAACTCGTGACAACCCGGATCCCCGACCCCGGATTTGGGGGTGTTACAACTTGTATGTCATTCCTCTCTGCTTCATGTGTACTAAGTTCTTCAAAAATTTATACCATCTAGCAGTAGTAGAGTTGGTTATCTTAAGTAAAGTAGTGATTAATTTTAACTCCTATCATGGTTTATTCTTCAAGTGCTCTTGAGTGAGCCTCAACCTTCTTCCAGATTCCAAAAAATAGATCAGCTTTTCACCAACTAGATCATTTATAATCTGTACTGATTTAATTCTCTGCAAATCTTCAAGCTATTTATTGTCACCAATTTCTGTCAGATTTTCAGGTTTCCTTAGAATCAAAACATCAGCAACATAAGAATCATCATTTGGAAGTCCCAAGCCACTTCTTCTACTAGCTCTTCTAGACTATGAATTTCCACTATAGATCTTCTTTACAGTCTCAGAAGAATTTCTTACTGGTGTAGGTGTCTTACTTACCCATAGTAGCTTCTTCTTTTTTCAAAGGTTAATTCTGGCATATCAGAATTCAAGTCCTCTAAATTAGGATTTGTGACATCAGCTTGTAGTTTACTTGAACGGTCAACAACTTGAGAAGTATCAGAGGTTGTGAATGGTTGAGCTTTAACATTTGTTTCTTTCACAAATTGAGCATTGTCAGAGGTTGTTACTTCCATCAATTTTTCAGCCCAATCAGGAGTCGTCCAACTTCAATCAATTTTACGTTTTTACTATCCGGAAGTCTCGGGAAAACTCTTTTCTAACCAAATTTGATTATTCCGAGCATTTCCGTGTTTTGACTTTTTTGATCCGGAGTACGGTTTTACCTGTACGGTTCCCGGTACAAATTTTACGATACTATTTTCATTTCGCTAAACCGATAAAACCCTTATTTTCGAGAAACGGAATATTTTTATTAAACTATTATATTATCTTCTCGTAATTCGTGTAATCAAAATGCTGAGACCAAGACTATATATACAAAAAGCCCGGTTTTAATAATTATCCAAAAACCGGTACCGAATTGGATTAGTTTTATTAATACTTAGCGATTAAGTATTCTATTTTCATATCCAATATAATCCAACGGGGTACCAATATTCCGTAAATATAAAGAGCCAATACAGTATATTGTTTTGTATAGATAAACACAAATAAACAGTAAAATTATATAATAATTTAGAGAAAATATGTATATTCATAGTGTTCTTCATAATGAAACGAGGATTCAAAGGCGTTATCGAACTCCGATTTTTGCGTGCAAGTAGTCAAATCGAAGCTCGTGACAAGTTGAATCAAGTTCTTCAATCTATTCAAGCAGATTCAAGGGGTGTTTTTCTATATTTTTATTTAAATTTGAATTTAATTATGATTAAATTATGACTTTTTGATTTTGAAGTTGTTTATGTGTTTTGATGATTGCATATTGAAGATAATGAAATTTTGGTCGATTTGGTATATCATATGTTGAATTTTGAGTTCAATAACATAGAGAAATTTGGGTTTGATTTTTGGATTCAAAAATTAGGGTTTTTGTTCATATGAATGTTTTTAATTGATTTTTAGGGGTTTTAATTCTGTTAATTCTGATTTAAAATGGCAAGCACCATCTTGTAGACCATGTTCAAATGATTCGATTCATGTATAAAGTTGCTGTGTTGGATGTCAAAATCGAGTTCACCGGAAAGCTTCAAAGCTTCGCCGATTTTTATGTCGTTTGGTCGGAGATTCTTCCTGAAGGGTTATGGACGAATCATAAGCATGCTTCTGAGTTGCTGTTGTGAATTGGAAACGATTGATGTCCAGAATCGTATCAAACGATTCGTGGATGGCCACGAATTGATTGGCCGGAAAACCAGACATCGCTGGATTTTGGAAAATGGGGCTGCGGGTCGACTGTTCTTCGTGACCCGGTTCTTGACCCGCCAAAGACCCAATTTTGATCTTCTTTTTGCTTAGTTTCAAAACCAAAAACTGTTCTCGTGATTTTCTTTTTTAAAATATTTCAAAATTGTATTTTTAATTTTTAAAAATCATGTTTTTAATTCTAAAATTCATTTTAATTATTTATAAATTCAATAATAAATCTGAATTAATTAATTAATTAATTTTAGTTAACAATTAATTATTTAATTGGTCAATTAATTTTAATAATAATTGATTATTTGATTTAATTAGTTATTAATTGATTATTTAATTAGATTTAATTATTTCTTTTGATTTAAAAATTCCGAAAAATAGATTCGAGCTTTAAAATATTTTTCTAAATTACGTTCAAGGCTCGATAATTATTATTAAATGATTTTGAATCCATTTTCGGGTATTCGAACCTTGTTATATATTTATAAAATGATTTTGGTACCCGTTTTAATTCCGAAAAATGTTCAAAGATTTGTATTAAATACCATAAAAAAACATTTTAACCCCGAACCTTCTTTGAAAAATTATTTCTATCGAATACCTTACGTGCTATGTGCTATCTGATTAATATGTTATTTGCCTATGTGTTAGAAATCATTTATGATAAGGAAAATGCTCTAAAACTTTCTTGAGATATATTGCAAGTACCCTGATCAGTTCTTATATTATATTGCAAATGCTTTGAATATACTTGAGACATAGCATATGTTAGCACGTGATAGTTGAGTTGCTTAACCCTAACCCTGATCATATTATTTGATACTTGAGTTGTAAGCCTTATTCCTTGTAAACCATCGATTGTTGATTTCCCAGATACTAAACCACACAAATACGATACTACTCCACTAATATATATACACCATACACCAAACACTGGAACAGAATTTCTTGAACATACAGAGACATATATATTCTACAATACCTTGTAACATTAAAGAACTAAATCCTGCATAACCATTGAACCATTGTTCATTTATTACCTGATTCTTCTACGGGCTTAAAGCCATTCCTCATGGATACCTTGACATACCCTGGTAATGCTCATGAATTGCATTATGCTCTGGGATAAATGTCTTATCAATGTTAATTATGGTTCTATTTTATTAAATCACAATGTTTATCATAGTAAATTGTTTTAAAATTGGATAGTTTTTATGTGGACCAGATTCGTGGTCAGACCAGATTCGTGGTCGTATTAGGCCAATATGTGCCTTGGATCCAGTATATAGAGTAGAGCTGTGTGTTTTTCTCGGGGTTAGTGCGTGACTAATTACCAGCCTAACCTTGGTTTTTAAAACTAAAAGTGAATATCCAATTCTAATAATTGCTTAACAAGAAACTTGATTCCTCTGAAACATTTCCATTGATCATTTTTTAACGTCTGTTATTGTTATTATAACTTGCCGAACTAGTTAGCTCACTCTTGTGAATTTGTTTATGTTATTCTACAGTTAAAAAGGAAATTATTGGTAGCGAGGATTCCCAGTCCAGTGTGCGAGCTAGGATTTCAGGTAGAGTTGGATCGAGCTAGCAGAAGCTTTATGTTATAGTTTTGAGTTTTGCAAGTTTGTAAGAATGATTTTATTATTAGTTGTAAGCTAAACTAGTTGGGATTTTATACGAAGTAATAAAAGCTAAGCTTGTGGCTTATTTTCATACTTTAACCTGTTGCGATCCGTGGTTGTGTAAGTAAGGGTCATTGCATATAATATTTTATATACAGGTTTATATATTTTGTGTGTGTTCTGAACTCCAAACTTCTAACTCGGGTTTGGAGGGCGTCACAGGTTTGGTATCAGAGCTACAGGTTATAAGTCACTGAAACAAGCCTAGATTGTCAGGATTAGGTAGAGGGTTAGGATTAGGAATAAGAAATAGAAAGATAGGATATCGAGAGGTTGAGTGCGACTATATAATAGGCTTTTGGTACGATTCATGCGGTGATTCGAGATTCTTATCTTGCGGAGTTGATTTTCAGATAGGAGCGATGGCAGATCCAATTATTCCTGTACCATCTGATCATTCAGAGCCTTCAGTTCGAGGACTGTTGGTGAGAATGCGTAGTTGTATGAACAGTTACGTGATAACAACACTAGAACATGACAAGTTAATAATACTACATCTACACAAGAAATCAGGAAGAATGAAGACAAGAAAAATACAAAGAATCAGAAGATTAGAAGAAGGCCTGAAGTCTGTCTACAGGTCACTGAAAGAAGTTCATTAATATGATCATGTATCAGTGAAGAACAAAAGTTAAAGACTTTCAGGGTTTCAGAAATGTTGAAGATTCAGTATACAAGTGCTACCGAAAGATTTTAGTGTATTGGCATTGATTGAAGATAGACGGTGTTCGAAGCATAGGTATCTGAAGAATTGAAGAAATGGTATAGACAGAGGTTAATGAAGATGTTGTCTAAAGTACCATAAAGGATTCCAGTGAAAGTACAGTTGTTTATTGACAGTCAATGTCTGAAGCGACAAAGTTGTTGCAAGTTTAACAATTTAATCAAAGCCATAATACGAAGACCTGAATCGGGATTAGTCGTCTGTGAACCAGACCAGTTGCACTAGGCGTCAACAGCTCGTGAAAGGAATCAGGGTATTATTTATAGAAGGATTGTTAAGTTGAGGAACATACTTGGATTGAATGTTTATCTGTTAAAGTACGAGAAGAGGTGTGCGGGGTATACAGCTAAACAGCTCAGGGGACTGACGAAACTCAAAGTTTAATTGTTAAATTAAATAAATTTATTTAGTGGACTTTAATATAATTTATTTAATAAACTTAAAATGATTTATCGTATAAACTTTAAATAAGTTTAGTATATAAATCTAAATTAGTTTATTTATATAAGTTATATTTAAGTTAATTTTATAAATTAATTTAGTTACAATTTAAACTAAAAGAAAAGAAAAAGAAAAAGAAAAGAAAAAGAAAAAGAAAATAGAAAAAGGGAAAACAAAAAAAGAAAGGAAAAAGAAAAGAAAAACAAAAAGAAAAACAAAAAAAGAATGAAAAGAAAAACAAAAAGAAAAAGAAAATAAAAGAAAAAAAAATCAAAAGATAAAAGGAACCAGGGGTGACAATTGTGTTTAACTGGTCGCCACAGATTTGTCAAGTTAAGTACAAATATGTACTAGTAGCACTTGTAGTCGCCAAATAGCTGGAAGAGAAAATAAACTAAGTAAACAAGCTACTAGTGCCTCTCATAGTCGCCACACAAATAAACAGGAAAATGATTTACCTAGTCGCCACCGAAAAAGCTTCCTTGGTCGCCATAGAGGAACTAAAGCTGTCGCCACATAATATTATTGGATATAAAGTCTACACAATTTGGAGCAGAAGAATTCAGCCATTTATTTTGGATTAATTTCTGTTCATCTTCTCTCCCAAGAGAGTAGTGAAATGGCAGCAAAGATTTACAAAGAAGATCAAGCTTTTTGTATATCCGTTTAACTTCTCACCAGAGTAACGTTATAATGCCCAATTTAATTCTTGTATATTATAGGGGCATTATAATCGTTACCCGGTAATTAAATCCTAGTACAAAGAAAAGCTAGATCATTGTATAGGATTTGATTTGTAAATCTTTGTAGTAGCTAGGAACTTTGTTGTTCTTAGATTGTAGCCGGTTAATTTATTTACCGGAGTGCAGCAACACCCCCGAGGATTTATATACGAATATATACTTCCCCGAATATCTTGTGTTTCTCGTGTTATATTCCCAAATATTATTTCTCTCAAGAACACGAAACCAGTAACCGAGCACTAAATCTTATATCCGCTAAAGATTCGAAAGAATTTTTAATTTAGTGATTATCGTATTCAACCCCCCTTCTACGATAATTCGGGACATAACAATTGGTATCAGAGCTGACTGAGTGATACACAAATCAGGATCCTTAAATTAATTTATTTTATTAATTTGCATTTACATAAATTTATTTTGTAAATTTGATTTAGCAAATTTGTTTTATAAATTTAACTTAAATAAGTTTATGTTATAAACTTAATTTAAATAAATTTCTTTTATAAATTTGATTAATTAATTTATCATTTAAATTTTAGTAAATAATTTTTTTTAATTTAAATTAGTATTTCAGGATTTAAGGTGCCAATTTCTTAATTAATTAGGTGCCATTTGTTCACCTTGGCAGCTCTGTAAATCATTTAAGGAAACAAATGTTCAGTCGACAGCTTCAGTTTTAAAGTGTACATCCACAAATGAATTGTTTGTGTGAATGGAGTGAACACGCCTGACATATTAGTATTCTGTACAAAACTCGCGGCAAAACAAATAGGAAAACAATGTAAAAATGGCAGCTAGTTTTAGTGAACAAGTTACATGTCAGAAACGAAGCAGTCAAGTGGCAGCCTCAGTACACGCGCACAAGGCAGTCACCATAGAATATTTATTTCTAAGAAAAGAAAAAATGGCGCACAAGTAGAAGTAGTCGGCATACAGCTTCTCTGTTGCGATTCGTATTACAATGTTAGATATATTTGAGATATCATGTCTAATCTGATTTGTGTTTAGTTTTCAGAACTTAACAACAAGACTTATCAGGACTTACTGAAAATCAAGACTTACTGAAGTTAGAATTTAATATCAGAACTTAAGGTGTCAGAAGATATATATCAGGACTTAAGTGCGGGAAGACTTCAGATAAGGAATGTGGCTGATTTACAGGAGAAGATCTGGACTAAAGCAAAAGAAGATATGCATGAAGAGTTAGAGGACTAGAAGACTTGTAGAAGATATCTGATTGATATATTTTAGGAGACAAAATTATATTCAATATCAATTAAAAGATATCTTGTAACTGTGTACTATATAAACACAGCTTGGGGTTTACACGATATGTGTTATCATTATTGAGAAACATTATTCATTGTAACCTAGAAACTCTTAGTGATATTGTTCATCACTGAGAGAGAACAACAGTTCTATTGTAATAGAGTTTATTTGAATATACTTGATCTTTGTTATATACTTGTGTTGAAATCGATTTGATTGTATAACACTATATTCAACCACCTTCTATAGTGTTGTGTGACCTAACAAGTGGTATCATAGCTTTTCTGTTAACACACATACAGTAAAGATCCAAATAACAATCATGTCTGAAGAAACACAAACCTCAACTAAGCCCACCAAAACTCAAGAAACTCAGAACACTCAAACCCACAGTCGATGTGAGACAATCAGGGTTCCCATACTGAGACCATCTGAGTATCCCATATGGAAAGTGAAGATGGCTATGTTTCTGGAAGCTACAGATCCAGAATACCTTGACAGAATTAATGAAGGACCATATAAGCCTACCAAGCTCTCTGTTGCAGTTGCTGATCAATCAGTAAAGACCATACCAAAGTAGAGAAGTGAATACACACCTGAAGATATCTCATCTATTGCCAAGGATGTAAGGGTAAGGCATTTGCTGCATAGTGCAATTGATAATGTCATGTCAAATAGGATAATTGGATGCAAGATTGCAAAGGAGATATGGGATGCTTTGGAGACAAGATTCCAGGGAACTGATGTAATAAAAAAGAACATGAGGACTATACTCACTCAAGAGTATGAGCACTTTGACTCAAAAGCTGATAAATCAATGACTGATTTATTTGACAGGTTTGTCAAACTCTTGAATGATCTGTCACTGGTGGACAAGGAATATGATCTTAAAGATTCAAATCTAAAATTCCTTTTACCTCTTCCTGAAAATTGGGATTTGAAGTCTACTACCATAAGAGACAACTATGACCTTACTGAAACTACTCTTGATGAAATTTATGGTATGCTCAAAACTTATGAACTTCAGATGGATCAAAGGAGCAAGAGGCATGGAAGAAAGTCAAGGACAGTTGCTCTTAAAGATGAGGAGGAATCTCCTAAAGTTGTTGTCTCAAAGAAGGGCAAAGGAAAGGCTCTCATCATAAAGTCTGATTCAGAGTCATCATATTCTGATGATGATGATTCAGAAACTGAAAGTTTACCTGAAGTTGATGTTGATCCAGAGATGATGCAGCTTTGTGCTCTTATGGTGAAGGGTATCACAAAGATAGCCTACAAGAAATTTAGAAAAGGCAAGAATTTTTCCAGGAAAGGTGGAAGTTCTAATAAGAAAGGGTTCAGAAAGTCTGAAGGCAAAGGAGGAAAGTCTGACAGAAAAAACTGTTATGTCTGATTCTGAAAAGATGAAAGATTTTAAGACAGAAGTAAAAGAAAAGTCAACTTTTGACAAATTAAAACAGGATAAACCAGTTGAAGTAAACATATGCTTAATGACAAAAAAGCAGCTTAAGTATAAGCTGAAAGAGATTAGAAATATGAACAAGGTAAAGGAAGCTAGGAAAAATAGGAATGGAAAGGAAGGTGTGAATAAAAGCAATAATTATATGCCTGTTCCTAATACACCTAGAAAGAAATGTTATAACTGTGGAAACTCTAACCATTTTGCTTCTTTTTGCAGGAAAAATAAAAATATAAACTCTTTACCTCCTAAATCAGGAGTTAAGAGTCAGTCTGTTAGGTTTAAACCACAAAATCCTTATTTTCATTGTGGTAGTTTATGGCATTCCATTTATACTTGTAAGGAATATCATAGTTTGTACTATGATTACTATCAAATAAAACCTTCTTTGAAGAAAGTGTAATTCCTTCTAGTGTAAGTTATTATGCAAAGTCTGATATAAAGTCTGATAAACAGCATGTTAGCATAAACTCTGAAATTAAATCCGCTGCAAATGCTAACAAACTTAAAAAGGCCAAAGGATCCAAGAAAGTGTGGGTCCTTAAAACTAACCAATAGTGGTCTTTGTGATTGCAGGGCAACAAGAAAAATATCCTAGTTCTTGACAGTGGATGTTCAGGACATATGACTGGAAATAATGCCCTGCTATCAGAATTTTTGGAGAAAGTTGGCCCAGGAGTTTCTTATTGAGATGGCAACATGGGAAAGACTCTAGGATATGGAAATATCAATCTTGGGAATGTCATCATTGAATTAGTAGCTCTTGTCTCAAGACTTAAACACAATATATTAAGTGTGAGTCAAATATGTGACAGAGGTTATCATGTGGATTTCTTTGAAGAATACTGTCAAAGTTGTAAGTAATTTTATAGGAAAAGCGGTTCTGAAAGGTTACATGCATGGTAACATATATGAAGCCAGACTTTCAACAAACTCTAATGGTTCTGCAATCTGTCTGTTAAGTAGAACATCAATTGAAGAAAGCTGGAATTGGCACAAAAGACTCTCTCATTTAAATTTCAACAACATAAATGAACTAGTAAAGAAAGATCTTGTGAGAAACTGCCAAAATCAGTATTTGCTCCTGATGGCCTTGGTGATTCATGTCAAAAGGCAAAACAAAGAAAATCTTCATTCAAGAGCAAAACTGAATCCTCAATTCTTGAGCCTTATCACTTACTACATGTTGATCTATTTGGTCCAGTCAATGTCATATCTATTACAAGGAAGAAATATGCTATGGTTATAGTGGATGAGTTCACAAGATACACTTGGGTGTATTTCTTGCACAAGAAGAATGGAACTGCATCTACTCTAACTGACCATGTCAGACAGCTGGATAAATTGGTCAAAGATTCTGTTAAAATAATAAGAAGTGATAATGGCACTGAGTTCAAGAATTCAATCATGGAAGAGTTCTGCAAAGAGAATAGAATTAAGCAGGAATTTTCTACACCTGGAACTCCACAGCAAAATGGAGTTGTAGAAAGAAAGAACATGACTCTCATTGAAGTTGCACGAACTATGCTTGATGAAGCAAAGCTGCCAACCTACTTTTGGGCTAAAACTATGCAGACTGCTTGTTTTACACAGAATGCTACACTCATAAACAAGCATGGAAAAATACCATATGAGATGGTGAAGAAAAGAAAGCCAAATCTGAAATACTTTCATGTATTTGGATGTATGTGTTTTGTTCTTAAGAATCATCCTGAACAGCTGTCAAAATTTGATCTAAAAGTTGATGAAGGAATTTTTGTTGGATATCCACTTTCCACAAAGCCTTCAGAGTCGACAATCTAAGAACAAGGGTTGTCATGGAATCTATCAATGTATCTTTTGATGATAAGAAGATTACTGGACTTGAAGATTTCAATGATCATGATCAACTGAGATTTGAAAATGAAGAATTAAGTTATGATTCTATAAATTCTGATGGCTTAAATTCTGCAACTGTAAGTTCTGACGGGTTAAATTGTGATGTCATTGAAACGGTGCTAACTACTCCAAGGGAAAATGCACCTATTCAGGGGGAGCAAGCTGAAGATCCTACCACTACTCAAGACTTTCAAGAAGCATCAGAACCTGTCACTGGTTCTTGAACTTCTGATTCATCAACTTCTGATCAGCCAAATTATGATAATTCTAGAAACTCTGATTCTTCAAATCCTGAAGGATCCAACTCAAATTCTAAAGTTCAGAAAATGCTGATGGAGACAGCATGGATCATGTGGGAGGATCCAGTTCTAGAGAACAACTTCCTTCTGCAAGGAACTGGACTAAAGCACATACACCTGACTTAATAATTGGAGATCCTGAAGCAGGTATCAGAACTAGAACTGCAACATCAAATGAATGTCTCTATCATTCCTTTCTATCTCAGACTGAAACAGAGAAAGTGGAAGAAGCTCTTCAAGATGCTGATTGGGTGCAAGCAATGCAGGAAGAGTTAAATGAATTTGAAAGAAATAAAGTCTGGACCTTGGTGCCAAGACCAAAGAACAGATCAATTGTTCGCACAAAATGGGTGTTCAGAAACAAAACTGACAGTGATGGCATAATTACAATAAACAAAGCAAGGCTGGTTGCTAAAGGCTACTCTCAACGGGAGGGTAATGATTATGATGAAACATTTGCACCAGTTGCTAGATTGGAAGCCATAAGAATCTTTTTGATTTATGTTGCTCGCAAGAAGTTTAAAGTCTTTTGAATGGATGTGAAAAGTGCTTTTCTCAATGGAGAATAGGAAGAAGAGGTATATATTGAACAACCTCCAGGATTTGTAGATCCAAAATTTCCTAATCATGTCTACAGACTTGATAAAGCACTTTATGGCCTTAAGCAAGCGCCAAGAGTATGGTATGAGACTTTAGCTCAATTTCTTCTGGAAAGTGGATTTAACAGAGGCACAATGGATAAAGCTCTGTTCTACCTCAACCATGGAAAGGACTTACTTTTGGTACAGATATATGTTGATGATATCATCTTTGGTTTTACAAATGCCAAACTCTGTGAAAGGTTTTCAAAGTTAATGCAGTCAAGATATCAAATGAGTATGATGGGAGAACTTAGCTATTTTCTGGGACTTCAAGTCAAGCAAAATGAAGAAGGTACTTTCGTAAATCAATCCAACTACACCAGAAATTTACTCAAGAAATTTGGAATGCAAGACTGTTCAACTGCATCCACTCTCATGGCCACTGCAACCAAGTTAGATAAAGATACCGTAGCACCGGTAGATATTACTAACTACAGAGGTATGATTGGCTTTTTAGTCTATTTAACTGCTAGTAGACCTGATGTCATGTATGCTACCTGTCTTTGTGCAAGATTTCAGGCTGATCCAAGAAAACCTCATCTAATAGCTGTGAAAAGAATTTTCAAGTACTTCAAGGGTACAGCTGATCTAGGATTGTGGTATCCTAGAGAATCATATTTTAAGCTAATAGGTTACTCAGATGCAGATTTTGCAGGATGCAAAATAGACAGGAAAAACACTAGTGGAAGCTGCCAATTTCTTGGAGGCAGATTGGTTTCTTGGTTTAGCAAGAAACATAAATCAATTTCCACATCAACTGTAAGAGCAGAACATATTGTTACAGAAAGGTGTTGTGCACAGATTCTTTGGATGAAGAATCAGTTACTGGACTATGGGTTAGAATTTTCTAAAATACCCATTTACTGTGATAATCAAAGTGCTATTTCTATGACAGGTAATCCAGTTCAACACTCAATGACAAAGCACATCAGCATTAGGTACCATTTCATAAGAGAACATGTGATGGAAGGTACAATGGAATTGCATTTTGTTCCAACAGATCAACAACTAGCAGATATCTTCACAAAACCACTATGTGAAGCTACTTTTACAAGACTGGTAAATAAACTTGGAATGGTTTCAGGTTCTTTCTTAAAATCTGCTTAGTTTTTATTCTCATGCATCAGAATTTATGATCAGTGTTTACAGATTGTCTTATCTCTATGTAATCTGTGCTTAAACTGTAATATATTAAATACTGATTGTTATCTGATGTGATTTTATATACTCTGATAGTGTTTTGAATAATATGTGACTATTCAATCCAATGAGGATTACTGTGCTAGATGCTGACCTAGTAATCTTTAACATACTAGAAATCTCATGCTTGAATTAGTTATTTATGTGGAAATACATTTACACAAGCAAATTCTGATTTTGAGCTTAGTCAAATTTACTTTGTGTATCTTAATACTAAGTCACAAACTAGATTTTTGCTTCTTATTTGTCAAATTCTGATGTCAGTAAATCTTAAGGATGAACTACATGCTTGATAAGCCTCACAAAAGAAATTGAAGTCAGGTACTCCTTTGAGATATAGAGTAAATATGTGAAAGGGAAGACCGAAGTGCATTGCAGGTATTAAGTAATATGCATTATAAAAGCAAATAAATTTTTCTTGGTGACTTTTCACATTCTTTGATTACTGGAGAAATGCTCTGATAATAGCATAAATTCTTATAGCAGTTGTGACTCACTTACACTGAGAAGCCACTGTAAAAAGAATGTCAAAAGATGCATAAAATGAGCACAAACAGTTGAGGTGGACTCTTGCATAAATTTATTCTATAGTAGACTTCAAAATTAAAGACAAATTTTAAGCACTTTTCTTAGTTATGCCTTATTTCTAAGATATACTGAAGTTTATCAAACTTTAATCATTATCTGATCATTTGCAAATGCACAGACTCTCACTCCATATGAATGATGAAAATTACTGTGGTGTTTAAGTTGTTTTTGACAAACAGTTAAGTATTATTTGCATAAATTATGAGGACAAGTTCTGATGATTAAACTCTGAAGAAATCAATCAGTATTTGTATGAAAAATCACAGAAATAGACATTCACTTTTTGAGTACAGAAGCCATATTCTGATGACTGCTAAGTTCTGATAATAGTCAAGTTCTGATGTAAATTCTGATGCTTACGTGGCATTATTTATTTGCTTCACTTATTTGTGGTTTTACTGTAATGGTCATATTTATCAGAAAATAATTAGGTGAGATAAAAACAGTCATAATCATTTGGTTAGTGGGAAACGTGTTTGCCTTGACAACTGCATGTGCACAATAATTACTGCTTATTTCTCGTGCCCACTAACTACTGCTTTAACTATTTACTGGCTGACAGGTGTAAAGTGTCGGTTTCACTTCCAAAAAGAACTGTTGAGTGGAGAGAGTATTTATACGGGAGTTAAAAGATTTTACAATCTTTTACCTACTTTCTAATTCTTTTCTTATCTCTATTATTCTTTCTCTCTCTTTCTAATATTCTCTGAAGCTCTATCTTTCACAGGCATTTTATCAAACACTTTGCAAAAACACATTTTCTCACTTATTTCTTATAGAAATGGCACCAAAGGACATCTTTTTTAATGGAGCGAAGTTTGTTCCCAACAACTACATGGCTATTCTTTCTAAGGATGAAGCTCCATCAGAACTTCACTTCATCTAATATTTTCTATCTCGAAGTGAGATTGGGTATGCTTTGACCCAACCAGAAGCAATCTCAGGAACTCAAGTGCTGGAGTTTTGGAGGAGTGGTGTATATGATGATGGTGGTGCAAATGGGTCCCCAAGTATTATCTTTACAACAGGGG
The DNA here is from genome assembly GCF_009905375.1 of Apium graveolens. NCBI lineage: Eukaryota > Viridiplantae > Streptophyta > Magnoliopsida > Apiales > Apiaceae > Apium > Apium graveolens. The sequence goes on along the minus strand of NC_133648.1, from coordinate 304,673,352 downwards.
AGGATGAACATATGGTGACTGTGTCTACAGTTCGCAAAGCTCTACATCTGCCAGAAGATTGTATTTTTAATTCAACAGTTGAGGAGCCAGCTCTTCAACAAATGATGGCAAATCTGGGCTATGAAAAGACTTTGGCAAAGCTTGGACAATTGAAGAGACCCCACATCAGGAGGAAGTGGAGTTTTTTCTTTGACTGCATTACAAAGGCCTTTACCAACAAGTGCTCCAACTTTGATGCAATCCCAATCCTGAGTCAGCAAATCGGGTATGCTCTCATTAATCAAACTCATTTTAATTATGCTAGTGCTGTGCTAGGATTTATTGGGGATAGGATGCAAGAGGACAGAAATACTGTATATTTTGCTAGATTTTGCCAACTTGTTTACAGTTTCCGTAGTTCTGATAAGGCCCAGCTAGCTAGTGAGTTGATTGAACCCTTTAAACTTGCTAAAAGGGCCTTCACCGACTTATTATCTACTGATAATAAGAAGACTGTACTAAGACCCCTCCAAATTCCTCAGTCAGTTAAACAGGTCTTAGTAAACTCTGATCCAAACACCTATGCTGCCATATATCCTGATGTACAATCAATCCAACCTCCATCATCACCTACAACCACTACACAACCTACCACTTCTCAACCTCAACCAACTCAACCAACCATCCAGACATATTTCCTGCCAGCTCAATCCTCTCAACCTTAACCATCAGTACCTACCATCAGATACAACGACTCTTGTACTTTTCTTTTTATTTCTAATATCTAAGAGTGTAATAGTGGAATAAACAATTAAATAAATGTGTGTATTGATTTTGGCAGCAGTTATTGATTATTATTTATTTATTTGTGATATGTTGATATGTGGGATTGGATTGTGTGATTTATTATTGGGTTATACGATTTTATTTCGCTTGTAAAAGTGATTTTATTATAGTTTTAATTCTATAAATATTTGGATTGTTTCTAAAATTGGTTTTATAATTTTATAATTTCAATAATTATTTTTAGGACTTTATAAAATTGAGAAATCAATATTTCATTAATTATTCATCTTTAAATGATTTTTTGATTGCGTTTATTTGTAAAATCTATATTTAATTCAGGAAATCTTCAAAAATTATGAAACTCATATTTTATTAAGTTCGTATTATTCTGAGAATTTTAAAATTATTTTGGAAATTTTCGGGATTCGTTTCACCTGCGCGTCGTTTCGTTATTTGTTAAAAAGCGGGTATAAATGTGTGCCTTAGAAGTTATTTTTAAAATTTCGAAAATTATGTTTTTAATTATTTTGGAATAGTTCTGATCTTTTCAGACTAGTTGGGATTTATTTTGATATGTTTTCAAATATACATTGATTGCTAAAAAAATTGTGAAGTCGGGATTAAAATTGGGTTCCAGGAATTTAGGGACACGTGTTAATAAATTAACACGTATCCTATTTTACAGGACACGTGTGGCTTTCATATTAATTCATGAACATCAATCTATCTTTGCTCTCGGCTGTATCTCTCGAATTCTCTCGATTGTCCCTCTCCCTGCTTCGTTTCTTCGATTGTTTCTCCTTCCTCCTCCTTCATGTTCCTTCTTCGTTTCTGTTCCTCTGTTTCTCTACCGTTTCCGGTGAGTTTCGCCGCCGTTGTTCCTGTTCCTTTTTCCGATTGGTGCTCGGTTCTGTGCTTAATTAATTGTGAGTATATATATGTATATATGCATGTAGTCAGTTGAGAATGGATGATTAGTTCCTTGTTTCTCCTCTTTGTTGTTGTTGTTGATTCCGGTTGCCGTCACGTAAATTCCGGCTAGGTGGCCGGAAGTGTGTGCGCGTCTGTGTTGTGTGTGTGTGTGTGTTTTGTGATATGTGTGTGTGTGTGTTTTGTGATGTGTGTGTGGTTCGTGCTGTGTGTGTGCGTGCGCCGGCCGTGAGGCCGTGTGTGCGGTGGCAGTGGTGGCTGTGTTTTTGGACTTGGGCCTTGCAGTTGGGCTGTGATGTTGTTGGGCTCGACTGTTGGGCTGAATTTCTGTAGTGGGCTGATTATTATAATTTTAATTTCTATTTTCCTTTTTTTGCAGGAAAAATAAATGATTAATATTCGTGAAATAAAAAACTTTTGGTTGCGGAAGAATTATTTTAATCGGCGTAATTTATTTGGAAACCCGTAATATAACGGGCACCAATAAATTATACCGCCGTTGACGATGAACTTCGGTGAGTCAACGGTGGACGGTAATGACGTTGTTTTGAGTCCTAAATTTTATAAATAAATAAAATGATTTATGTAAAATATTTTCAGACTTAAATAATTAATTACGAATTGTGTTGTGGTATAAGTGATATGAGAATGGTGAACTTGATGTTGTGGATTGTTGTGATTGTTGACGTCGATTGTAATTGACGGGTAGGCTTATAAACAAAGGAGTTGCTGCCAAAATTTTCTAAAAATATATTTTTAAAACGTATGTATTTATGTTATACATGTTACCCCTATTTGTGTTCGAATTACGTGATTATGTGTATAATTTTATACGAGTCGGGTTATCGATTGGGTTATTAGGATTTGAGGATATCAAGCATGTCGGTATAAATGATTAGGGTACTCTGTATTTGTAGATCCCAGTCGAGTTTCCCCAGGACCGAAGTCAGCGTGAAAGCTACTTAGGGTTTTATAAAGCGTTGCAAGCAAGTACCCCTAACCATTCTTTTATGATTAAGTACGTATGAATAGCTAAATATTTTATGGATAATCAATTATAGTCCCGACAGATGATTCAATATAGTCCCTACGGATGACTAATTGATATCCACCAGGTGAGTAGCTTATGTAACAATAAGTACGGTAGCACATTTCTGCAAAAAACTTTGTATAAATTCTGTAGTAGCTTATGAATCATGTAGACTACTAGTAGATGTGCAGAATAGGTTGATTAAATGTATATATAAGATGACTTGTAATTATGCACAAATGAAATGGAGTCAAGTGATAAATGGCTACCCGACGGATGATCAACAAAGCTACCCGACAGATGATCAACAAGGCTACCCGACGGATAACAAGCATATACCCGACAGATGATCAATTCAAATATCTGTTGACAGTGAAAACACAGTCACATGCGTCGAGTGTTTGTAAAAGGAATATGGCAGCCTGTTTAGCAGGGTTTGAGAACAAAGAAGCATTACCATTTCCATGTTATTATGAAGATATTCAAAGATGCTGGAATAGAGTAGTGAAGCAGCATGGAGTTAGACTTGATAGGTATTGTTTTATTATCTTGTCTTATTATCATGTAAACTTGGTGATATATAAACCAAGTGTAGCTAGTAGAACAAACTAACTAAGCAAACACATTTTTAGCAGAGAAACATTTGTAAGCTATATTCTGTAGAATTTTTCTGTAGTTTGTTTGTTCACTTGTAAAGCAGCTGTGAGCTATTCAAGCTTTACAGGGTTCTCTTGATATATATATATATATATATATATATATATATATATATATATATATATATATCTGGTGGATACATTCAAATCCACCAGAAAGTTTTAAAGACCTGAGTTTTTATTACTTTATGTTTGATTAACTTAACTCTATATTCCGCACTTTGTAAATCAAACAGTTAGATATAAATTGAGTTAGAACCATTTTTCATAAATCTCAAAAAGAAGCCAGAATTATATTCAACCCCCCCTTCTATAATTCTTGTTGTATTGTTAGGGAATAACACACCCTATCTTCAGCTTTGAATCTTGAAAGCCCAAAGCCTTTCTTCATAACCCTTTTATAGCCCAAAAACAGAAATATGCCACCTAGAGATGTTAAAGTAGAATGCCCTGAAAATAGTAATGGTATATTGTGGATTTTGTATCGTAGAACTGTTATATAGTTACTTGCTGAGTTTTATACTCATATGTTTTTGCTTTGATCTAACCATGGCAGTTAAGCAAGAGGATGGCCAGGCTTAGGCACACTGCTCGTAAGAGCGTACCTGGTGGTCCCTACCGTGTTGTAGGCTTCCAGATGCCAGAGCAGGTAGTGCAGGTTATGTATGAGAAAGCGCTTATCCAGAAAGTTGTAAAGATATAATGGGTTATTTGTCGGTTCCAAGTCGGAGTTGATTATGTAAATTTGGTTTTATTTTGGGTTGTAATTTATATATTATGATTGGTAGTTGTAATCTTGTCTCAAACTTTATCCTGTTTGATCCTGTTAGTAGCTAATCGGGGTTTATGCTTATTTATTCATAGTTTAAAGGTGTGTGGATCCTCATTTCCTAACCCTGAGATTGAGGGCGTCACAAGTTGGTATCAGAGCTACAGGATCTAGTCCCTGAGATGAGTTAGGATAAAGGGGTATTTTGGGTATGTATATCTATATCGCGAGAGTGTTCGACTCATATAGAGTTGAGTTAGAATATTAGGTATAGTATAAGGAAAGTGTATATAAGCTAAAATGGCAACTAGAGTTAGGGTGTGAGTTAGTTGGAAGTTTTATTTAATCCTAATGCTGTTTCTTGGCTGCTTTTTTGTGTTTTCTCTCAGGACCCCAGTAGTGGTAGTGATTCCGATTCAGAGATTAGTTTGACCGGTACCCTAGTGGACCCCATTCCACCCTCTTCAGAGGAGCCTGTGTATGTTAGTTCAGACCCAGAGGAGGATCCATCTGAGAGTAGTGAGATTCCTATACAGATAATACCCTTGAGACCAGAGCCAGAGACCCCATCCCCTGAGCCAGAGTCTGAAATGCCTAAGATTGTTCCTGTTAGTGTTGGTGGCAAGTTAGCCCAGGATTGAGACTTTGTTTACTCCCGTATTCCTGAGTTGGGAGCTTTGGTGGATAGGTTAATTCGAGACTCTAGGCAGAGGACTTCAGTAGTAATGGAGGAGTGGAGAGCTAGGATTCAGTTGGTGGAGCAGGTTGCCCGGAGGAGATTAGATGAGGGACCATCCACTAGTGATGCTGATGCTGAGGCCCGGAGGCTGCATAAGATCATTCGCTGGATGTTGGTTATGTTGAGAGAGATTCTGGAAGATTAGATGATAGTGTTGGTCAGGCGAGACAATTGGTGGGGCCCGTAGTTGTTGTTTTTCAGTGCCGGTAGGCTTTGAAATACTTGGTCAGATTCCGGGATCCCTTTTTCATTTGTTGTATTGTATCTCAGAACTTTGTAGTATTAGTTGTTAGAAGTTAGGGGAAGATAGGGGGTGTTTTCCAGTTTTTCCTCTGTTTAGCCCTGCTATATTATTGTACCTTATTCCAGAACATGTCATAATCAGACTTTTATCTATGTACCTTTGGCTTATTGAATCAATCATATATCTTGTGCACCATGGAAATCTTTATTAACTGTCTTGCATACCAGGTTTCCATACAACCGTGTTTAAAATTTCGTAAAATCGTACCTTGTGCCATGAGAAAACATCACTGATCTGAGAAATTATATATTAATAGGATTGCATGTGCAAAACTGGGTAAAGCTTAAAACCCGTAAAAATGATTTCGTAATAAAATGTTGTTATATATATATCAATGTCATGCTATCATATTTCTAAATAATTGCTTAATCAGGTTTGTAAGAAATTGCCAACTCACTAGATCACCAAGAAGAAGAAATCCAAACCCAAGATCCAGAAATGAATCAAGAAACCACTATGACGAGCCGACTTGCTCAGCTTTTGCAATAACCCATAGCCCCTAAAGTTGGAAACTTCAAACACTTTCAATCTGTTCATCCCCCAGAGTTCTTAGGTTTGCCCGATCCAATAAAAGCTCAGTCGTGGTTAAGAGATATGGAGAAAGCATTTGAGTTAGCAGAAGTTAAGGATGAAAAGAAAGCCTAGTATGCGAAATATTACCTTAAAGACGAGGCGAGTTTCTGGTGGGAATCTTCGAAGGCTTTGCTTGAAGGAAAGGATTTATCATGGGAGAAATTTACTGAAATGTTTCTGGAAAAGTATTTGCCAAGTTATATGCAAGACCAGTTGGAGATGAAATTTTTGGACCTCAGACAAGAAGATATGTCGGTAGCAGAATATGAAGTGAAATTTTTAAAGTTGTCTAGATTTGTACCTGAGTATGTGAATACGGAGGCGAAGAAGGCTAAAAGGTTCCAACAGGGACTTAGGCCATGGATTCGAAGTCAAGTGGCACTATTGGAGATCAAGAACTATGTCGCCTAGTGCAAAAGGCAAAGATAGTGGAAGGATAGCGTGAAGCTGCAAAAAGAGAAAATAAAGGTAGTAAAAGGAAGTTTGAGAGCTCGTAGCATGAGCAAGGAAGTTCAAACTTCAGAGGAAAGTTTGGAAAGAATGGTGGAGGTCAAAACCAAAAGTTTCAGAAGTTTAAAACCGGTAACGGAGCTCAGAACAACCGTTTCCAGAAGGCTGGACAACCGGGAGAGGATAGTAGACCCCAGATTCAAGAGTGCAAAGTTTGTGGGAAGAGACACCCGGGAAGGTGTAACAAGTTGGATGTAACCTGTTTTAAGTGTAACCAGAAAGGGCATTACTCATCGGAGTGCCCGAATGGAGCAAAGAAGCTTGACTAAACCTGTTTCAAGTGTGGAAAAGTGGGCCATATGGCCAGAATCTGCAAGGAGCCTGTTCAAAAGGCCAATGTTCTTAGGATTGTTGGACCGCCGCCTCTCCCAGCACTAACAGCTCAACCTAGAGCTAGAACCTTCAATATGAAAATAAAAGATGCTGTGCAAGATGTGGATGTAGTGGCAAGTATGCTTTTTATTAACTCAGTAGAAGTAAAAGTATTAATGGATTCTGGAGCAACTAGATCTTTTATTTCTGAAAGTATTCTTGATAGACTAAATTGTGTTACGTACCCTTTTAAACCCAACTTGATTATAGAGGTAGCAAATCAAGAGAAAGTCACTGTTAATAAGGTTTGTCCCGATTGTGATGTGGTTATAGAAGGTCGGCACTTTTCTGCTGACTTAATCCCATTTAAGTTAGGAGAATTCGACATTATCTTAGGAATGGATTGGTTGTCTAACCACGAGGCGCTAAATGAGTGTAAAAGTAAGAAGGTGAAGTTAAGAACCAAGGATGGTGACGAAGTGATATTCAAGGGAAAAAGACAAGAGAAGAAATTTCTAACGACTATTCAAGCGAGGAGATTGTTACGTCAAGGATGCGAAGCTTATTTGGCTCATGTCAAGGATGTAAAGAGAGAATCCGTAAGGGTTGAAGATATTCCAGTAGTAAGAGATTTTCCCGATGTGTTTCCAGATGAATTACCTAGACTACCTCTAGATAGAGAGATTGAGTTTACAATTGATTTGGCTCCTGGAACGGAACCAGTATCGAAAGCTTCCTACGAATGGCGCTAGTCGAGATAAAGGAATTAACAGCGCAGTTGCAAGAATTGTTGGATAAAGGAGTGATACGCCCGAGTGTATCCCCGTGGGGTGTACTGGTGTTATTTGTAAAGAAGAAAGATGGAAGTATGAGGTTGTGCATTGATTATCGCGAATTGAATAAGTTGACGATTAAGAATAAGTACCCTTTACCGCGAATCAACGACTTGTTTGATCATTTAAAAGGAGCTACTTGTTTCTCCAATATTGATTTAAGATCTGGGTATCATCAGCTAAAGATTAAAGCGGAAGATATACCCAAGACGGCGTTTCGAACGAGATATGGACACTACAAGTTTTTGGTAATGGCGTTTGGTTTGACGAACGCGCCAGCTGCATTTATGGATCTTATGAACAGAGTGTTCAAGCAATATTTGGATAAGTTTGTTATAGTGTTTATCGATGATATATTGATATATTCCAAGAAGGAGGAAGATCATATGGAGCATTTGAGGATTTCCTTAGAAATCTTGAGAAAAGAAAAGCTATATGCCAAGTTTTTAAAGTGTGAGTTTTGGCTAAAGGAAGTACAATTTCTTGGACATGTAGTCAATAAAGAAGGAATCAAAGTGGATCCAACCAAGATAGAAGCTGTGATGAATTGGGAAAGACCCAAGACTCCTACGGAGGTCAGAAGTTTTCTGGGATTAGCCGGATACTATAGAAGGTTTGTGCAAGATTTTTCTAAGATTGTTGTTCCATTGACTAAGTTGATAAGGAAGAACGAGAAGTTTGTGTGGATGGATAAGTGCAAGGAAAGCTTTCAAAAATTGAAGAAGAGATCGGTAACCACCCCAGTGTTAGTGTTACCAGATGAAAAAGGAGAATTTATGATCTTCGGCGATGCTTCGTATAAAGGACTTGGATGTGTATTAATGCAACACGGGAAAGTAATAGCGTATGCGTCAAGGTAACTAAAACCGCATGAACAGAAGTATCCCACCGATGTTTTGGAATTGGCAGCAATTGTGTTTGCCCTTAAAATTTAGAGACATTATTTATATGGGGAAAAGTGTGAGATCTATACAGATCATAAGAGTTTAAAGTATATTTTCACTCAAAAGGAGTTGAATATGAGACAAAGAAGATGGTTAGAATTGATCAAAGATTACGACTGTGCAATAAATTATCATCCTAAAAAGGTGAATGTGGTAGCAGATGCTTTAAGTCGCAAAGAAAGATTGAATATGTTAACTTCGTCAGAGGAATTAATCAAGGATTTTGAGAAGATGGAAATAGAGGTGCAGACTCCAGAATTTGGAGGTAAAGCAATGTATGCTATATCATTTCAACCTGAAATTCTGGAAAAGATTCGATATTGTCAAGAGCAAGTGATGAACCGCGAGAAAGATAAGTTGCCAGGAGAGGAAATTAAATCTCAAAAGGATGAAAAAGGAATATATCGTGTCAATTCATGTATTTGGATACCTAACGTTGTGGAGCTAAAGCATGAGATTTTGCACGAAGCGCATAACTCAAGATTTTCAATTTACCCTGGAAGTACGAAAATTTACAAGAATTTAAAAGAGAGTTATTGGTGGCCAAACATGAAAAAGGAAATCACGGAATGGATAAGTAAGTGTTATACGTGTCAAAGAGTAAAAGCGGAACATCAGAGACCAAGTGGATTGCTTCAACCACTGGACATACCAGAATGGAAATGGGAACATATCGCGATGGATTTCTTGGTAGGATTACCAAAGACCAAGTCTAATCATGATGCGATTTGGGTAGTAATCAATCGATTTATGAAATCAGCACATTTCTTGCCGATAAACGAAAGATTTTCATTAGAAAAGTTGGTCAAATTATATTTGAACGAGATTGTGATGCGTCACGGAGTTCCACTATCTATCGTGTATGATAGAGACCTGATGTTTAACTCAAGATTTTGGCGACAATTTCATGATCATTTGGGAACTAAGCTGAAAATGAGTACGATATATCATCCGCAAACTGACGGAAAAAAGTGAAAGAACAATTCAGAGGATCGAGGATATGTTTCGAACCTGCGTAATAGATTTCAAAGGAAATTGGGACGAACATTTTCCATTGATTGAGTTTTCCTACAACAAAAGTTATCACGTGAGTATTGGCATGCCGCCTTATGAAGCATTGTATGGGAGAAAATGTAAATCCCCTACATATTGGGATGAAGTTGGTGAGCGCAAATTAATTGGCCCAGAGCTAGTTCAACAAACGAAAAAGAAGGTGGAAATGATTCAAAAAAGATTAATTGTTGCTCAAGATTGACAAACGAAGTACGCGAATCGAGAACGAAAAGATATGCGATTCGAGCCTGGAGATAAAGTATTGTTAAAAATATCTCCCTGGAAAGCTTTATCCAGATTCAGAAAGAAAGGGAAGTTGAGTCCTAGGTATATTGGACCATTCGAAGTACTACGACAAGTTGGAAAGGTGGCTTATGAATTAGCGCTACCTCCATAGATGCAACATCTTCACAATGTGTTCCACGTATCTCTTCTAAAGAAATATAATGCTGATGCAAGCCATGTGATCGAATTGGAAATAGTGGAAATTCAACCAGATTCGTCTTATGTGAAACAACCAGTTCGAATCTTAGATCGGAAAGAGAGGACACTTAGAAATAAAGTTATACCTCGAGTTAGAGTGTTGTGGATAAATCCATTAGTGGAAGAGTTAACTTGGGAATTAAAAAGTGAAATGCAAGAAAAGTATCCCCATCTATTTGCTTAGACTAGATTCTGGGGACATAATCCTTTTAAGGGGGGTAGATTGTAACGACTGGGAATTTCACGACGTAATTAAGAGAATAAAGTATGATTTTGTGGTGTAATTATAATTTATGTTATTTAATAAAGGTATTAAATGATTTTGTTGGTTAATTTTCCTTATTGTATATTAGTAATTAGGAATGTAAGATGACGCGTTCTAGTTTGATGAGTCAGCTTAGGGGATAAACTGTGTTGTCGGGCCGTTAGGTAGAACGGAACCCGTCCTAAAAAGGATTAAATTGTTTAAATATGAACTATGTGTTGTTATGTGAAATGGAAATATTTAAGTAAGTATTATATTCTAGTGATGTGTCAGTTGGTAAAAAGAATATATTGTGAAGCATAATTAAAACGCTCAGCGTCGGGTCGTCAAGCAGATTGCAACCTGTTACGCAAAAAGGGGAATAATAATAAAAAGGGAAATTTTGTGATCAGATATTAGTTGTGATGTGTGAATATATGTGGTTGCTAGTATGTATGCATAATTACGTGATCTGTTGATTTTTAAAATGATTAAGGGATTTATTTGATTTAAAATGAGGTTTATTGAACCTTTATACATTTCTTATAAAATTACCCGAATAAGGTCAAGGTGTGAAAGTTGTTTTTTTATCTTCAAAATAGAGGTTGGTTCACAGGTACAACCTTTGTAACTTCATCCTAGAGAATTTCTAAAAATGATAGACGGATTTATTTCGTGATAGGTGCATTTTAAAATGATTTTATGGAGTTAAAATGCTATTTTTAGCATATTATTGTAAAATCCGTATTAAATCAACCGTTCGCTCAAAAATTATTTTAAAAATATGGCTGAAAAGCTAATTTCGAGATCTACGCTCTAAAATTTTCACTCGTTTCATTCCCATCTTTTCCTAGAGATTAAATACAAGAGAAAAGAGAAAAAAAAATTAAGTATGGTATAATGACCATACTACCGTTGCTAAACTAATATATACTCCCTCCCCTCCCCCTTTTCTTTTCTTTCACCCGACCTCACTCTCTCTCTTCTCTCACTTTCTCTCATCTCTCTCTTTTCTCCCTCAACTCGCGAAGCTCTCTCTATCTCTCTCTCTTCTTTTCTCTCGGTATAATCCTCTTCTTTCATTAATTTCTATGGATTCATCCATGAAACTTCATGCTCATTCTATATATATATATACTTTAAATCATATGCATGTGTGTATTTTTGCTTGCATGCGAGTGTGTTTATGTGCGATGGGCTCGGTTTTGAGCCGAGTGTCGAGTCTTTGTTTCGTTCGAATGCTTGACTACAATTTCTGTAAATTTTTGTAAAGGTTGAGCCTTGCATGCGTGTGTTGCTGTGTTTTTGAAAGTTAATCGGAGGTTTTAAGGTCGTAAATCCTCGAATGGGGGCACCACCATGAAACCACAACCACCGGTGATGAACTCCGGTGAACCGGTGGTGAGTGATGATGTTAAAAACTGAGCTCTAGCATCCTTAAACTAACTTTCTGTGTTTGCATGTGGTGTTTTACTTAAAACCGAGTGGAAATTTTGATTTCAAAAGTTATTAAGTTGAACTTATTGATTTAAATGGTTATGGATGATTGTTTTAGAAAATATTGAGAAATTAGATTAATAGATGGTTCAAGGAATCAAATTAAAAGTTGCATGTGTTGTTTTGCTTGTAACCCGAGTGGTTCTTGATTATTAAATTGATTTTGATGATGTAAATGGTTTATTGTTGATTTATTGTAGGGATTATTGAATAAATAGATTAATTTATGGTTTAAGAATCCCAAATGATGCATGCATGTCTTGATTATTGGAAATCTCGAGTGTTCTTAAGGAATTAAGTTGATTTATGTGTTTAAATGGATTGTAGATGTAATTTTGACTTGGTTTTGAAAGAAATAGTAAATTCATGTCAAGATAGAGCTATGCATGCAAGTGTTTAGGTTAAAGATGATTTAAAAGAATGAGTGATGACTTGATATCAAGTTCATATGCAATTTTGGTGCTTGCATGTTAATGTTTGATTCTTGGGTTGTGTTTTGTGGTTGTAGCTGAATGGAGTATAGGTATAAAAGTGATTGATTTGATTCCAATACCTTGTTAAGTGATTGCATGTGAAATTTCTAAGAGATATGTGATTTATTTGTTTGTTTTGGTTCGAATTAAATGATGAAAAAGGAAGGATTGAGTCATCTTGATATGAGGTTATATAATTGATATGATAACTCAAGTATAGAGTTTGAAATACGAGGATTAAATGCTATATAACGTATTTACATCGTAATGCGTGATTTGAAGTCTATTTGGTTAAAGTATACGGGCTTTGGTATAAACGTGTTGTGTGTTTATAATTGAGTATATATACTCTTAGGGTATTGCGATAAAGGGAATTGTTAAGCGTTCTGGTAACGTCGAGTGGGAATCTAATTAAGGTTTTGATTTTTGGATTGTAGATTCGGAGCGTGAGGGCATTCATGCTAGGAAAGGGAAAAGTGTACTAGGTGGTAGTAGTTCAACCTTTGTGAAACAGGAAAGCGAATTCAAGCAAGTAACTCTACTTACTTGTGTAAATTTTTATAGAGAGGATATTGTTCATGCCATGATAGAGTATTGAACTTTTATAGCATTTGTACACCTATTATTGATTCTTGAGATGCCCTGTCATTGTCTTTGTGAACATGTTATTGATAAGATTATTATTCAAACCTTTTAGTAACCTTTTCTTATCCTGATCACTTGTTAATACCTTGAACTCTTCTAAACCCTATAAGAACCTTTATGGACCCCCTTGCGTGATAGTCCTTCATCCCTTTGTGATCTTATCTATATTGATCCTTGAAACCATTTTGATTCCCTAAACTGTATAACTTGTAATCATTTGCTCAAAATCCCTAGCATTGAACTTTGCTTATCTTTGATTTATTCACTTTCTTTCAATTCTTGAAATTTAATTTAAGAATGAGTTTCGACTTGAAAGAGTCTGAATGATTTCATATTCTCGATAATGATAAAATGAATTTAGTAAAATCTTTCTTCTCCAACACAAGGTTTTCCAAACAAATTCCTGATGGATTGGATTTGAGACGTAAGAGACTATTGGGACTAGTCCAGTCATATAAGAGGCTAACGGGGCTAGTCCGATTTAAGGCTGAAATTATGCCATAGGTACCTTAAAGACCAGATGGAGGTCGGTATGGGCTGATCACCCGTGTTATTATGAATTGAAAGTTAAAGTAGTCAAATCAAGGGTTCCATATTTAAAGAGGAATTGAATTCCTTATTCAGTAATTGATTCTTTGAAAATTAAATGGCTTATAATGTTTTAGAAAGAGTTGATTGTGATATTGATTAGCATACAGTTTGTGAACCCTGATTCCTATAATATTATCAATCATATAATTGATTCCTAAAGATGAATAGATTCTCGCTTTCCATTTAAAAGATCATTTGAGATCCAGTTAATGATTTGTGATGAATGTCGGCTTTCACCCTATCTTGAGCTTTGATTCCTGAAAGCCCAAAGCCTTTATAAGAACCCTGATTTTTGTAATATTTTAAAACTTCTGTGAATAGTAACTTGAGCTGATTAAGTAATACGTATGGGGATTATCATAAAATGAATAGTGGAATTTTGAGAATCCGAGATCATATTCTTGTTTATCGAGGAAAATAAGTGAATATAAAAGCTAACGGAATTCGAAGATTCACGATTATACTACGTGTTTTCATATTCGTAAAGAATGGCGTAGAACCGGGAATACTACATGAAATAAATAATATATCAAGGTGTTTCTATGATCAAGAGAAGGAATGAAATTGGTTATAGGATTATAAGCGATTTATGAAACATGTCGTTATACGTGGAAGCTATCGGAATGGAACGACGATTGCGTTTACGATAAATAAACGAATGAGAAATTAAATCCCATGCAAGTTGGCCATGCATAACCAAGTCCTAACTAGTAGTTAGGAGTGTAACTAGATGATTAGAAGCTAACTAGAATAGTTAGTGGAATAGTGTTGAATAGTGATGGGAGACAAACAAGTACACAAGCCATACTTCTCCCTTTTCTCACTTCACCACACAATCAAACCAACCCATACCTTTGCCAAATTATTGTAAAATCTGCTGCATACATCCCATATATTCATTATACACTCCCATACTTTAGCCACAAAAGAAAACAACCCCTTTTCCCTCACTTAAAGCTCTCCCATTTTTCATTCCAACAGTTCGGATTTTCTGAGCAAGGGAGAAAGAAAAATTCATAACTCAAAATATACTCATTAAAATATCATGAAATTTTTACCATAGCTTCTCTATATCATGGGTAAGCTTCGTACCAAATTTCAGCCTCAAATTATTTATTTTCAATTTTATAAAAATGTTTGAATGAGGTGCTGAAAGATACCTCCGAAATTCTAACTTGTTTCTAGGTTTTGTTTCTTAAGGATCTAGCCCTTCTAAGTGTTTTCTAAGCAAACCAAGCCTCAATCATCCTAGAACTAACCTTCCTAGTGTCCAAGAAGGTATAACTTTCAACCCTTTAAGGTTTCATTCTTGGATTTAAGAGTTATGTTTGTTGTAGTGTTAAGATCCAAAGGATTGTGTTTGTTTGAGTTTGTATTGATTATGTTCTTGCTAAAGGCTTGAGATGTTGAGTTTTAATCCATGTATGTGGTACTGGATAGAGCATATAAGGTGTATGTGGATGGATCTTGAGAAGTACTTGTGTTTATGATGGTTATAGGTAGTGATTGTGTTAAGATCAAGTAGTAGAAATTGAGTTTGGGCATTCTTCCACTTGATCTGTTTTCTGCAGGACATTCGGCCATTAAAATTGTTAAAATTTGAAAACCACTGTCCATGAATAGATAGATATTGTTTTTTAGTTTCTATACATGTGTAGATCATAATGAGGAGATTTACGGTTTAGGAGTTATGGTCGTTTTAGTGTAAAACATTTCTGCGATTAGCCAACTGCACTTAAGTCCACTTACATGGTGATTTTGAAGGACTTAAAATAATTTCGAGATTCTGAAAAAAATATTAAAAATGGATATGACAGTAGAGAAGACTGTCCAAAAAGAAGTTTGAGAAAATATTAAGCTTTCAATTTTATAAAAATGTTTTGGTAAAGCGAGCGCAAGCGAGAAACACATAAAAACCTAGTTTTGACGCGCGTTTTCTCACGTTCGAGCTTAAAACTCGAAATGGACTTTCTAAAGCGAACGATCGATTTCAAAACTCACCATGTTATAAAGTGAGAATATAAGTGTTGAGAATGTGACGATCAGAGATTTTTTATACTTGAGTAGTTGCGAAAGTTGCTTAATAAGAGCGAGACGTTAATCGCGCACTAACTTAGACCGTTGGTTCTTGTTTATAGATCGCCAACCAAACACCAGAGACCATACCACTTCGATTACTCGAGGCAAGTTTTCGAAACCCTATCTCATACTATCCATACTATATATATACTGTTGTGATATTGATGCCATGATTTACAGTTCAAATAAATATGCTTGTTTATGATATCAATGCATACAAATTATGCGATTGTTTACGAAAACAAATTTTGTTTTACACGAGTATGAGAAATTGAAACGTATTTCAAATATAATATATGATAATGGGAGTTGGAGGTATTTTAGTAACGATTTAATTCCGGAGAGAGCCGGACGCAAAAGATTTCTACTTCGATAAACAAAGTACGTTCGCGTAATATATATATCAAGCGAACGATTGAGATTTTGACTTAAACTTCGAGAAATATTGGTTTATTCATTTAAGGGACACCCTTACTTGATTGATTATTTTATAAAGCGATACTTAAGGGATTATTAAATATCCAGAAAGTATTTAAAAATATACTGAATAGTTTATAAATCATTTCACGTTATTTAATAAAGATTTAACTATTCAAAGAGCAATATTAGGATACCAAATCCGGTTTTGATTATTTGATTAAGGTGTCTCCATTCGTTGGACCTTATTCAGAAATATTTTGTATTTAAGATTTTTATTAATTCATTGAACCTTATACAGATATGTTTTATTTATGAGATTTTATCAATTCATTGAATCCCTCTTAAATTATTATGAGACCTTAGATATTTAGTATCTTCGGACTTCTAAAAACTTATTTAAAAATAGACATAGTTCCCAAAGGTACTTTCTAAATTATTCAAAACTCTTGAAAGAGATTTATCATTTTAAACGTATCAAAACCTTAGGGAACTTAGTCTAGAAGCATAAGAGTTTTGCTTCCTCGTTCAATAAAGAACAAGTGAGTAATATATGTGTCACCCTACTACAGATAGGGATTTGAAAATAATTTTAAATTCAACACTCCGACAACTCCCAAAGATCAATTGAGTTAAAAGTGATGAATAAATCATCTTATTTACCGGTCAACTTTAAATGACTTATTCCTTCAAAAAAGGATTTTGAATTCAAAGTGATGAATAAATCATCTGATTTGAAGGTCAACTTTTAAAGACCTATTCCTTCGAAAAAGGATTTTGAGCAAAAGATGTAACACCCCCAAATCCGGGGTCGGGGATTCGGGTTGTCACGAGTTCCATTTCCCTTAATAACACCCAATCTTAATACACAATCAACTACTCTGTACTGTGACCCCACAATAAACACACACACCACAAGTTATAGTCTCAGAGATGAATATCCAAAAATAATCACAAGTCGTTTATTCCACAATTATATGTCAATACACCTTAAAAGGTTTTCTGGATAAATTTACATTTCTTTGCCATTATTACAATTCATAATATACATAAGTCTGGTACATTATTAGTTGAAAACTTAGCCTATTGGTAATTTCTACCTCAGCTACAGCGGCCTCAACGCTTCCGGAAAGCTGCAGAACGTTTCCTATCCGCTTGCGAATTGGGAGCTTGGTCCTGTTCATCTTATCTATCTGATGTTGTGTGATGAAAGAAGAAAGCAAGGGTGAGCAGCAAGCCCACCAAAATAATATGTATAATGATTAACAATATATGAGCCTACTCATAATTCTCATGAAAGTCTTGGTCAAAAGAAATGAACCAAGTTTGATATCTTAATGCGATGAAGTCGCAAAATATTCAGTATATATATATATACATGTATACTTGTCAAAATATGGGAAGTCCTCTTCCATGCATAATACACACAGAGTTCCAGTGTATAACTGTATAAAAATATCATTGCAAGGTGATCTCATATATCTAACCTTGTCTCAACGTTTTTCTGAAAATCTTTGTCATGCATAAGATAATCATTTACTAGATATAAGTTTAAAAGATGAAGTTACAAGATACTCTAATATACTTATATCTTTTCCAAATACTACTTGAACTACCACCGTTCAAGTTATAATTAGTTTCAAAAGTTCATCACACTGATGAGACTACAAGATAAGACTTGAATAGATTCAATCTTTGAAATATTTTGAAGGAAATGAAGTTATGATATACTTCATTAAGTCCCAATATATATATACACCTATATATATACATTTCATACACTCCTTGAAAACCTCTGTTATGAAAATTATAAACAGAGTTGCAATATCCAATGAATTTTGGAAAGGAGAAAACCTTGGCATAAACCTGATATCTTGCTGATCAGGCAAAGATACCAATAAGAAACCTTTTCTACTAGTAGATGGACGAATTCCCCACTGGTCATCACCCTGGTCGCAGTAGGACCTTATGCTGGACTGCCACTCAGCCACTTATGCATTTGATGGACTCCCACAGAGCCACTTACACTATCATGGATGCCCACTGAGCCCATGTTACTTATGCCGACTCAATAGATGGGCTTACTTCCCGAACGTTGGGTAAGTAATCAATTCATTTACCAAAACTGCAACCTTGTTGCGAATATAAAATACACCATAGAGCCGGATCCCCTAGATTTTTTTGAGCGAGTATTCAAGTCCCCTTAAAATGGAAGATCTTGAATTTGAAAACAAGTTTTGGGATCCGCTCTACCCTTTTTAAATTCATTTTTGATGACTCGAAAACATTTTAAGAATGTTTGGAGTAATACTGATTTATTAAAATAAATCAGTCCCGATATGAAAGAAATATCTGAATATTATTATTTAAATAATATTCCCATAAAGAATAATTGAGGTAGAAGTTGGAAAACTTATACTTGAAAGGAGTATTAATAACCAAAGATATACTTATACGAAAGTACTATCTTTATTTGAATAATCAAAGTGAGTTTGATTATCGACACCTTATTCTTTAATAAAATAAAGAACATATCTCAGCAAATAATCGGAGTCATAGATCCTCAAATGAATATTCAAATAATATTCAATAAATAAAATAAGCTGAGTCATAAGCCCTCGAATGAATATTATAAATAATATTCAATTAAGTAAAATAAAGGTATCGAATAAACCTTATTCGATCAATAGTATTAAAAACTATATCCATATATATATAAATATATATATATATATAATATACTCGAGAACATCGACTCCCGGTTTAGAAATATGTTCACCTTTTATCCCCTATACTAAGGGTATACGCAACTACTTGCTTATTTCTAGCATAGGTATTATGCAACTATAAGCATTGGAATCAACAGATAGATAACCAGATTACGAAACAGACATGCATATATACCATATCAGCATGCTCCAATATATCGCAAAATTTGCTAATAACAATCATGCACTACTGCAAGATATGTATATACATATATACATCACAACAACAGTATAACGGGTAGAAAACTTGCCTGAGCGACTGGGGGTTACAAAAGGCTCGGGACGAGTCTGGTAACCTATAAACAACAAGTAAGTTGAAATTAAACCAAAGTCACTTGTAAATCTATACTTTAACTAACTTAGACTCTAACGCTTGTTTTGCGCTTATTGATTCTCTTAAGTCACTCGAGTACCCTCGGCTCCACCATTTTTAATGATTTAACCTTTACGAGTTTTAAAGCGATTCTTTCGCGAGTGTCTTACCAACTGCCTAACACACTTACCATAAATGTTTCTTACCCCAATTAGTCATTTAAGGTCCTTAACCAAGGTTTCAAAGTAAGGCAAGGGGAAATGTTTCGTTCGCGAAACGCCGTTACTTGAAACGGTCGTTTCTCCTAAACCGTGCAACGGAATCGAACGAACTACATATCAAAATGAAGCTCGTAACACGAGCTATCTAGACATGGCAATGGTCATAATCTAGCAGGGGGTTCTCGGGTCCTAATGTTATGCACAAAAACAGTCTAAAGAAAATTGGACGTTACGACGGCTATGTTTACGCGATTTCCCAATTTTAACCCATTCAAAAACCATCACAATTCAACCTCAACCCATTCATACAACCAAAGTACATCCTTATCACATCATAACAGCCCCAAATCAACTCAATTTTAACATTCATATTTATGCCTAAGCTTGAATTTAACTATACTACAATCTTTTAACCAAAACAACAAGATTTACCATTCCGATTCAATACCATTTCAACCCCAAACTCTAAACCACAAACATTAAGCTACAATATCACCAATATAACCAAAATCATCTTAATAAACATAGGAATCTAGGGTTTGGAGATGATATACCTTCCTTGAAGTGGTGGGAGTAGCTAAGAAGCCTTAAGAAGCTTTGAGAAGTCTTAGGGATGCTTGGATATATCTTAAAGGAAAACAAGAAAAATTCAAGTTAAAAACCTTGAAAACACTATTCATTGTCTTCTTCATTGATTTAATGAAGAAGATTGAGAAAGAATTGATGGCTTAAACTCATGATATAGCCCTAACTATGCATAAGGATGATTAGGGAATTATCTTACCAATTTAGGAGGCTTGGATCTTGAGTTTTGAATTTCTCTCCCTTTGCAATAGTAAAAAGCCGAGAGCTAACTTGCTTGAATGAGGGAATTGATTTTTGTGTTTTGATGAAAATTATTTGCTTGGCTTGGTTGGTTTGATTTTGTTTTTGTTTTAGTTAATTACCTATTTGCCCTTGATTTTGTGTGGTTAAAAAGCCACCACATCTCCTTCCTTCCCATGGCATGCCTATGTCATGTTGTGATGTCATCTTTCCCTCCTTGTCCTCTTCTCATTGGTTGGGTGACATCACTCTCTCTAATCCCTTTGCTTAACTTCCTAATTGTTTGCCTAATGACCGCTGATCTGTTATACGGTTCGCTTAACTTTCGTTTTCGTTTATCGTTTGAAGGATCATACCCGGGATCTTATTACTTAGGTTCCCTTAACCTTTCTCAATACATTATATTCCTTTTATGATCCTCTCTTATAATCCTTTAATTTAAATCCTTTTTATCCTGTTACCTTATACTCAATTCTCTCCGTATCTAGTGTATTTCCGGGAAAAATCAAAGTGTTCGGAATTGGATTCTGACGATCTTTACATACACTCATATATCATATAGAGTACTGATAAAATCTCAGAATATCCATAACAGAACCCCTACATAGTGAGGCATGAAAAGTTTTCTCATTCAGCTAAAACACTATTCACAAGGGTTACAAAAAGTTCAAAATTTTGGGGGTTATTACAAAAGATATAATTGTTTTGGGACTGGAATGTGGCCTGCCCGGCACGGAGTGGTATCGGGCAGTGACCAGGAGTGGAGTGGCACATTATGCAAGCGCGGAGTGGCGTATTATACGGTTATATGGTCTATATGACCATTGACTTTCGGACTTGCACGATAATGGGCAACCACCGTGTAGTGTCTTGATGAGCCCAAAGGCGGCTAGGTTTGTATTCCTTCTACTAGTAGAGAAAATTTCGTATTCGGCTGATCACCGATACGTGCTTTATTCCAGTATAGTCCCTTTCTTCCATTTTGGAAAAAAACTGTTGTGAAATATACAACAGAGAGCAGATAAGGCTGAGTTTTAAACAAGGATATTGATGAATATATATCAAATCCATTTGAGAAATCTGCCGATAAGGCTGAGTTTAAATAAGGATGTTGAGGATTATATATCAAATCCATTTGAGAAATCTGTCGATAAGGCTGATTTTTAAATTGGAATGTTGACGAATATATATCACACCCATTTGAGAATCTTGGTTCAAGTAACATCTTGAGATTTTGAAATAAAATGAGTACGAGTATAAAATGATTTTGAGAAAGAGATGAATACAAGTATTCAGTGGATATACTATTGTAGTTGATTTTGAGAATACTATAAATTTGAAAAGCATATAAACTTTCAGAACGCTTTGGAGATACAAAGTATAATTATTGGTTTTATTTATCCTTACATACTTAATTATGGGGATATATACCTTGCTAAGCTATAATGCTCACCCTTGCTTTTATATATCATATCACAACAGACTACCAGCATGGATCAGACCAGGACTGCTGTCCATAGGCGGGTAAGGAACGCTCGTGAGTTCCGTAGGCTTTTTGTGCGCCAGCTCCGTCAGGTAGATAAGTGGAGATGATTTATTTGATACTGTTTCCAAGCATATAACCTGTGTGTGTGTGTGTTTGAATAAAAGGTCGAATAATATTGTGAAAAGAGAATTATTTATTTGATAAGTGATCGCAACGACCCGAATTCACGACCTTGGATTTGGGGGTGTTACAGAAATGGTATCAGAGCCAAAGGTTATAAGTCTTGGAAACAATAAGAGTAAAATGGGTAGACTGAGGATCTAAAAGTTAACAAGAACTCTCATCGAGTTCGTTGTCGGATTACTATGGAGTAGTCGCGACGGTAGTACCCAAGGGGACCTTAGCCTTAAGAGTTGAGGCATTGGTTAAGTTATTAACAGTCGATTGAAAAGCCAGCATTAAGGGAAGAGATTGAGTTGTAGCACTCAGATAAAAGAGTGCTAAGAGTTATATGCAAAAGAGAGTCCATTGGTTGAGCCGATAGAGTTTGTTGATGGACTACCAGGAGTTATGTTGAAGTGTTTATGTGAAGTGTTATACGGAAATTGATGGAATCATTTAAGATCGACAGAATGAGGAAAGGAGAAATTGTACATGATTTTTTATATGTTGATATAGAAGTGGAGCTAAGTCTCTGGAGAAAGCGGGATGAAAATGATACCCCAATACCATGGGTTGATTGGAAAACCCGAGTCTTGCCACTCATAGCTCTTTATAGAGTGTCCTTGAGGAGACATATTAAGCAAGAATCAAGATGCTTAATTCTTTTACTATTAAGGTTATTACGTTACCTGAATTGGTTGAAAGTATTGTTCCAATAATAAGGGTTCAATACATGACGAACAGCGATTCTACCAAGAAGGGTATTCGCTATACCATTGAGGAATCTATGTCCTATAAGGAAGATTTTAGCGTGTCCCAAGATGAGAATGCTATGCGATAATACGAAATCATTTCGTCCGTTAAGCCATTATGGTTCGGCACGGAAAGCGAGAATCGACATAATAATTTCTGAAAAGTTTCATGCTCCTACAATCAACGCAACAAGCTCCGAACTACTGGAAGAGATGACCAATAAGTCTAACACAGAATTCCAAGAGTGGGATGTCACTAGGAGCTACGTGTATATTCTCGACATGATGTTGTCTTTTGTTAATGAATCAAATCAGGTGCGTAGGTACAATGTTGCGAGTAACTAAAGAGGAATGAAGAATGTATTTGTGACAAAGCGAGTTATTAAGCGACTTTAACATAATGAGTAGAGACGCGAATAATGTTATATTGGTGATCTTCTATATTAGCATAACAATGCCACCCCGACATATTGGGAAACTAGAGCAAACCCTGCTGAATTGGTAAACCAAAATAACCAAGAACATGAGGAAGTCGAATATAATGAATTCGACTTAGAGGATTACAATGAAGAAGAAACTATGGATACTAACGAGGGGGAAGGCCAGAGCGGAAACCCCATGGACCAAATTATGAATCTTCTTCGAGAGAATTTAAATTGTGACCCTCAACCCATGTTGATCATGTTCCAGTTACTAATGTCTTTAAGGCCTTTAACTGGTTAAAACCCCCAGAAATTTCAAGGGACTGCTAACCTGTTAAGGCCAGAGCTTGGCTGAAAGAAATGGAAAAGAGCTTTGAGATAGTGCCCATAGAAGAGACGCAAAAGACTGTGTTCACCAATTATATATTGAAAGGAGAAGCAAATTATTAGTGGGAACCTAAAGGAACCCTGGAGACTGATGTGATTATCACATGGGGAAAAGTATTTCCCAGGTTTATGGAGGCTCAGAGGGAGTTGAAGTTTCTAAAGATTAAGTAAGATAAGATGTCAGTGGCTGTGTACAAAGCCAAATTTATTGAACTGTCGAGATTCATGCCGGAGTTTGTGAACATGAAAGAGAAAAAGGCAAGGAGATTTCAGCAAGGGGAAACAATGGATTCAGGACCGAGTGTCATTACTTGAGATAACAGACTATGTGCAAAAAGGCCTCGATTATAGAGGCAGAGTGTGAGCAAAGTCAAAAAGAGGAAGAGAGCAAGAAGAGGAGTTTGGAAGCCAAAGCGGCAGGGCGATAAACAAAAGTTTCCGATTAGGACTGAGAGGGGAGCGGTGTCCCAACCCGTAGTGGGTACCAGGTTTAGCGAACAGGTAAGCAAGAGTATCGCCCAGGGAGGTGGTCAATATAGGACTACGTTTCATAACCAGTTTCGGTCACCCCTACCAGATCGTAAGTCATGTGGGGAGAAACATCCTGCGGTATGTAATTTGGGAAAAGAGCTACTGAGGTGTTTTAATTGCAACCAACCAGGAAATTATTCTAGCAACTGCCCCAACCCAGCTAGGGCGTGATAGCAGGTAACCTTTTACTCAATTTGGTTACTGCAAATATTCTGTTTAATTCTGAAGCAACTAAGTATTTTATATCGCGAGATTTTTTGGCCAAGTTAAAACTTAATGTGATTCCAACGCGAGAATTATTACGAATAGAAATAGTGAATCGAGAGGTTGTTCTAATTAATGAGATTCATCTAATCTGCAAGTGGGAACTAGGAGGGAAGGACTTTAAGTTGGACTTAATTCCTTTTAGGCTGAGAGAATTTGGTGTGGTCTTAAAAATGGATTGGTTGTCGAGCAATGGTGCTCAGATTGATTATAAAGGAAAGAAAGTTAAAATCCGAATGCCTAACGGCAAGGAAATTGTGATTAAGGGTCAGCGTCAGACCCAGAAATTTTTGAATATTGCTCAAGCGAAGCAATTATTGAGGAAAGATAGCAAAACGTATTTAGCATACGTGGCGGGTACCAAGAGAGAAGCCCCGATGTACGTGACCGAGAGATAGAGTTCGCTACCGAATTAGCATCAGGAACGTCATCAGTTTCAAAAAGCAGCCCCAGGTGGCGAAGAGCCGACATCGAGTAGGCTAGCCCCGGTTGAAATGAAAGAATTGACTTCACAGTTGCAAGAACTGTTGAACAATGGAATGATGAGACCTAATGTGTCACCATGAGGCACAGCAATGTTGTTTGTCAAAAAGAAGGATGGCAGTATGTGATTGTGCACAGAGTATAGGGAACTGAATAAGCTGACTATTAAGAACAGATACCCTCTCTCTAGAATTGACGATTCGTTTGACCAACTTGAAGGAGTTGTACACTTTTCGAAAATCGATCTAAGAACGGGATATCACCAACTGAAGATTAAAACAGGGGACAAATACCGTATTTCGCACGAGGTATGGACATTATGAGTTCTTGGTGACGTCGTTCTGGCTAAAGAATGCCCCAGTAGCTTTCATGGACTTTATGAATCGAGTGTTTAAAAAGTATTTGGACATGTGCATCATTATTTTTATTGATAATATCTTAGTCTATTCTAAAATGGAAGAAGAACATGCGGAATATCTGAGGATAGTGGTAGAAGCATTGAGAAGAGAAAAGTTGTTTGCCAAAATCTCAAGGTGCGAATTCTGGCAAAATGAAGTTCAGATCTTAGGACAATTGATGAGCAGTGAAGGAGTGTTAGTTGACCCTACCAATGTTGATGCAGTATTCCAATGAGAAAGAATAACCACACCTACAAAAGTAGGAACTTTTTGGGAATTAACCGGTTTTATGAGAGGTTCGTACAGGATTTCGCTAAGATATCAGGACCTTTGACTAGGCCTACTTGCAAAACGGAAAAGGTTGTGTGGAATGAAAAATATGAGGAAAGTTTTCAGGAATTGAAAAGGAGTTTGGTAACAGCCCTCGTGCTGGCATTGCACGATGGAAAGGGTGATTTTGTGATCTATAGTGACTTTCAATCAAGAAAACCTACATGGTGGATAGATTAGCAGAGCTATACATTAAGGAAATTGTGATAAGACATGGAGTCTCTGTAGCTATCGTATCTGACAGAGATCCCCGATTTAACTCTAGATTTTTTTGAGGAGCCTTCAGGAATGCTTATGAACCAAACTAAATGTGAGTACTGCATATCATCCCCAAACTGATGGACAAAGTGAGTGAATCATTCAGACATTAGAGTACATGTTGAGAAATTGTGTAATTGATTTTTAAGGTTATTGAGATGAACACCTATCTTTGATAGAGTTTACCTACAATCATAGTTATCATGCGAGTATAGAAATGCCCCCACATGAGGCGTTGTATGGTCGGAGGTGCCATTCACACTTGTACTGGGATGAAGTTGGTGAAAGAAAGTTACTAGGTCCCGACTTGGTGTAAAGAACAAGGGACATAGTTGAGTTGATCAGAGGATGCTTAGCGGCAGCCTAAGACCGACAGCGTAAATATGCCAACTTAGCACGAAAAGACAGAGAGTATGAAGTGAGTGACCAGGTATTTTTGAAAGTGTCACCATGGGAAGGACTGATGAGAATTGGAAAGAAAGGGAAGCTGAGTTCCCGATATTTGGGTCCTTTGAGATTTTGTGATGAATAGAACTGTGGCATACGAATTGGCTTTACCTCCAAACCTTCAACAGGTTCATAGTGTTTTTCATGTGCCAATGTTGAGAAAGTATAATGTGGATACCAAGGATATAGTGAAACATGAGTAAGTACTAGATCTGTCCTACATTAAGCAACCAGTTGAAATCATTGGTTGAAAAGAGCAAGTACTCAGGGACAAGAGTGTCAAGCTATTCAGAGTCTTGTTGAGATATCCTAAGGTTGAGGAGTCGACTTGGGAATTAGAGAGCCACCTGCGAGAAAGGTACCCCCATTTATTTGTGAGTTGATTTCGGGACGGAATCCTTTTAAGGGGGGAGACTATAAGAACCCTGATTTTTGTAATATTTTAAAACTTCTGTGATTAGTAACTTGAGCTGATTAAGTAATACGTATGGGGATCATCATAAAATGAATAGTGGAATTTTGAGAATCCGAGATCATATTCTTGTTTATCGAGGAAAATAAGTGAATGTAAAAGCCGACGGAATTCGAAGATTCACGATTATACTACGTGTTTTCGTATTCGTAAAGAATGGTGTAGAACCGGGAATACTACGTGAAATAAATAATATATCAAGGTGTTTCTATGATCAAGAGAAGGAATGGAATTGGTTATAGGATTATAAGCGATAAAAGAAATTGCTACGAAACAAGTCGTTATACGTGGAAGCTATCGGAATGGAACGACGATTGCGTTTACGATAAATAAACGAATGAAAAATTAAATCCCATGCAAGTTGGCCATGCATAACCAAGTCCTAACTAGTATTTAGGAGTGTAACTAGATGATTAGAAGCTAACTAGAATAGTTAGTAGAATAGTGTTGAATAGTGATGGGAGACAAACAAGTACACAAGCCATACTTCTCCCTTTTCTCACTTCACCACACAATCAAACCAACCCATACCTTTGCCAAATTATTGTCAAATCTGCTGCATACATCCCATATATTCATTATACACTCCCACACTTTAGCCACAAAAGAAAACAACCCATTTTCCCTCACTTAAAGCTCTCCCATTTTTCATTCCAGCAGTTCGGATTTTCTGAGCAAGGGAGAAAGAAAAATTCATAACTCAAAATATACTCATTAAAATATCATTAAATATTTACCATAGCTTCTCTATATCATGGGTAAGCTTCGTACCAAATTTCAGCCTCAAATTATTTGTTTTCAATTTTATAAAAATGTTTGAATGAGGTGCTGAAAGGTAACTCCGAAATTCTAACTTGTTTCTTGGTTTTGTTTCTTAAGGATCTAGCCCTTCTAAGTGTTTTCTAAGCAAACCAAGCCTCAATCATCCTAGCACTAACCTTCCTAGTGTCCAAGAAGGTATAACTTTCAACCATTTAAGGTTTTATGGTTGGATTTAAGAGTTATGTTTGTTGTAGTGTTAAGATCCAAAGGATTTTTGATAGGGATAAATAAATCCTGATTGTGTAATTAAATATTACATTAATTATAAATGATTTGGGCTGCTAGGCCCAATAAGAAGATGTATGACATTCAGACCAAAAAGGTCAACACATTGATCAGGCCTGATGGACCAGATCAGGCCTGATGGAACAAAGAAGGCCCAAAAACCCTGAATATTAATTAATTTCGTAATTAATAAATAAGGGAAAAAACAGCCATTGAGAAGAGTCCCGATAAGGATATAAATCCTTGCAGATTAGCCTCAAAGGGACCTAAAAGGATAAGGAATCAGTTTCCTACTATTTAGGACTCCAAAGTCCATTCTAATTATGAGACTTGCCCACCAAGTCTCCTATATCAAGTCCAATTCAAGGACCACCAGCATCTATATAAGGGGCCTCACCCCACAAATCAGAACTACGTTTTTTGGCTTGATTATCTAATTCACAGAGATACGTAGGCATCTCGTAAAGGCAGAGTTAAGCTACGAAACACGAGAGCAGCCATTAAAGGCCTTGAGCTCCCGAACCTTAACAATAAATACAGCAAATAATAACCTTAGTTTTTTATCCATAACATTTGGCGCCGTCTGTGGGAAGATGGCGAGAACACGGAGAACAGTTAGAGCCCTTGGTGGAGAAACACCAACGGGGACAACCCAAGTGATCTCTTCAACTGTGGAGGTGCCTCCTCACTCAACCTGTGCAACCACGCAAGGAGAAGCCCAGACAGGGGCAACGGAACCTCAGCCACAAGGGACGATCCCCTCGACTACTCAAGGTACGAATCCTCAAGTTCAACAAATACATGTACCTGTGAATTCTCGACCCGTCGGGTATGAATATTCAACTGTTGTTACTACTAACCCCCTTATGGGATGCCCCTTTACCCCGAGGTTGGAGGAAGCAGACATGCTGGGCGGAGTGAACCACGAGAGCAATCGCCCCCATACATACGAGGTTTGGCTCCTATTCCTGAGGATCAGGAATTTTCTGGTCCTTACACTGAGAGAGACTCCGAATCTTCGAATGATGAAGTAGCCCCAAGAAGGAGACGTGCTGGCAAAGAGCCGATGGCTGAAGGTAGCCAACGCCCTCAGAGCACCCTAGGGATGAATCCCCAAAAAGTGCAGGAAAGAATCAGGGCTCACGAGGCTGAGATTCAAAGGCTGAGGCGCGACCTGGAGGCGCACCAGACCACCAGACCCCCAGCACCTCCTAGGGGGAGAAATCCTCCTCCCATCATAGACCTGGATGGTCCAGTGCAGAGAAGGGCTGTTGTCCTAAGGGCTAATCCAAGCAATCTTCTTCCCCTTGGAGATCCTGATGATCCTACTCCACCCTTCACTGAAGATATAATGAATGCCCATATCTCAAGGAAGTTCAAGATGCCAACTATAAAAGCTTATGATGGTAAGGGAGATCCCGCTAATCATGTTAGAACATTTTCTAATACACTGCTGTTGCAGCCCGTGAAAGATGCTATTAAGTGTCGGGCCTTTCCTCAAACCCTGTCGGGTATGGCTCAAAGGTGGTATAGTCGCTTGCCCCCAAATTCTACTGGGTTATTCAGAGAATTAAGTCAGGCTTTTATTAAGCAATTCATCAGTGGGAGAGTTCATGAGAAAAATTCAGCATCTCTTATGAGCATTGTGCAGGTTACAAAGGAATCCTTGAGAGATTACCTGAATCGTTTCACAAAGAAGGCTTTAAAAGTCCAAGACCTGGATGATAAGGTAGCCATGATAGCACTGCAACAAGGAACTAGGGATGAGTTTTTTAAGATGTCTGGTAAGAAGGGTCCTTGTGGATAATGGTGCTTCAGTGGATATTTTGCTCCATGACACCTTTTTAAGGATGGGATATAATGACTCCCAATTGACCCCAACCGACATGCCGATATATGGATTCGCAGGAGTGGAATGCCCCGTAGAAGGAATAATCAAGTTGCCAACAACCATAGGACAGGAACCAAGGCAAGCAACTCAGATGTTGGACTTTGTGGTGGTGAAGGCTAGTTCGACCTATAACGCTATCATGGGAAGAACAGGGATACACGCCTTTAAGGCAGTCCCTTCTTTTTATCATTCAATTATGAAGTTTCTGACTTGAAATGGGATTGGAGAAGAAAGAGGAGATCAAAAAATGGCTAGAAGCTGCTATGTGGCCTCTTTGAGGGCAGATGGAGTTGGGGGGCAGGTTCTTCCTATTGAAGATCTGGATATCCGAGAAAATGATGAGAAAAGGGGAAAGCCAGCAGAAGACTTGGTTTCAATTCCTTTAGCCCCCGAAGATCCTGGGAAGGTGACTTTTATTGGAGCAACGCTCGAAGAGCCTTTCAAAGGGAAGTTGGTGAAATTTTTGCAAGAAAATAGTGATGTTTTTGCATGGTCAGCGGCTGATATGCCAGGCATAGACCCGAAATTCATTACTCACAAGCTGAATGTGGACCCAAATCGGAAGACGGTAAAACAAAAGAAAAGAAGTTTTGCTCCAGAAAGGCAAGAAGCTATAAAACAGGAAGTGGAGAAGCTCTTGGAGGCTGGTTTCATTGAGGAGATTCAATTTCCGGAGTGGTTAGCAAACCCTGTAATGGTGAAGAAGGCTAATGGAAAATGGAGGATGTATGTGGACTTCACTGATCTAAATGATGCCTGTGCTAAGGACTGTTTTCCGTTACCAAGGATCGATACCTTGATAGATGTCACTGCTGGGCATGAAATGCTGAGCTTTATGGATGGATTTAGTGGATACAATCAAATCAAGATACACAAGGACGACATCCCAAAGGTATCATTCATCACTGACTTTGGTGTTTATTGTTATCTTGTTATGGCATTTGGTCTCAAGAATGCAGGAGCCACCTATCAAAGGTTGGTAAATAAAACTTTTAAGGATCTTATTGGCAAGACTATGGAAGTCTATGTTGATGACATGTTAGTCAAGATTCTAGTAAAGACTGATCATATAGCCCATTTGAGGGAAGCTTTTGAGGTCCTGAGGTACCACAAGATGATGTTAAATCCTACAAAGTGTGCTTTCGGAGTAGGGTCTGGAAATTTTTTGGGATTAATGGTCTCCAAGAGAGGGATCGAGGCTAACCCCGATAAAATAAAGGCAATCCTGGACATGGAACCACCAAAAACTATCAAGGATGTTCAGAAGCTCACAGGAAGGGTTGCTGAGTTGGGACGATTCATCTCCAAGTCAGGAGACAAGTGCCAATCATTCTTCAAGTCACTAAAAAACATTAAGGACTTTGTATGGAGTGAGGAAAACCAGAAGGCTTTCGAAGAATTGAAGAAATATATGGCGCAGGCCCTATTGTTGGCCAAGCCAGTTTTAAATGAAGTTTTATTCTTGTACTTACCTGTTTCAGAGAGTGCCTTGAGCGCTGTATTGGTTAAGGAGGAACTGAAAGTCCAGAAACCCGTATAATATGTCAGCAAAATTCTGCATGGTGTTGAGTTGAATTATTCAACTATTGAGAAATTTGCTCTAGCCTTGGTAATGGCTTCGAGAAAGCTGCGTCCTTACTTTCAGGCTCATCAGATTGAGGTGCTACCGAATCTGCCCCTGAGGAATATCATTCACAGTCCCAAGGCAAGTGGGAGATTGATCAAGTGGGCAATAGAGCTGGGAGAATTCGATCTCAAGTATAAGCCACGAATGACAATAAAAGCCCAGGCACTAGCTGACTTCGTGGTGGAATGTACCATACCCAACCAAGAAGTCGGGGGCAGGAAGATAGCATATCTCAAGATAAGGAAGTTGATAAGGGGGGGTAAAGAGAAGATTAATAAGGAAAAAGAATACTGGGTTCTCTATTTTGATGGAGCATCAAAAACGAATTCAAGTGGAGCAGTTTTGGTTTTACAAAGCCCTGATGGGTTCTTAATTGAGTATGCCATGAAGCTAGACTTCCCAACCACAAACAATGAGGCAGAATATGAAGCTCTGTTAGCTGGTCTTGGCTTAGCAGGGACACTTAGAGTCAAGAACTTAAAAGTCTGTGGAGACTCGAAGTTGGTCGTATCCCAGGTGAAGGGAGAGTTTGAGGCAAGGGATAAGACGATGGCTAAATATGTCCGCCTAGTAAGGGCCGTGATGACCCAGTTTGATGAATGCCATGTTGAGCACATTCCAAGGGAGGAAAATGCTAAGGCAGATGCGTTGTCAAAGTTTGCTTCGTCTGAGATGGAAGAAAGTTCTAGAAGTGTATACTACCGCGTTCTGAAAACACGGAGCATTGATGTTAAGCTTGTGGCTCCTATTGGCCTGGGGATTGCATGGATTGATCCCATTAAGGCTCACATTCAAACCGGCTGGTTACCTAACGATGCTACTGAAGCGCGAAAATTGGCTGTTCGAGCACTAAGATACACTTTAATAGATGGAATTCTGTATAAGAGATCTTTCGTGGTTCCCTACTTAAGATGTCTCAGGCCTGATGAGGCTCGCTTAGCTCTTGAAGAAGTACATGAAGGCATATGTGGGCAACACTTGGGGGCATGGCCTTGGCTCATAAGATAACCCGTTTTGGCTTATATTGGCCAGAAATGATGGCTGATGCCAAAGAATATGTGAAAAAATGTGACCGTTGTCAGAAGCACGCACCAGTTGTTAGACAACCCCTCGAGATGCTGACCTCTATCTACTCGCCCATCCCCTTTGCTATATGGGGAATGGATATATTAGGGCCTTTCCCCATGGCCACGACACAAAGGAAGTTTCTGATTATGACCATTGATTATTTCACCAAGTGGATTGAAGCCAAACCTTTGGCCAAGATCACAACTAAGCAGGTTGCACAATTCCTGTGGGAAAGTATTATGTGCCGGTATGGAATTCCCCGCATCCTAGTCACTGACAATGGAACACAGTTCAACAACAAGGAATTCAAGAAGTATTGTGAGGAAAATGAAATCGAGTTACGATTCACATCTGTGGCCCACCCGCAAGCCAATGGGCAATCGGAAGTGGCAAACCGAATAATCCTGGATGGACTAAAGAAGAGGATCGAGAAGTCAAGGAATAACTGGGTGGATGAAATACTCCCCATACTATGGGCCTATAGGACTACCTGTAGAGTCACGACTGGAGCAACTCCCTTCATGTTAGCATATGGTGCAGAAGCAGTTGTTCCTGTAGAGATATCACATTCCTCCCCCAGGATTCAAGTTTTCAATGCTGAGGAAAATGAAGAAGGGCAAAGGTTGGCCCTGGATCTAATTGATGAAGTACGAGATGAGACACATGCGAAGATAGTGGAATATCATAAAAAAGCTTCGTTCTAATACAACCTAAGGGTTAAAGAAAGATTCTTCAAACAAGGTGATTTAGTTTTGAGGAAACTGGAAGCTTCTGGTGTAGGGCAGAAAGGGAAGCTTGCCCCAAATTGGGAAGGGTCGTACAAAGTCAAGAGCGTTCAGGGTAGAGGAACCTACAAGCTGGAGATATGGATGGTTTTGAAGTTCCGAGAACTTGGCATGCACAAAACCTGAAGGTTTACTATGTGTGAGATAGTTAAAGTATGATTCTCACTTGTCAGTATGATAAGTAGGTTTAAAAGCACCTTAAAGCTTTGCTTGTTTAGGGTTTTTCTATATAGAAAATATGTTTATCAGGGTTGAACCCATCTTATGTAAGGTATCCAGAATACCAAGTTATAATATAAAATCTTCGACTTAATCTTGGCCTATTAGATTTGATTGCTTTATGAAAGATAAAACTAAGTTATAAACTTGAGTTTGAAAAGTCAAGAGAGAAATACGTCAATACTTGGACAAAATGCGAAAAGTCAATTACAAAGTTCAAATATTGTCTAATAAAGAAGAAATACATAAAAAAACTTAGGCCTTGGAAGGATGGGATTCGTCGGAACCACTATCCGAAGTCTCCTCAGATGTCTCAATCATCCCCTCGGATGTCTCAGTCGTCCCCTCGGAAGTCCCCGTAGAGGTTCCTTCGGAACTGCCTTCGGACGCTTTGGATGCAGGAGACGCTGGTCTATGAGGCGCTACCTTTGGAGGCTCTTCTACCCCTGACCTTCTTTGTAACGGGCTCAGGCTCCTCTTCAGAAGAAGTTTCCTCCTCTCCAGAGCTGGACTCGAGCTCCTTCCTCTTTTGGCCTTGGCCTTGACTCCCCGATAAGCCATCCTTGATCAAATCAGCGAGCTTGTCTGTAACACCCCCAAGTGCTGGAACTCGCACAGGGCAAAGGAAGGAGGACTGTTCGAGGACTTCTGGAAATTCATCTTGAATGGCCTCCACTGCGGCATCCCAGCCTTCCTTATAGCTAACTGGATGAAGGAGGGCATCGTGCTCCATCATTAAGTCCTTGAACTCCTGTGTGTCCATCCAGCCGTCAAAGGCTTTATCCTTTTGAGCCTTCAGGATAACATTTTCGGCCCGGGCCGTTTCCAGGTCAGAAGTGGAAGAGGCAAGTTGGGCTTCAAGGGCCTCTATTCTTGGGTTGGCCTCCTTCAGCTTCTTGTTTGCATCCTCCAGGCCAATCTTCCAAGCCTTGGCTTGGTGAATCGCCCCTTGGAAATGGGCGTTCGCCTACAAGAAACACAGTAAAAGTATGAGATGAGAAAATCAAAAAGGCAACTATGAAGGGCAAAGGAAAAAGACGTACCGTCGCCAAAGCCTGAGCTCCAAAAAGCTCGTTCCCTTATAAGTCCTGTTGAAGGACAAAGTCTTGATAGTCAACCGGGGAGATGGAATGCTTAGACCATTCATTGGCAAGCGTTGTGCTGCCAACAATTGAATCCTTGCCCCGGATTCCCTAAGCAGGTTGAAAGTAAGACCCTGTCTTTTGCTTGGTGCACAAAACTTGGCTGGGGCCTTCTTCGCCTGGTTCCATTGCTTGGAGTAGGAACTCCGGGAAATGATCCCCAAGGCACGGGTCTTTAAAGACCTTTCCAGCGCGCTTCATCATGGTCGTCTCCAGGTCCTTAGGCTTTGTAGCCTCCTCAATTTTCTCAGCCACTGCAACAAATGAGATAAGTAAGATGAGGAATTAACAAAGTTAGAAGATGAAGGAAATAAAGAAAGAAATATATAAGGAAGTAAACTTACTCTTCTTAGGGACGGGAGAAAGGCCGCGTTCTACAAGAACGGTCTCCCTGATAAGATCCCAAGAATGGGAAGTCCCATTATCTTGCGTCAGGAGGTTGAAAGCTCTGGCCTCCTCCTCAGACAAAATTATATCGTTTGGGCTCCCATCAACGGCTAGCCCAAAAGACGATCGAAATAGGGTGCCCCAATCGCCACCCTCCCAAACGACGAACACGAAATCTTTCTTCCACCCCAAGTTGTTGTCAGGGATGGACTTCCCGTTCACTATGTGGGGAATATTTGGGCGCTGGTTTAAAGATACCCAACCCGGATTCTTATCAGGGCTGTTCTTGAACTGAATATTTTTCTCTAAAAATAACAACAGAAATGGGGACATTGTGTTTGGCGCATTGCGACAGATAGCATAGAATGAGCCTCCAGAAATTAGGGGGAGTTGTCAAGGGCTGACGCCCACATCAGCTAGCAGAACGGGGATAAACGGGTGAAAGGGAAGCCTGATACCTGCCCTTAGAGTATCCCTGTAGACGCATAATGCGTCCTTCCTCCACTGACAGGCCCTGTTGGCTGGACCTGCAAGAACCAGTTTGAAAGGATCCTTGATTCTAAAATAGCTACTCAACTTTTCCAGCTCTTTTGGATTCCACAAGGCACTTATATGGTCGTGCGCGTCTAGATGCGCATCGGACGGGTACTCGTCGCCCCGGGTGTTGATCATATCGATCAAGGAAGTGTACCTTGATCGAATAGGGAATTCGTTGGACTTTCTGGACACATTCATCTTGGCCAAACGAGTCATTTTCTTATCAGCCATCTGAAAAAAGGGCACATAAATAGATAGTTTTAAAAACGCGAACTATGCGAAAAAAAGCACAAGAAGTAAAGGGAGAAATTTTACCTGAAGTAAAGTTCCTAAAAAAGGGCTTTGGGGCTTAAGATACTCCGACTTACTGTTATTACTCTGAGATTCTTAACAGAAGAAGAAAGAAGAAGAATTTAGAAATAAGAAAGTGAGGAGCAGTAGACTCTACTCACTCCTTTATATAGGAGGAAAAGTGAAGTTGAAGGGACAAAAACCCAGTAAAGATGGAGGCCCAAAGAGAAAGCCCAGAAAATTGAACATTCCAGAATATTCCAAGGGAGAAATTAAATAAAATTCCCGAGAATTCTAGAGAATTCTAAAAAGGGTATTTTGACATATTAAGCCCAGATTAATAAGAGGCCCAATAAGAGTTAGAAGGCCCAAAACCAATTAGGATTTGGAAAAATACAAAGCCCAAATCAAAGCCCTAAAAGATGTAAGGCCCAAAAAGAAGACCAGGCCCAAACAGAGGCCCAATCAAAAATGGATTAGAAGGAAGCCCAAAAAGACCAGGATTCAGGTCGAATTTCAAGTCGTGAATTCTGATCAAAATCTTTCGAACAGACACCCAAAAATAACGGGTATAAAAAACTAGGATTCAGGTCGAATTTCAAGTCGTAAATTCTGCTCGAAAACCTTTGAACAGACACCCGAAAATTACGATTATAATTGAACTGGATTAAGGTCGAAATCAAGACCAGGATCGAGGTCGAATCAAGCACCACATTTTTCAAGTATAGGGTTCAGAAACCTAGACTACAATCCAGGTCGAAGAATGGACTAGGATCCTGGTCGAAATCCAGGTCGTGAATCCTAGTCGAAATCTATCGACCATGAAGCAAGAGAAAGTAAAGAATTTTCAAACTAGATCCAGGTCGAAGGTTCGACTAGGATCTTGGTCGAAATCCAGGTCGTGAATCCTAGTCGAAATCTCACGACCAGGAATTGAAACAAGGGCAAATTTTCGACCTAGATCCAGGTCGAAAGATCGACTAGGATCCTGGTCGAATTCCAGGTCCTGGATCCTAGTCGAAGTCCTTCGACCAGGATTGCAAAGCTGGCCCAAATTTCGACTAGGTTCCAGGTCAAAATTTCGACTAGGATCCTGGTCGAAAAAAGGCTTGAAATTTGAAAACATTAGTGGAAAATTGCAGAAAATTTGAAAAAATCGAGGGAAAAAGGGAAAAGTCCTGAAAAAATACCAGAAAATTCCTAAAAATAGGGAGAAGGTAAGAAAATAGGGAGGGAAGTTTTTTAACAAACCCTGGAGCCGCGTACAAGGCAAATCGTTGTAAACGTGTAGGTCACTCCACACTTTACGAAAACGGTACCCTGAAAGGGAATGAACGAACTTAACTTTTGCAAAATCTGACACGGTTTCCCAAAAGTTGGGGGGCAAATGACAGGGATAAATAAATCCTGATTGTGTAATTAAATATTACATTAATTATAAATGATTTGGGCTGCTAGGCCCAATAAGAAGATGTATGACATTCAGACCAAAAAGGTCAACACATTGATCAGGCCTGATGGACCAGATCAGGCCTGATGGAACAAAGAAGGCCCAAAAACCCTGAATATTAATTAATTTCTTAATTAATTAATAAGGGAAAAAACAGCCATTGAGAAGAGTCCCGATAAGGATATAAATCCTTGCAGATTAGCCTCAAAGGGACCTAAAAGGATAAGGAATCAGTTTCCTACTATTTAGGACTCCAAAGTCCATTCTAATTATGAGACTTGCCCACCAAGTCTCCCATATCAAGTCCAATTCAAGGACCACCAGCATCTATATAAGGGGCCTCACCCCACAAATCAGAACTACATTTTTTGGCTTGATTTTCTAATTCACAGAGATACGTAGGCATCTCGTAAAGGCAGAGTTAAACTACGAAACACGAGAGCATCCATTACAAGCCTTGAGCTCCCGAACCTTAGCAATAAATACAGCAAATAATAACCTTAGTTTTTTATCAATAACAATTGTGTTTGTTTGAGTTTGTATTGATTATGTTCTTACTAAAGGCTTGAGATGTTGAGTTGTAATCCATGTATGTGGTACTGGATAGACCATATAAGGTGTATGTGGGTGGATCTTGAGAATACTTGTGTTTATGATGGTTATAGGTAGTGATTATGTTAAGATCAAGTAGTAGAAATTGAGTTTGGACATTCTTGCACTTGATCTGTTTTCTGCAGGACATTCGGCCATTAAAATGGTTAAAATTTGAAAACCACTAGCCATGAATACATAGATCTTGTTTTTTAGTTTCTATACATGTATAGATCATCATGAGGAGATTTACGGTTTAGGAGTTGTGCTCGTTTTAGTGTAAAACATTTCTGGGATTAGCCAACTTCACTTAAGTCCACTTGCATGGTGATTTTGAAGGACTTAAAATAATTTCGATATTCTGGAAAAATTATGAAAAATGGATATGACAGTAGAGAAGACTCTCCAAAAAGAATTTTGAGAAAATATTAATTTTTCGATTTTATAAAAATATTTTGGTAAAGCAAGCGCAAGCAAGAAACGTATAAAAACCTAGTTTTGACGCGCCTTTTCTCACGTTCGAGCTTAAAACTCGAAATGGACTTTCTAAAGCGAACGATCGATTTCAAAACTCACCATGTTATAAAGTGAGAATAAAAGTGTTGAGAATGTGACGATCGGAGATTCGTTATACTTGAGTAGTTGCGAAAGTTGCTTAATAAGAGCGAGACGTCAATCGCGTACTAACTTAGACCGTTGGTTCTTGTTTATAGATCGCCAACCAAACACCAGAGACCATACCACTTCGATTACTCGAGGCAAGTTTTCGAAACCCTATCTCATACTATCCATGCTATATATACTATTGTGATATTGATGCCTTGATTTATAGTTCAAATATATATGCTTGTCTATGACATTAATGCATACAAATTATGCGATTATTTATGAAAACAAATTTCATTTTACATGAGTATGAGAAATTGAAACGTATTTCAAATATAATATATGATAATGGGAGTCGGAGATATTTTAATAACGATTTAATTCTGGAGAGAGTCGGACGCGAAAGATTTCTATTTCGATAAACAAAGTACGTTCAGGTAATATATATATCAAGCGAACGATTGAGATTTTGACTTAAACTTCGAGAAATATTGGTTTATTCATTTAAGGGACACCCTTACTTGATTGATTATTTTATAAAGCGATACTTAAGGGATTATTAAATATCCAAAAAGTATTTAAAAATATACTGAATAGTTTATAAATCATTTCACGTTATTTAATGAAGATTTAACTATTCAAAGAGCAATATTAGGATACCAACTCCGGTTTTGATTATTTGATTAAGGTGTCTCCATTCGTTGGACCTTATTCAGAAATATTTTGTATTTAAGGTTTTTATTAATTCATTGAACCTTATACATAGATGTTTTATTTATGAGATTTTATCAATTCATTGAATCCCTCTTAAATTATTATGAGACCTTAGATATTTAGTATCTTCGGACTTCTAAAAACTTATTTAAAAATAGAAATAGTTCCCAAAGGTACTTTCTAAATTATTCAAAACTCTTAAAAGAGATTAATCATTTGAAACGTATCAAAACCTTAGGGAACTTAGTCTAGAAGCATAAGAGTTTTGCTTCCTCATTCAATAAAGAACAAGTGAGTAATATATGTGTCACCCTAATACAGATAGGGATTTGAAAATGATTTTAAATTCAACACTCCGACAACTCCCAAAGATCAATTGAGTTAAAAGTGATGAATAAATCATCTTATTTACTGGTCAACTTTAAATGACCTATTCCTTCGAAAAAGGATTTTGAATTAAAAGTGATGAATAAATCATCTGATTTAAAGGTCAACTTTTAACGACCTATTCCTTCGAAAAAGGACTTTGAGCAAAAGATATAATTGTTTTGGGACTGGAATATGACCTGCCCGGCACGGAGTGGTATCGGGCAGTGTCCAGGCGCGGAGTGGCGCATTATGCAAGCGCGGAGTGGCGTATTGTACGGTTATATGGTCTATATGACCATTGACTTTCTGACTTGCACGTCAATGGGCAACCACCGTGTAGTGTCTTGATGAGCCCAAAGGCGGCTAGGTTTGTATTCCTTCTACTAGTAGAGAAAATTTCATATTCGGCTGATCACCGATACGTGGTTTATTCCAGTATAGTCCCTTTCTTCTATTTTGGAAAAAAAACTGTTGTGAAATATACAACAGAGAGCAGATAAGGCTGAGTTTTGAACAAGGATATTGATGAATATATATCAAATCCATTTGAGAAATCTGCCGATAAGGTTGAGTTTAAATAAGGATGTTGATGATTATATATCAAATCCATTTGAGAAATCTGCCGATAAGGCTGAGTTTTAAATTGGGATGTTGACGAATATATATCACACCCATTTGAGAATCTTGGTTCGAGTAATATCTTGAGATTTTGAAATAAAATGAGTACGTGTATAAAATGATTTTGAGAAAGAGATGAATACAAGTATTCAGTAGATATACTATTGTAGTTGATTTTGAGAATACTATAAATTTGACAAGCATATAAACTTTCAGAACGCTTTGGAGATACAAAGTATAATTATTGGTTTTATTTATCCTTACATACTTCATTATGGGGATATATACCATGCTGAGCTATAATGCTCACCCTTGCTTTTATATATCATATCACAACGGACTACCAGCATGGATCAGACCAGGACTGCTGTCCGTAGGCAGGTAAGGAATGCTCGTGAGTTCCGTAGGCTTTTTGTGCGCCAGCCCCATCAGGTAGATAAGTGGAGATGATTTATTTGATACTGTTTCCAAGCATATAACCTGTGTGTGTGAGTTTGAATAAAAGGTCGAGTAATATTATGAAAAGAGAATTATTTAATTGATAAGTGATCGTAACGACCCAAATTCACGACCTTGGATTTGGGGGTGTTACAGCCTTTCTTCATAACCCTTTTATAGCCCAAAGACAGAAATCTGCCACCTAGAGATGTTAAAATAGAATGCCCTGAAAATAGTAATGGTATATTGTGGATTTTGTATCGTAGAACTGTTATATAGTTACTTGCTGAGTTTTATACTCATATGTTTTTGCTTTGATCTAACCATGGCAGTTAAGCAAAATGATGGCCAGGTGGTCCCTACCGTGTTGTAGGCTTCCACATGCCAGAGCAGGTAGTACAGGTTATGTGTGAGGAAGCGCTTAACCATAAAGTGATAAAGATACAATGGGTTATCTGTCGGTTCCAAGTCAGGATCGATTATGTAAATTTGGTTTTATTTTAGGTTGTAATTTATATATTATGGTTGGTAGTTGTAATCTTGTCTCAAACTTTATCCTGTTTGATCCTGTTAGTAACTAATCGGGGTTTATGCTTATTTATTCATAGTTTAAAGGTGTGTGGGTCCTCATTTCCTAACCCCAAGATTGAGGGCATCACATTGTGTATGACTCTATAGGTTATTATTATATTGGCAATGAATTTTATTATTATGATACTATTCTCATAATCTCATTTCTAAGTCACGTACTTAGAGATATATAATTGCATATCATATTCCAAGGACATTTATTAATCTAACATTTATATCATAGTAAATTAAGAATTAATAAACTATAAAGGGAATAATCGATAGAATATCAACATTAATAATCCTAACATCTTAAACTAAAATATCATAGTGTTGTCTCTAGGGCACAAACACTAACAATCTCCCACTTGCACTAGAGCCAATCACCCATGTATCTAATACTCATGGAACTAGTATGACCATCGTGCTTATGTTGCGACAAAGCCTTAGTCAGTGGGTCGGTAACACTATCATTACTATACACTTTACATTTATATCTCCTTCATCATTAATCTCATTAATAAGGTGATATCGCTTAAGGACATGCCTAAACAGTCTCCTTGGCTATTTTGAAAACATCAATATATTCAGCTTCCATAGAATCATCAATATTCTTGTGGTGAACTATTCAAGCTAACATTAATTATATTTAGACAAAACACAAACCAAGCATAGACGCATAATTATCCTTGTCTATCCATAAATTAGGTTAAGAAACTAGTATCAGTGTAACCCTTTCCAACTAGTTCCCTATCTTCTCCTTATACCAAAAATAAATCTTTAGTCCTCTTTAAGTACTTAAGAATATTCTTGACAACTATCCAGTGACCCTCTCCTGTATTAGACCGGTATATGTTCGTCATGCTCAAAGCATCCGAAATATCAGGACAAGTAAATATTATTGCATACATTATAGATCCAATTGCCGAAGCATATGGAGCTTTTCTAAGACGGGCCTTATCATCTAATGATTTAGGGCAGTTATCCTATGAGATGACTATCTCATGAGACATTGAAAAATATGCTTTCTTTGTCCCTCACATCATAAAATATTTTATCAATGTATGTACTCCGATTAGGTTGATTAATCTCTTCAATCTATCTCTATAAATCTTGATCCCTAATATATAGGTAGCATCGCCTAAGTTTTTCATCGAGAAACTATTTCTCAACCAAGTCTTAACAGCCTGTAGAGAAGGTATGTCATTCCATATCTGTTATATGTCATCTACATATAATACTAGGAATGTCATATGGCTCTCACTAACCTTCTTGCAAACACATCCTTTTTCCAAATCTCATAGTCAAAGTAAGCAACTATTGCTAACAAAGTCCTGATGGACTTGACCATAGCAACTGGTGAAAAAGTCTCATCATAGTCTATACCATGAATTTGTTTGAAACCTTTTGCCACTATTCGCACCTTATAAGTTTGTACTTTACCATCCATGTCAGTTTTCTTCTTGAAAACCCACTTTCACCCTATAGGTTTTACCCCTTCGAGTGGATCAACTAAAGTCAATACTTTATTTTGATACATGGATTCCATCTCGGATTTCTTGGCCTCCAGCCATGTCGCAGAGTTTGGACTGTTCATAGCATCTTGGTAGATGAAAGGCTTATCATTATCCGTAAGCATCACATCACCATCTTGAGTTAAAAGAAATCCATAATTTCTCCCGTACTCATGGTGAATCCTACTAGATCTACGAATAACCTGTGTTTCTTGGACATGATTACTTTCAACATTTTGATGTACATCCTGATCTTATTCCAACTCTGGTTCAATGTTATTATATGGTTCTCGATCTTCACCGAGATGTATTATCCTCCCACTGATTTTCTTAGAAAGTAGTTCTCCCTCGAGAAATACAGCGGCTCGAGCAACAAACACTTTGTTCTCGGAAGGATTATAAAAACTATACCCTAGTCTCACTTGGGTATCCCACAAAATAGCATCTAACTAATTTTGGTCCAAGCTTGTTAGAGGCTAAACGTTTTACAAACGCTTCACGTCCCCAAATTTTCATAAATGATATACTATGACATTTATCACTCTATATCTCATACGGAGTATTTTGAACCGCTTTAGTCAGAACTTGGTTAAGTGCATATGCAGCCGTTTCTAGAGCATAACCCTAGAAACTGAATGGAAGATCCTCTTGACTCATCATCGATCGCATTATGTCCAACAAGGTACGATTTCTCCTCTCAGAATCTCTATTCCATTGAGGTGTTCCAGAAGGAGTAAGTTATGATACACTATCACACTCCTTCAAGAAACTCTTGAAATTGAGGTTTAAGTATTCTCCTCCATGATCTGATCACAAAACTTTTATACTTTTCCCTTGTTTGATTTTCTACTTCG
Source organism: Apium graveolens (assembly GCF_009905375.1). Taxonomy (NCBI): domain Eukaryota; kingdom Viridiplantae; phylum Streptophyta; class Magnoliopsida; order Apiales; family Apiaceae; genus Apium; species Apium graveolens. The sequence continues at coordinate 304,630,268 of NC_133648.1, read as the reverse complement.
GCCTTATATTCTTTGAACATTTCAAAAGAATCGGATTTATTCTTCATAAGAACCACATATCAATATCTACTGAAATCATCAGTAAATGTTATAAAGTAGTATAAGCCACCCCTTGCCATCATACGCATTAGACCACATACATCATTATGTATAAGCCATAATCGTTCGGTGGCCCTTTCACCTGATCAGGTAAAATAAGCTTCAGTCATTTTGCCAATGAGACAAAGTTCGCATCTTCCGTATGATTCAAAATCAAACTTATCAAAGTATTCATCTATATGTAACTCAGAAATGCATTTCTCATTAATATGGCTTAACGAGATAGAGGTAATGTTAAATTTACGTCAACTTAGAACTTATAAATTGTTAACTAATTGTGCGACATTATAAGTCTTATCATTGAAATAGAATAAACAACTATTGTTTATTTAATTAAAATGAAAACCTTTCTCATCCTGATAAGAAATTGACTTAATGTATCTGCTAAACGAAGGCACATAATAATAATTTATCAAGTTCTCAATCTCGCCTTATGGGCAAAATTAGGTATCGAGTTCCTTCAACTAGAGCAACAACTTTTGTTCCAATTCTAACCCTATACCTGAAGCTTGACCATTGCTAGTCTTATTCTTTAGATCTTCCAAACAAGCTCGATAATTTAACTTCCAATCATTCAGTTATTTCCACAGAAATAACAATCATCTCCTTTAGCAACACCACTATCAGGCTTCAAAAGCCCTTTGGGATTGGACTTTGGTTTGGCACCGAATAAGATCAAATCTTCACCTTGCCTGTCCACTTTCCTTTCCCATTTGCATTCTGTGTGTACATCATCAATATGGACGTAATTCATGCCTTTATCATGATATTTTCAGCAGTTCTAAACATGCTTAACAACTCAGTGAGTGTTCTGTCTATCTCATTACTTTTGTTCATAACAAACTAAGAATAGAAGTTGTTCAAATATTGTTTAATCAAATCAAGCTGAGTCTGTAGACTATTCTTGAAACCAAAAATATCAAGATACATATACCTATCATCTTTAGAACATGTGGTCCAACCGGATATCGTTCTCCCATTAATGCAAAAGTATAGTGCCTTATTATTGTCAAATATTTCTGACGAGCCTATCCTTCAAACATCCTTTGAAGGTTCCCAATCATATCATAAGCATCATTATGCTCTTGTTTCTTCTAAAGCTCAGCACTTATAATTACACGCATGAGACATGAAATATCAGTTGCATAATCAATTTGCTTCTGGTAAGTATTTTGTTCAGCACATATTTCATTCTCAGCTTGAAGAAATAAGGGAGAGGTTTGAGTGACATCCTTGAACCTGTGGACAATCCTCAAGTTCCCATGTCAATTGAAGAAATTATTTCATGTCAGCTTGTCTTTTTCAAGGACTATTTTATAGAGAAGTTATTTATGTTATTTGTCATTTGATATCTACAATATTAAAGTGCATAAAATGAATTAGTCTACAGATGATCATTAAATTATGTTCAAGTGATTATTCATATATATACACAATTATATCTCCCACTATTTTTATCAAATCAATAGCCCTAACTATTAATTCGGAAAGAATATCTTATATATCCTTTCTAGTGAGTCAAGATCCATATTTCACAATGCGTTAGGTCAGCTTTGGCTTTTCTACAAAAAACGTGATTATTTAGGTAGACAACATTTGTCAATTATATCAACTATATAACTCTTGGATAGCTTAGTGGAACAACATTTGTTCATATTTATCTAATAAATCTCTCCAAACTCTATGCCTCTAAGTTCACAATCCTTTTGTGGTAACTTAGTTAAGTCAAACCCAATAGTAAAAAAGTATCAATATACTTCAACATATCTCCCACGATAGATAAGTGTACTTCACTTTGGCGAACCCACTCCTTTTCGATCTAGGGTTAACGCATTAGACTCATTGGAAGTCATTGATCAACTTAATATTAACTTTAGGGTTTTGTTAATTTTAAAATGACCATGATCACATCATAAAAAGATTCTCAATTTTTTCTTGAATAAAATACTTCAAATCAATATTTGTCAATGGTTTGATTTCCAGGTAGTGAGGGAGTCACAACAGTCTAGCTTAAAACCCACAACCTTACAAGTTCAATGAACTCGCTTTTAACAAAATCGCCCCATGTCAGAAACAAAGAAAATTTATATTTTACTCCGTGTTTCATAAACACCAGAATCCCATAATCGTTTGTTCATTTTAAAAACTTGAGTCGCTACAGATTTTATCTTATTTAGCAAGCATGACATGGGTGTTGTATCTAATACATACATCCTTAATCTAATTAAGCGTGCATCTTAATAAACTACTCTACACATACATTCATTATATGCGTATATGTATGTAAAGTGCAATAAATACACGTGATTGGTTATGGCTCTATCCTATATGATCTTCATCAAGCTAATGACAAAGATCTAGGTCAATCTAAGGTGAAAAATAAATACAAGCTAACTATGACATGTCTTCTTTCTTGTATTGCCTCCTTAGATGGCCTCTATGTGAGATTACCCTCGGTCTTCAAATCTTCATGTCTTCATGTATATTACAAGAATGAAATACAAAAACAATCTAATGAACTTACAAGAAGAACTTGAGTTACATTCGAGATTTAATAATTACAAGATTAAACGACATGCAAGCCGTATTTGAAAAACCAAAACTATTAACCTAAGGTAATAAGCCATAACCATCCACCATGCTCAATTAACACAAAAGAACATGTTAAAACACATAATCTGATCTTAACATATCATACCCATCATGATCTAATCATAAAAACCAAATATTAGAAAAATCAGAAAATTCGAAATTAAATATGATAACATTAAATCATAGATTACAGAACCTAAATGACATCAACCGCCTTACAGATTAGTCGATGATAGCTTAAGCTATCTGTTATGTTCAGACGCTCGATTTTATATGAAATAGCGTATTCGTTCGTCAAAATCGGACACCGGACACAGATTTCAGCAAATCCGCTGCATCCGATTCAGAATCGTATCAAATACGATTCTTATAATAAGAATAAACACAAAACATGTATATATCAGTATATATACATATTATATAATCATCATATAATTATACAACTCTCATGAATATCATATATTCAAAACATATACATACACACGCATATATAAACATAATAACATGTAAAACATACAAAATCGCATACATAACAGTCATGGAATATTGTATACATGTTATCATCATAAAACCAATAAATACATAAACGAATTAAACACTTTTTGCAACTAGCTCTGATACCATTGTTGGGTTTCGAGCACATAAACGCAACGAAAACAGTAATTAAAAATATGAAAAATCAGAGTTTTCAAAACCCACCGCAGGATCCATGCAAAAAATAGATATTTAATTCATAAATTAGGTTGTTTACCTTAAGAAGCTTTACAAATTGGTTGACTAATGGAGATTAAAGCTTATTCAATCACCACGCATCCCGCTCTCGTGATCTACACTCTATCGGTATCCACACGAATGCTTGAACTCAAGGATTGGATGTGTACTAGCACAAACTCGTTTATTCTTGATCTCTCCATCTTCTTTCTTGATGGCTAGGGTTTTAGTAAAAGTCTTGCTACCAAAATCAGCCACACAAGAGATATTATATAGAGAGTAGAAAAAGAATTATAACTATTAACTAATTAGGAGTTATTATTAATTCGAAATTCCTATTTGTATAATAACTAAGTCACACTTAATTATTTAACAAATGAATTTCATAATTAATATTAGTAAATTCAAATATCAATATTTATCTAATTAATTAAGTCATACTTAATTAATATTATAAATAATTGGAATTATTTTAATATAATTTAAATCCAAATTAAATTAAATCCTTCAAGCATTCTTTGTGTGTGACCCTATAGGTTATTATTACATGGGCAAGGAATTTTAAATGTAATTTAAAATCGTAAACAATGAGCGGCATCTAGTAATACATCATTGCTACCCAAGTAATAATAATTGAATCGGTGATCGATTAAACCTTTCGTGAATAATGTATAATGTAATATAATCCCCTTAACCAAATATTATAGATTAAACTAGAGACATTTAATGTGTAATCCTCATCATAGTTTAATCCAAGTTTCCTTGATAAATGAGTAGACTATCATGTCAAATCAACATTTGAGCGTGGCCACGCATTTCATAGTCTAGCTCACACAAGAGGCCAATAATATCACTCCTAAAATATGAGATTTAAATCCCATCTAGATCATTCATATTTCTCATACGATTCATAATATACCCAATGTCCACTTTTATCATTACCCGGTCAAAGACAACTTTTAATGGAATCAATGTATATTAATTCTCATATAGAAATATAATGACTTCAGGTCTAAGGACCATTACATCATTATCACTGTCAGAATTACTTATGACACAACAGACATGTAGAATCTCACATTAGGTCTTTCCAGCAACATGTACTGATACATCTGCCTGTGTTTTTGACTTTAGTATCAATATACCTATGATCAATGAGATGTGATCATGAGTCAATAAACACACCAGTCTTAATGCATTATTATTGTCCCTTAATAATAATACTCGACTAGGGACCTTTAGGAATATTGATATTATTCTCAAAATCTCATTTCTAGGTCACGTACTTAGAGATATAGAATTGCATATCATATTCCAAGGAAATTTATTAATCTAACATTTATATCGCAGTAAATTAAGAATTAATAAACTATAAAGGGAATAATTGATATAACATAAAATTAATAATCCTAATGTCTTAAACTAAAACATCATAGTGTTGTCTCTAGGGCACAAACATTAACAATAAGATCTTGATGTCTCCCCTTGTACAACATGATGTTAGGTGTGAACTGCAAATCCTCTTTCTACTCCACCCGAGTTGCTGTCACCATGACTTGATGATTCTGGTCTCTGAATGGTAGTTCTTGTATGGGTTTCTGTATGATTATCATAACCACCATTACCACCACTTGATTTAGGATCATCATTTCCACGTACTGTAGGTATAACACAAAAAATCTAAGGTCCTCTTCATCCAAAGGATCATCTAAAAGATTTTCCAATTCTAGAGACTCGGAATCCTTTTCTCTTTGCAAGCTTGCTAACTTGGTGTCGTCGAACGTTACATTAAGGCTTTCAATCACATTCTGATCAAAAATCACATAAACCTATAAGCTTTTGATTCCAGAGAGTATCCAAGAAATATGCCTTCTTCTGCCTTAGCATCAAACTTTTCCAGATGCTCATTTCCTTCTTTAAGCATAAAGCATTTAGCCCCAAACACATGAAAGTATTTCAGTGTTGGTCTCTTGTCAGCCATAATCTCATTAGGAGTCTTGTCATAACCTTCATTAATCAGGGTACGATTTTGAGTGTAACATATTGTGTTGATAACTTCAACCCAAAAGTAGGTAGGAAGTCTTGATTCACTTAGCATAGTCCTTGTTGCTTCAACCAAGGTACAATTCTTCCTTTCTACTACTCCATTCTATTGTGGGGTCCTTGGTGCTAAATACTGTCTCGAAATACCTTTCTATATACAGAATTCATTAAGAAATGCATTCTTGAACTCTGTTCCATTGTTTGATCTGATCTTTCTGACAAGTAATTTTGCTTCCATCTTAATCTTCTTTATGTAATCAACAATCATCTGTGGTGCTTCATTCTTTGATTCTAAGAACAACACCCACGTATACTTTGTGTAGTCATCGACTATCACTAAAGCATATCTTTTCCTAGATAGTGAATATACATTCACTTGACTAAATAAATCCATGTGAATTAACTGAAGAGGTTCCGTTATGCTTGTCATTTCCTTGATTTTATGTGATGCTTTCTTTAACTTTCCTTTTTCACATGCTTCACAGAGTCCTTCTTGATATAATTCCATTTGTGGTAAACCTCTCACCAACTCCCTCTTTACCAAAGAGTTTATTATTTTGATATTCAAGTGCGAGAGCTTCTTGTGCCATAGCCAACTTTGCTTTGATGAAGCTTTACTATAGAAACACCTCATTACTCCATCACATGTAGACTTCAAGTCAGCTAAGAATATACTACCTTTTCTCACACCCTATAAAGCAAGTTTCTCATCTTTCTTGTGTGTGATCAAACACCTTTCTGGTCTGAAGTCAACATTGTATCCTTTATCACAAAACTGACTGACGCTCGGAAGATTATGCTTTAATCCTTCCACAAGAGAGATGTTTTCAATGATGACATTTCCAATTTCCAATTTTCCATATCCTTATAGGGCCAGCTTTCTCAACCACACATGTGAGTAGGGACTTTTCTCCTGTCATATGCCTAGAACACCCGTTGTCCAGAATCCACTTGATATTTTGCTTTCGAACCTTACCCTGCAAACACATATTGATTAAACTTTGGTACCCAAGTTTTCTTGGGTCTTGAAGGTTTTGGGGTAGAAATAGAATCGACAAATGAAACCTTAACATGCTTAGCTTTCACTTTGACTGACTCCTTCTCAGTGCTAGTCTTAACAATATTGTCAGACTTAAAACATGAGGTACTACAGTCTTTGCTTGTGTGTGCTCATTACTTATACTTATCTTAGCGTCAGTACAAGAGCTAGCAGTTGCATGAAAAGCTTTAAAATACTCAGACATAGTAATAAATGCACATGGCATATAACCAACTATGCCACAAGACTCATGAAAATTAGGCATGTTAGGCATGACATGCATACTAGAAGATGTAACAAATTCTACTTTAGCTTTAGTGCATGCATGTGTAAGGTGTGCAGCAGAATTGTAATTATTACATAACTTTCTAGATACAGATGAGGAAGATGCAAAATCAGATTTCTTATTCCCACCTACCTTACCATTCATGTTCTTCTTAGACTAACCTTAACACTCTCACCAGTCTTAGGGTCATCTATGGTGTCTCGTTTCTTAAGTGTGTCAGTTTCTTGCTTATCTACCTTGTTACCTATGTCAGCTTTGGGTTTTACCTTACTAACTAGAGCCTTAGAAGTCTTAGGGGATCCCTCTACCTTCTCTTTTTCTTTGTCCTCAGCAATCAATTCCTCATTGATTAGCAAACTTACTTCATCCAAAGGTTCTGAAACATACTCAGTGAATAACGGAGATACAACATCTTTAATAACATATGGTACCATTTCTGAGACAAACATGTTTACCTCTGATGCACCACTATATTTCTTACCAGCCAGTTTAGAATATTCAAATCCTATTGAAGTCTTAGATTTAAATATTTGACTATCTATTATCTCCTTCTGAGTCAAAGATGCATTCTTAAATTCCTGTAACTTCTTTTCTAAATCATCAATTTGGGTTCTAAAAATGGTTTCTATGTTTGTGTTGCCCTTAACCTTATTCTCTAGGTATTCATTCTTCTACTTAAGGTCTTCTTAGCCAACTACAAGCAAATCTAATTCTTCATTTCTAGAGGTCAAACACTCAGCTCTAAGAACTAATTTATTATTTTCAAGTTTATATGTTAGCATTTTTGTATGAACATTATACTATTCTAAAGTAAGTTCATGCACGCTAGATTTATATTTAGATTCAGACATATAAATAGTGGTAAGTTTAGGAACCTGAGACGATTGTGGTGATTCCTCTGCAGATTTTTCCATAGGAGCTAGATTCACATACTCTTTCTCTTCATCCAAATTAGTATCATCCCAGCTTTTTCCTTCATCAATGTATGTTCTTCCCTTTTCCTTAACCACATAAGCATTCAACTTATGTTTTATCTTCTCATTTTGCCTCATCATATCTTCATAAGTTTCTTTCTTTTCATAAGAATCTTTTTTTTTGCTGCCTTGTGCTTTCTACAATCAGATGTAAAGTGCCCCAACTCATTGCAGTTGTAATATCTTGTCCTGCTCTTGTCTACCCAGCTTGACTTGTAGCCTCCTCTAGAGCTTGAACCTGATGATTAGGTTCCCTTCAGAAATCTCCCAGATGAACTTCTTGATTTGTAGTTGGGTTTTTTCTGAATATAATAAGACTAAATTTTACAGCCATGTATGCCATAGATTTATCCTCCAACCCTTCAAGTTCTTCCTGAGCATAGAACTCACTTTCATCCTCTGGCTCACCTTGAGAAATTTCATCTATAACATTTTCCTCGATTGTTGAGGAGGGTGCAACCTTGACTTCTTGAGTTTCAGCTTCACGAGCAACAAATGCAGTAGTTTTTGCAAGTGTCGTACTCTTACTTTCAATAGAACCAGGGCCATAGATAATATCTCTCTTCTCTTGTTCCAATTTATGGGTTCTCAGCTTTCCATAAATCACATCCAGGGACATAGTAATAAAATCATCTATTTTCCCGATTGATGGGTTTTTTTGTTCCAAGTGAACTGGTAGAGTCAGCATAAACTTTCTGTTAGACTCTCGTATCGGATAAACTTTCCCTTGTAGCTTCAATTCGCTTAACAGTCTGCATATCTTTCAAAGAGTGAAGATAATGTTTCTCAGGGTTGAAGTTTAAACGCTTCATACTGAGTCGTCAGAATATTCATCCTATTTTCTTTGACTTCTTCTGTACCTTTCATCAACAACTTAATGGTTTCCCACATATCCTACAAACTATTACTTCCTGGAAGTTGATGACTCGTATCATTGTTGGTCGATTCCACTATTATTAGTTGAAGGATTGTGTCCATATTTATCAACTCCTTGTCAATCTCCGTATATTTAGACAGATCCTTGGGAGTGGATGTGGAAGGAATTCTTATACCGGCTGGGGTAGTCAATTCATCAACTACTTATATCGGAACATAAGGGGCATTCAGTAATATCCCAATATATAATGGATTCGAAGCTTTCATAAATAACATCATCTTTTTCTTCCAAAGGTTGTAATTATCTCTATCAAATAGAGGAACCTTAATACTTCTAATTTTTTGGTTGTTCATCATCTTTGCGGAATTAAAATTATTTAAGATTCAAAAATTTCAAAAAATGAGGATTTTTGAAAATTAAAAAATTCCAAGAAAATTTTTAAGAACTTGTTTCTTTCTCCGGATATTGATTTGTATGTCAATCAAAAAGATCTGATACCAATTGTTAGTCCCAAAGTATCATAGAAAGGGGGTTGAATACGATACCAACAATCTTTCTCGATTCGTTACAAGTTCTTCATTATATTTACGAAATCAAAATAGACACAAAACAATTTGAGAAATATATTGTTTTATTAATATAAACCTTGAGGTTGCTACAATCTAATCAATTTAATGATTAGCTACAATAAATTTGACAACACAACAGTCTGTTTACAAGCTTAAATAAATAGAGCCTTTAATGGAGCTTCGTAAAAATGCAGTTGGTTGCTGAGGAAGGTAACTGAACGAAATGAATTAATTCAGCTTCTTTTGTAGGCTTTCAGTTTCTTTGGACATGTGGCATATTAATGTCCACACAATACAATTCAATTGCATCTGCATCCAATGAAAATCACCAAGTTATTTACTGGCGACTAGAGGGAGTTTTCTAGCTTTGTCTTTCTTACTCACGAGCACAATGTTATAAAATTGCCTTAAGACATTTTCCTTGATGTGTTACTGACGACCACAGGGTGACAGAAATCTACTATGTGTTTACTTGCGACCACAGTGCAAGTGTGGTGCCTTAGTACATTTTCTTTACTAGCGACCATATATACTGTGTTTTTACTTAGTCATTTTGTTACAGCACATCCTGATTTGCGACCACAGGAAAATTGACTTTTCCTTATAATAATTTTTGTCTTTCGACCACTATCAAAGAACTCTTCTTTATTGACTTGCGACCACTAGTATAATATATGACTTAGCATATTTTTCACCTTTTGAACTTTAGCAATTGTATCAATAACAATTCTTTGTATAACTGAATTAAATCCTTTATGATATGTTAATGCTTGATGCAGTGTTCTGGTTCACAAACAACTAACATGACTGATTTAATTCAATTTCCTTTGTAATTCTGAACTGATACATCTTGGTTATTTATTCATTGCTTCAATCATTGAACCCCTGATTTTTCATACTTCAAATCAAATCATTTCACTGACACTGAAAGTCCTTTGACATTTTATTCTTCATGGAGGGTTGAACATATTAATGAACTTCTTCCCATGACCTGGTTACAAACATAGAACATTAATCTCCATCTTTTGATTCTTTTTATTTATCTAGTCATCATCTTCAAGGTTCCTGTGCATCATATTTTAATATTATTTAGCTTTTTTTGTTTGTTGTTAGGTTATATTTCCTCGATTACATATTACATTACATTATTCATTACAAAGTACCTTTTCGTTTTATGGACAGTATCTTCGTGGTAATCACAATACGTATTGCTAGGAGGTCTGCTTGGATTCATAGGCCTAAGAGGCCTGTATATCAATTCAGCTTTGAGTATTGCTAGAATTGTTGTGGTAATCATTTTTGTTGTTTAGCGTTATGGAAACTCTGGTCCACCAAGTCTTTCAAAATCCTCCAATACTTCTCTAGCCTACCCCATAAGAGCATCTGGGGTTGCATACTCGCAAGTAGCTCCATGAAGTCTAGCCTCAAGTATTCTCCGGTTACCTGAATCTCATTCCGAAGCTCCCTCACTTTCCTGTCAACATCTATAGTCTTTATTATGTGCAGTAGCTCCTGAATCTGGGATAAAAAAGTCTCCCGCTCTAAAAGAAGAGCCTCATACTTATGGTATGGAACAGGGTATGGAGTAAACTGAAAAGTTGCACCCGCAACTGAATGTCCAGTAGAGTCAGAATCAGTGGGTGGGGGTCCTCGAATAGGTGATCTCACACCTAGAGGTGGAATAGCTCGCAGTGGTACAACCGTCACAACTGGTATTATAGTTGTCGCTGGTGGAAGAGCAGGGCATGGATGAGATGACGGTCTTCCGACTGAAGGCTCAGAGTAATCAGATGATACTGGAATTAAGGAATCTGTCATCGTCACTATCTGGAAATTACGCTGCTAGATAAGAATCTCAAATCTCCTCATGAATCATACTAAAAACTACCATTTAATCACACTCAACCTCTCCACATTCTATTTTTCTATTTCTTAATTCTAATCTTAACTCTCTACCCATTCCCAACAATTTAGGCTTGTAGCAGTGACTTTTAAACTATAGATCTGATACCAAACATGTGGCCCCCTCAAAACCCGGGTCCGAAGTTTGGGGTCCATAACACACACACACCATATATAAACCTGTTTATGATAATAATAATATATGCAATGACCCTACTTACCATAACCACGGATCATAACAATTCAAAGTATGTCCATAAGCCACAATCTTATTTATTACAGCGTACCAAATCCCAATTTATTTATCTTACAACTGAAGTAAAACTTTATTACAAACTTTCAACACAAACTAAGCTACACATCTTCCACTAGCATATTCCATCTCAACCTGGAAACCTAGCTTGCGCACCCGACTAGGGATCCTCGCTACCATCAGTTTAGTTTCCTTTTTAACTGGAAAACAACATAAACAGATTTGCAAGAGTGAGCTAACTAGCTCAGCAAGTCATAATGACAGTCACTGATATTAGTAATGATCAATTGAAATAATATAAGAAATCAAGTTTCCTGATAAGCAATAGTTAGAATTGGATATTCACTTTCATTTTTAAAAAAACAATGTTAGGCTGCTGATCAGTCACGCACTAACTATAACGACTCGTATATTTATTATTTAAATGTGTAATTATTAAATAATTAATAAATAAAATATGTGTATTGGAAGTGTCAGCAGTGTATTGTGTGTTACTATTTTTATGTGTGACTATGGTTGTATAGGGATTATTTGTGTAATATATACTGAGTAGTATTGTTTTGTTCCACTTCAAAAAGTGAATTTAATTGCAGATTTATTTCCATAAATATTTGGATGATATCTAAAATTGGTTTTATAATTTTATAATTACAATAATTATTTTTGGGTGTCACACCCCAACTTAAACAGCAAATTAAATATAACTATTACAACATTTAATAATAAATAAACATACCCAAATCCAAGATCTTACAGTTTAGGGTTTGGAACAGCCCAACACTACCATCTATTACAACTGATTTTAAATATCGAGTCCTCACACAAACTACTATCACTTATTCTACCTGAGCTCGAACATAGGCATCAGCATCAAAGGTCTTACGGGCAGTCTGCTTGAATCTAACCATAGCTGCTAGCTGTAATATCAGGGTAAAGGAAGGAGTGAGCCAAATGCTCAACAAGTGCTAAACAATACGATACAAAACATAAATCGAGATATATATTAAAGAATGTCAATGGGAGGACATGACCAATGATAATGAGAGATAAAACTTTGGGTGATGGCATCATTTTGTTGGTATCAAAAGAAATCATATCTTAATTAAAATTATTTTATGACGCTATGGATTACAGCCGGTGATCAGCCGCGAAGTAATCCCGAACCTCGCTGGGTTCTAAAACATTAATGGGAATCCCTAGGCAACTTTTAAGCCTAATATAAGTGTGGAAAGGACTCGCGTCTCAGTCCAGATCCACTATTCAAAGAAAACATTTATCCCCCTTTGGGACTGAAAATCCACATTTTATTTATTTCAAAAACTGATGCCGAATTATAACAAAATCTCTTTTAACAGTAAGCATTTTTATCAAGGGATTATAGACCAACTCAAAACACGGGAAATTATGGTGCTAAATCTCAGGGCCATGATTCACAAAACTATACTCTATTAAAGTAACTGAATGGTTTTAATATATCAAAGATTGGACAAGAGGATTTAGTGAGGCTATTGGATATTATAAAGGGTAATGCCAAATTGGGCTTAAAGTAATGGACTCTCATCAAGGTTCAAGTGCTGGATCATCAAGAAGATAAGCTTCATGAATACTAAGGGTGTTAAGGTATGCAGAAATGATCATTAACACAGGATATATCAGAATTGTCAAGCTTCAGGATAAGAAAGAGGGGTATCAATCAATGAGGAATCACTTTGATAAGTATCTGGTTTTTAGGGTTCAAGGTAATGTTCTATAGGGGTTCAAGTATCAGGATGAGATATCAATACTTAGGAATCATCAACATGTAAATCAAGAGAAACAACCAAGAGTTATAACTACCCTTTCTTTTATCCTGGCATTCGAATTACTTTAATATACTATCATGATAAGACCACTTTGCAATACGTACTCGAGGGTTCATGGAATTTTTATATAATTCAAAGATAAACATAAGATACGCTTGATTTAATATATCAAATGACACAGGATAGTTGCAGCAATGTATGAACTATTAGCAGTAAATATGAAGGACAAGTTGAATCACTTGCCTTGAGAAAGGCTGGTCTGGTCTGACTGGTAGGAGCAACTGGAGCTTCACTCGACCTTTATGGCAAGTTTTCTCTCGTCTCGAGATCCTACATAAATAATAATAATAATCCTCATTATAATATATTCTCACCAACTTAACCTATTTACAATCCGATTTTAAACACGGATGGCACTTAGGCCTATATGCACTTAATTTATATTCACCTTTAATGTATAGTTGCACACACATAGCCACATAATCACATATCATATATTAATACCAAATAACACCATATACACCATAATACAACACTAGGCTTGGATGATCTCGATCCCCCAACTTAAGTCACTTGGTCGCTAAACTAGACAAAGTCTTCTAATTTTGGCTTCCTAACTCGATGTGCCTTTACTAAACTATCCAAAACCTGTTGACCATCACTTGTGCCTTTTATTCTACTGAACTTATACTATCTTACAACTATGGTGGTCAACCTAAATCTCACTCCTAAGTGTTCTAAAACTATGTGCTAAGTGAAAGTGTTCACTGGTGCAAATTTCAGAATGACATCTATGGTTTCTTGAGTGCATTTGACACCCTTCAACTATAGATTTTCCTTCAAAACTCTTACACAAGACTCTCCTGACCTAAGGGCATCTCCCAAACTTGATGTGGCTCAAGGTCCTGGCTTGGGCCTTCTTGGGCCTAAGCTCAAAGTCCATGGTTCCCCTGTTTTCCTGGGCATAAAACACCCTAACTTGAATTACCTTGTGACACATGGTTCTAACTCATATCCTATGAACTATGGTTATAAACACCTCTCTGACACTCCCTCTAACTAAGTCCCAACAGGGCCTAATGAGGGCCTACCCATGACATGGTCAAATCTCCCTATTTCTAAGTTCCAACAAAACTGTCCCTTGCTGGACAGATTTTGTTATTCTACTTGTGCACCTAACCAAATGACATGCAAACCTCCAACCAACACCTAAAACCTTTTATATACTCCCAATACTAACTTCTGGTGGCTTGGACCTCAAAGTGCACATCAATGACATGGTCAAAACTCACTCTAAACCTCAGGGTACTAAACTGATTTTCTGCAGAAATTAAAACTCTCCTTTCTCCAAGGTTTTGACTTGACAAACTCAACCACCAACAACCCAATATCCAAACCAAGACTTAAACCTGGTGATCTACTAAACTAACTCCCTTATACTCAAAATAATCTTGGTGGAGATCATCCTTACCTAAGGTGCAATCATGGCAAAACAAAAGAAACTACATTTCACAACTCACAATTCATCAAGTTTTTGAAACAACAAGTTATGCATTTTATAAAAGATATACACGACTTATTACCATGTATCAAGAAGCATTAATCAATATTAACACATTATTCCTTCTGAAATTAAAGCTTACTAATAAAATCTTTCCAAATGATCAAAATCTTATAACATTCTAAGTAAAATCCACATGCATGCATGTCTTCGAGTTTTGTAAGCCAAACAACATGTTTTCTAAATATGTTTTACCAAGAAATTTACATGCAAGCCTAGCATGAGCTATATCTAGATGATCACTTAGCATGCAAGGAGTTTCATCAAATTTTTGCTACAAAATTTAAGCCATTATCACATAAACATGCAAAAATTGAACAAATCCACAAGAATGGTCTCAAGAACCATTCATTCGGCTCCCCTATGGTCATGGCCGAATGAAATGGAAGGGAATGGCCATTTAACATCAAGAGTTTCCATCTCAAGACTTGGCACTTCACCATTCCTTGTAGTCCTCTCAAAAACAACCTTAAACTCACAAGAATCAAGGTTGTACTTTGAGTTTCAACTAAAACCTTAACATGCAACCTTAAAACTTAAACTTTCTACTCAAAACTCTTTGAAATATATGTGATCATGGTATGGGAAGTAACATTTACTTGTGTAGGGGGTGGGAACTTGATTAAGAAAGAAAGAAAATGGGGAGGGGGGTGGTTTCGGCTGGAAAGCCGAGAATGAGAGAGAGAAGGGAGAGAAGAAAGAGTGTGGTGTGGGTGATGTATGAAATGATCATGTCTTTCACTTATTTTATGGTTTTTGTTTTGACAAATGTGAGTGGGAATAGGAATTGACATGACTACCCTTCCACTTATACTTGGATCAATTTGCATGCAAGGGTAAAGGAGGAATTTGGCTAGAAAAATAAGAGTTAGTGGGGTGGTAATTGTCTCTTTAGCTCTTTTGGATTGAATAGAAAGGATTTGCATGCAAGGACAACTATGTAATTTGCTAATTATAACAATTAACATTTATAAAGATTTATTTTTGTAAAATAAAACACAAGTTCAAAAATTATAAAATTTATACCATAAAATAATTTGGATTTTTAGAAATTTTATAAAACTACTTTTGAAATTTGTGAACAAAATAACTTTTAAAGAGAAATTTATTCAAGGTTTAAAATATTCCTTATAAGTCAAAAATGAAAGAAATAAATAAACTTTTGCTTTGAAAATTCATATACCACATAACGAGAATTTAAGACGCAGAGTTCTCATTCACACAAGCATACAATAGTTGCATATATTGGCATTCGGCTTTTAAAGTTGTACTAAATTTACAATTAATATTACATAGAAATGCCGGTTGTAACATCGTCTCCCCCTTAAGGGATTCTGTCCCCAGAATCTAAGGGAACAGATGAGGATACCGGGAACGCATATCAGACTTTAAGTCCCAAGTCGATTCTTCGACCTTAGGGTTCCTCCAAAGTACTTTTACTAACTTTATTGACTTATTTCTAAGACTCTTCTCTTGCCAGTCGAGTATATTGACCGATTGCTCCATAAATGACAGGTCTGCCTGAATATCTACTGGTTCATAATCTATTACATGGCTAGCGTCAGGATTGTACTTCTTAAGCAATGACACATGGAACACATTATGCACGTGCTGATACTGAGGTGGTAAGGCCAACTCGTAGGCCACCTTCCCTACTTGACTCAAAATTTCAAAAGGACCTATGTATCTAGGTGCTAACTTCCCTTTCTTGCCAAATCTAGACAACCCTTTTCTAGGTGACACCTTCAACAAAACAGCTTCACCAATTTGGAATTGAACATCCTTATGTGCCGGATCCGCATACTTCCTCTGTCTATCTTGAGCAGCAAGTAGCCTTTTCTGAATTAACTTGACTGAGTCATGCAATTGTTGTACCAATTCCGAGCCGAGAATCCTTCCTTCTCCTACTTCATCCCAACTTGTTGGTGATCTACATTTTCGCCCGTACAAAGCTTCGTATGGTGGCATGCCGATACTGGAATGATAGCTATTGTTGTAAGAGAATTCAATCAACGACAAGTGGTCGTCCCACATTCCTGCAAAATCGATTGCACAACTGCGCAACATGTCTTCGATTATTTGAATTGTCCTTTCGCTTTGTCCATTAGTCTGCGGGTGGTACGCCGTGCTCATATTCAATTTCGTGCCAAGACATTCTTGAAATTGCTTCCAAAATCTCGAGTTAAATCGGGGATCTCTGTCTGAAACTATTGATACAGGTACTCCATGCCTTAGTACGATTTCGCGCACATACAGATGAACCAATTTGTCTAATGACGACTTCTCGTTAATTGGAAGCAAATGCGCTGACTTTGTAAGACGGTCAACTATAACCCATATAGCGTCATGCCCGGATTTCGTTCGCGGTAGTCCTACTATAAAGTCCATAGCGATATTTTCCCATTTCTATTCTGGAATCTTTAGGGGCTGAATTAATCCGCTTGGTCGTTGATGTTCTGCCTTCACTTTCTGACAAGTATAACACTTCGCAACCCATTCTGCTACGTCTCGCTTCATATTTGGCCACCAAAAGTTCTTCTTTAAGTCCCGATACATCTTGGTACTTCCCGGGTGGATTGAAAATTTCGAATTGTGGGCTTCATGTAGGATCTCATTCTTTATTTCAGGTACATGAGGAATCCATATTCTGGAAGAAAACCTTAGTATCCCTTGCTCATCCCTTTGAGTATTAATCTCCTCTCCAGATAACTGATTCTTCTCTTTTTCCATTACTTCTTCTTGACATTTCTTTATCTTTTCCACTAGTGTTGGCTGAAAAGTCATTACACGATAAACTTCTTCAACTTTTCCACAATCACAAAGTTCTAGTTCAAATCTCTTGATTTCTTCAGATAATTCCTTTGATGTTGTCATCATATTCAGTCTCTTTTTCCTACTTAGAGCATCGGCCACAACATTCGCCTTTCCAGGATGGTAATTTATCGAGCAGTCATAGTCCTTGATCAATTCCAGCCATCTCCTCTGCCTCATATTGAGCTCCTTCTGAGTGAAAATGTACTTTAAACTCTTGTGATCCGTGTAGATTTCACAACTTTCTCCGTAGAGGTAATGTCTCCAAATCTTAAGTGCGAACACTATGGCGGCTAGTTCCAAGTCATGCGTCGGGTACTTCAACTCATGCGGTTTCAACTGTCTTGACGCATACGCGATCACCTTACTGTGTTGCATTAACACACAACCCAATCCCTTATGTGAAGCGTCGCTGAATATCACAAAGTTTCCTTGGTCATCTGGAAGTACTAACACCGGAGCTGTTACCAATCTCTGCTTCAACTCTTGAAAGCTATCCTCACATTCTGCACTCCATTCAAACTTTTGATTCTTTCTGGTTAACTTGGTCAATGGCGTGGCGACTTTCAAAAAATCCTTGACGAACCTTCTATAGTATCCTGCCAACCCTAGAAAACTTCGCACTTCCGTAGGAGTCTTTGGCCTCTCCCAACTCATAACTGCCTCAATCTTTGCCGGATCCACTTTAACTCTTTCATTTCCAATAACATGCCCCAAAAATTGAACTTCCTTTAACCAAAACTCACATTTGGTAAACTTGGCATACAACTTCTCTTGACGAAGTATTTCCAATGCTATCCATAGGTGCTGTTTATGTTCTTCTTCCAACTTAGAATAAATAAGGATGTCATTAATGAATACCACAACAAACTTGTCCAAATAATTCTTAAATACTCGATTCATCAGATCCATAAATGCGGCCGGGGCGTTGGTCAATCCAAACGACATTACTAGGAATTCATAATGTCCATATCTGGTCCTAAATGCTTTCTTGGGAAGATCTTCTTCTTTGATCTTTAATTGATGGTATCCCGATCTCAAGTCGATCTTTGAATACACTTTCTTGGTCCTACAATTAATCTGAGCGTTATTTTCTCCTAACTAATCCATGCCTAAAATTATATCAAACTCTCCCAACTTGAAGAGTATCAAGTCGGCTGAAAACTTATACCCCAAAATATCAATCTCACACTTCGGACAGAATTGATTCAGAGGAATCTTCTCTTGGTTCGCAATTACCACATTTACTACCTCGCTCATAATCATTTTATCACATTGAAGCTTATCAACAAAACTTTTTGATATGAAAGATCGTGTTGCTCCCGAATCAATCAATACTTTAGCTTTGGCATTATTGAGTAAAAGTATACCTGCTATCACCTCAGAATTCTGAACAACATCCTTCATCTTCAGGTCAAATGTCCTTGCTGTTGCTTGCGGGGTTGGTGTAGGTGGTGGAGGTAATGCCAATACCTCAACTGGCACGCTCGTACTGGTGTTTGCCATATTCATCAGAGCTTTGACTGGTCCGGTTGCCTTGCACTCCCTAGCTATGTGTCCAGTTTTCCCACACTTGTAGCACGTAACTCCTGGCTTCAGCATCTTGCACTCATTCACCAAATGTCCCTTCTGATTGCACCTATAGCTGGTCATGCTCAGTTTATTGCACACTCCAGGGTGCCTTCTTCCACAGTGCTTGCATTCGGGTCTCTGGAATCTGTTTTCTCCAACTTGTCCTTGGCTTGCCTGGTTGTTCCCCTTTGATTCTTGCCTTTTACCCAAATTTCCCTTCTTTTGAAAATTTCCTCCCTTCTGGAATCCGATCCTCTTTATATTCCGATCTTGTGAACTTCCCGCTTCAGACTTTTCTTCATAAAATGGAACCTTCCTCTTCTTGTTATCCCTCTCCTTCCTTGACTGCATCCCATTATTCTCAATCAGAGCAGCTTTCTGAACTACTCCCGCATATGTTTCAAGCTCAAACATAGCCACTCTATCTCTGATCCAAGGCTCCAATCCTTGCTGAAATTTCTTCGCTTTTTCCTCCTCGGTGCTGGTATACTTTGTCACAAACCTTGACAACTCAATGAACTTCTTCTCATACTCCAGTACAGTCATGTTCCCTTGCTTCAGCTCCAAAAATTTAAGCTCCATCTGATTCTGCATGTACTTAGGGTAATACTTGTCCAGAAATAACTTCTTAAATCTCTCCCAAGAAACCTATTGAGTTGCTTCCATAGCTTTTACTGATTCCCACCAATAGATGACTTCGCCCTTCAAGAAGTAAATAGCATACGGCGTCTTCTGATCGTCTCCTAACTGTACCAACTCAAAAGCCCTTTCCATCTCCTTGATCCATGTGTTAGCTATTACTGGATCAGTGGTATCATGAAATGCAGGTGGATTCACATTCTGAAAAGCCTTGAAAGTGACAACTTGTCTAGGTGGTACTGGTGGTTCAGGTGGTTGGTGTGGTTCACGGTTATCTTTGTTTTCAATTCGCTGTTGAAGAGTTAGTTGTTGTTGGGCTATAGCATTGGTTTGCTGTTGCAAAGTTTCCAGTAGTCGAAGAATATTTGGGTCTGTGGTGGATGTGGTTGTTGGGTTCTTCTTTTTGGGAGGCATGATCCTGAAATAAGAGTTATGTCAAAACAGATATGTATAATAAAACAATTCGAGGGTATCACATGGCATTCTTATTTACATGTGAGGTCAGGTTTCAAATTAAGCAGATATGATGATGCATATAAAAGCATATAATAACAGTTGAGAGCAATTGGAACAATAGAGCATGATTATTGAAATTTAAAGGTCACAATACATGGGATTAGAACAAAGTCTGATTCTAGGATCAACAGGCTTATTTAAAGGAAATAACAGAAACAACTGGGGAATTCTACGGAGTCTGATAGTACAACAACATGAAAGGTAAATGGAAAGAACTAAGGCTCCACTCCATCTGAACGGGGCTTGGTATTCTTTTCCTCTCGAAGCGTCTTCACAATGCTTTGGAGCTCATCCGCCACCATCTGAATGACATACTGGATGGTGCGATCCCGTTCCACTGGCATCTTCTCAAGCTTAGTATTGACGTACTGAACCAAGGTCTCAAGTCTCACAGTTATCTGCTCCTTGGGCGGTCTATCAGTCGGTCGTACTTTCCCTGAAGCATGTCAAACTCGCGCCTCAACTCAGCATACACGGTGAAAGCAATAGTGTCGTCCGACCCAGAGGATGACGAGGAATGCGCCCTTTGCTGACAAACCAATGAGAGGAGTATTAATAATTAACTTACTTAACCTACTCTCTCGCATACTATCTACAACCTACACATATACCCTTTAACCTATTTGGGCTGTCCAGGGACTCTAAAACGTAGCTCTGATACCAAAAACCTCTCACACCCCAACTTAAACAGCAAATTAAATATAACTATTACAACATTTAATAATAAATAAACATACCCAAATCCAATAACTTACAGTTTAGGGTTTGGAACAGCCCAACACTACCATCTATTACAACTGATTTTAAATATCGAGTCCTCACACAAACTACTATCACTTATTCTACCTGAGCTCGAACATAGGCATCAGCATCATAGGTCTTACGGGAAGTCTGCTTGAATCTAACCATAGCTGCTAGCTGTAATATCAGGGTAAAGCAAGGAGTGAGCCAAATGCTCAACAAGTGCTAAACAATACGATACAAAACATAAATCGAGATATATATTAAAGAATGTCAATGGGAGGACATGACCAATGATAATGAGAGATAAAACTTTGGGTGATGGCATCATTTTGTTGGTATCAAAAGAAATCATATCTTAATTAAAATTATTTTATGACGCTACGGATTACAGCCGGTGATCAGTCGCGAAGTAATCCCGAACCTCGCTGGGTTCTAAAATATTAATGGGAATCCCTAGGCAACTTTTAAGCCTAATATAAGTGTGGAAAGGACTCGCGTCTCAGTCCAGATCCACTATTCAAAGAAAACATTTATCCCCCTTTGGGACTGAAAATCCACATTTTATTTATTTCAAAAACTGGTGCCGAATTATAACAAAATCTCTTTTAACAGTAAGCATTTTTATCAAGGGATTATAGACCAACTCGAAACACGGGAAATTATGGTGCTAAATCTCAGGGCCATGATTCACAAAACTATACTCTATTAAAATAACTGAATGGTTTTCATATATCAAAGATTGGACAAGGGGATTTAGTGAGGCTATTGGATATTATAAAGGGTAATGCCAAATTGGGCTTAAAGCAATGGATTCTCATCAAGGTTCAAGTGCTGGATCATCAAGAAGATAAGCTTCATATATACTAAGGGTGTTAAGGTATGCAGAAATGATCTTTAACACAGGATATATCAGAATCGTCAAGCTTCAGGATAAGAAAGAGGGGTATCAATCAATGAGGAATCACTTTGATAAGTATCTGGCTTTTAGGGTTCAAGGTAATGTTCTATAGGGGTTCAAGTATCAGGATGAGATATCAATACTTAGGAATCATCAGCATGTAAATCAAGAGAATCAACCAAGAGTTATAACTACCCTTTCTTTTATCCTCGCATTCAAATTACTTTAATATACTATCATGATAAGACCACTTTGCAATACGTACTCGAGGGTTCTTGGCATTTTTATATAATTCAAAGATAAACATAAGATACGCTTGATTTAATATATCAAATGACACAGGATAGTTGCAGCAATGTATGAACTATTAGCAGTAAATATGAAGGACAAGTTGAATCACTTGCCTTGAGAAAGGCTGGTCTGGTCTGACTGGTAGGAGCAACTGGAGCTTCACTCGACCTTTATGGCAAGTTTTCCCTCGTCTCGAGATCCTACATAAATAATAATAATAATAATCCTTATTATAATATATTCTCACCAACTTAACCTATTTACAACCCGAATTTAAACACGGATGGCACTTAGGCCTATATGCACTTAATTTATATTCACCTTTAATTTATAGTTGCACACACATAGCCACATAATCACATATCATATATTAATACCAAATAACACCATATACACCATAATATAACACTAGGCTTGGATGATCTCGATCCCCCAACTTAAGTCACTTGGTCGCTAAACTAGACAAAGTCTTCTAATTTTGGCTTCCTAACTCGATGTGCCTTTACTAAACTATCCAAAACCTATTGATCCTCACTTGTGCCTTTTATTATACTGACCTTATACTATCTTACAACTATGGTGGTCAACCTAAATCTCACTCCTAAGTGTTCTAAAACTATGTGCTAAGTGAAAGTGTTCAATGGTGCAAATTTCAGAATGACATCTATGGTTTCTTGAGTGCATTTGACACCCTTAAACTATAGGTTTTCATTCAAAACTCTTACACAAGACTCTCCTGACCTAAGGTCATCTCCCAAACTTGATGTGGCTCAAGGGCCTGGCTTGGGCCTTCTTGGGCCTAAGCACAAAGTCCATGGTTCCCCTGTTTTCCTGGGCAGAAAACACCCTAACTTGAATTAAATTGTGACACATGGTTCTAACTCATATCCTATGAACTATGGTTGGAAAAACTTCTCTGACACTCCCTCTAACTAAGGCCCAACAGGGCCTAATGAGGGCCTACCCATGACATGGTAAAATCTCCCTATTTCTAAGTTCCAATAAAACTGTCCCCTGTTGGACAGATTTTGTTATTCTACTTGTGCACCTAACCAAATGACATGCAAACCTCCAACCAACACCTAAAACCTTTTATATACTCCCAATACTAACTTCTGGTGGCTTGGACCTCAAAGTGCACATCAATGACATGGTCAAAACTCACTCTAAACCTCAGGGTACTAAACTGATTTTCTGCAGAAATTAAAACTCTCCTTTCTCCGAGATTTTGACTTGACAAACTCAACCACCAACAACCCAATACCCAAACCAAGACTTAAACATGGTGATCTACTAAAATAACTCCCTTATACTCAAAATAATCTTGGTGGAGATCATCCTTACCTAAGGTGCAATCATGGCAAAACAAAAGAAACCACATTTCACAACTCACAATTCATCAAGTTTTTGAAACAACAAGTTATGCATTTTATAAAAGATATACACGACTTATTACCATGTATCAAGAAGCATTAATCAATATTAACACATTATTCCTCCTGAAATTAAAGCTTACTAATAAAATCTTTCCAAATGATCAAAATCTTATAACATTCTAAGTTAAATCCACATGCATGCATGTCTTCGAGTTTTGTAAGCCAAACAACATGTTTTCTAAATATTTTTTACCAAGAAATTTACATGTAAGCCTAGCATGAGCTATATCTAGATGATCACTTAGCATGCAAGGAGTTTCATCAAATTTTTACTACAAAATTTAAGCCATTATCACATAAACATGCAAAAATTGAACAAAGCAACAAGAATGGTCTCAAGAACCATTTATTTGGCTCCCCTATGGTCATGGCCGAATGAAATGGAAGGGAATGACCATTTAACATCAAGAGTTTCCTTCTCAAGACTTGGCACTTCACCATTCCTTGTAGTCCTCTCAAAAACAACCTTAAACTCACAAGAATCAAGGTTGTACTTTGAGTTTCAACTAAAACCTTAACATGCAACCTTAAAACTTAAACTTTCTACTCAAAACTCTTTGAAATATATGTGATCATGGTACGGGAAGTAACATTTACTTGTGTAGGGGGTGGGAACTTGATTGAGAAAGAAAGAAAATGGGGAGGGGGGTGGTTTCGGCTGGAAAGCCGAGAGTGAGGGGTAGGAGCCGAGAGTGAGAGAGAGGAGGGAGAGAAGAAAGAGTGTGGTGTAGGTGATGTATGAAATGATCATGTCTTTCACTTGTTTTATGGTTTTTGTTTTGACAAATGTGAGTGGGAATAGGAATTGACATGACTACCCTTCCACTTATACTTGGATCATTTTGCATGCAAGGGTAAATGAGGAATTTGGCTAGAAAAATAAGAGTTAGTGGGGTGGTAATTGTCTCTTTAGCCCTTTTGGATTGAATAGAAAGGATTTGCATGCAAGGACAACTATGTAATTTGCTAATTATAACAATTAACATTTATAAAGATTTATTTTTGTAAAATAAAACACAAGTTCAAAAATTATAAAATTTATACCATAAAATAATTTGGAATTTTAGAAATTTTTTAAAAATACTTTTGAAATTTGTGAACAAAATAACTTTTAAAGAGAAATTTATTCAAGGTTTAAAATATTCCTTATAAGTCAAAAGTGAAAGAAATAAATAAACTTTTGCTTTGAAAATTCATATACCACATAACGAAAATTTAAGACGCAGAGTTCTCATTCACACAAGCATACAATAGTTGCATATATTGGCATTCGGCTTTTAAAGTTGTACTAAATTTACAATTAATATTACACAGAAATGCCGGTTGTAACATTGGGACTTTATCAAATTTTATTTCATTAATTATTTATCTTTAAATGATTTTCTGAGGATGTTTTATTGTAAAATCCCTATTTAATTATGGAAATCTTCAAAAATCATGAAATTTATATTTTATTAAGTTCGTATTATTCTGAGAATTTTAAAATTATTTTGGGAATTTTCGGAGTTAGTTTCACCCGCGCGTCGATTCTTTTAATTGAGAAAAGCGGATATAAATTGCATTTCAGAAATTATTTTAAAATTACGAAATTTATGTTTTTATTTACTTCGGGATATTTATAACATTTTAAGATTGTTTTCATGATTTTCTGGAACCTTTTTAAATGCAACTCGGATCATAAATATCTAAACACGGAACAAAAATCAGGTCTTCAGGTAGAATGAATACACGTGTTTAGTTTACAGGATTATCCTGGATACGTGTCTAGCTGCAATTTGTTAATTAGTTGATAAGGTTAAAAAAAAACAAAAACACAGCACACGCAGACCTCTTCTTCCTCTCTCATCTTTCTCTATCTCTCTCACATTCTTTTACTCCCTCTCTATGCTCTCGGCTCTCCACTTGGTCTCTCCCATCTAATTTGTTCCGCCGATTCACTATAGTTCTTCTCTGTTCTTGGTAATCGCCACTGTTCTCCCTCATTTTCCGGCCTCCTATTGCCGCCGGTTCGCCGGAGAGGCGACGGCGGGGGGGATTATGCCTGAATCTGTGCTTATATGCTTCTATTGGTTTATTCTCTGTATTCATACCTGTTTGTGTGTGCGATTATATTGGTTGGCATCGCTGCTGATTATACCCTGTCGTTGCACTTGTTGTTCGGCTGTTCTCTGTTTCTTTTCTTTTTTTCAGTTTTCGCGCGTGAGGCGCGTACGACCGTGGTTCATTTTATTTTTTTTAATATTATTGATTTCTATGCAGGAATAGTTGATTGGTTTCGTGAAATAAAATTTACTATATTGTGCGGAAATTAATAAATAATCGGCGGAATCGGTCTGGACACCTGAATTTTTCGGGCACCGACAGATTTCGCCGCTGTCAGCGATGAACATCAGTGAGCTGACGGTGGACTGTGATGACGCAATTCTGAGTCCTAATATTTTAAAATATTAATGTAGTTCGTAAATTATTTTTGAGATGTAAATAATCGGATAATAATAATTAATTGATTTGGATTGACGTTTGGGAATTTGTGACTTGTGATTGTGTTGTTGGTTTGAGATTGTTGATTGAGGCGTCGATTTGTTCGACGGGTTAGTCCAATAAATAAAGGAGGTGCTGCCCAATTTCCGAGAAACCGAACGACGGAAATACGGGAGCGTATCCAGTAATTATCGGGTCGTCGAACGAGTATATATAAACATATATGTATATTGTGTAATATTCGGGATATATCGTGTAATTATTTTTGCTATTATATAATTATTATGTGTGTTCAGTATCTATTCTGTGAGCTAATTGTTAAGTGTTATCTGTACTTGAATATTCAAAAATAATATTAATTGAGTATTTTAATTTTTATATGTCCAGAATAAAATATAGATAATTGTCATATCTTCCTAATTATTTTTATGTTGGTTTATGGATTTATAAGAATCATATGAAATTTCTAAAATCTTTTTCCGGGTAATTAAAATCTATTTTATAAAAACGGGAACCAACCGACGTCAACCGTTGTTACGTTTTTGGAACCCGAAACTCTTTCGAGAACTCCTTCCTAACCTAATTGTAATATTCCGAGCATATTTCATGTTTCGACTTTTTCGATCCGGCGTACGGTTTGTCCTGCGTGGGTCCCGGCATAACATTTTCGATACAATATTTGTTTCGGTAAATCAATAAAACCCTTATTTTCGATAAACGGGAGCTTTTTATTAAACTATCCCAATTATCACTTCGTAATACGTGTAACCAGGCGCTGAGACCAAGACCGCAGTACAAATTGTACTGATTTGGATATTTATCCCGAAAACCGATACCGTTTGGATCAGTTTTTACAAATAAACGTACCGTTTTATATCCGGAATGATCCAACGGGATACAAATTTTCCGTAATTATAAATAGCCTTTTACCGTATTTTATTTCGTATCAAAATCATTTGCAGATAGTTAATTATATAATTTTCAGAGAAAAGCCCTAATTTCCAAAAACTGTTCTAAGAATCAAACAGCAAAACGAAGGCGTTACCGATCTCTGTTTTCAAAGCTTGAGTAACCAAAACGAAGGATTTGAAGTGTTCTATCAGATTCTGAGCTTTGTTTCACTGCAAAAATCAAGGTTATTTTTCTAAAAAATTATTTATTTTCAAATTTATTTTATTAAAAATATGAATTTTTGTTCGGATGATTGTTTGTATGATTTGATGATTGCATGTTGTAGAGCTTGTTACTCCTGATGATTTTCATATGTCATACGTCTGATTTGGAGTTCAATAACATGTTCAAATTTGAGTTTGATTTTCGAATTTTAAAATTAGGGTTTATAACCCGTATGAATGTTCTTAATTGAAATTTGGGGGTTTCTTATTCTGTGATAGATTGATGTTGTGTTATAGTGGGTTGTATTCTCTGTGAAATTTGCAATCTAGTCGTATAAGTTTCATGAACCAACGAGGTCTGTAGAGAAGGGAGTTGTGTTTTGAAGTTTTCCGATGTTCGTCGGAAACTGCAAAACTTCACGGCCAAATTCCGGCCAACTCAGGGATTGTTGGGTTGTTTTGATTGCATGGTTGTATTCCTGGTGTTGTGTAGATGTGATCTGGAGGTGTTGGTGGAGTGAGGACGCCGGGAACATGTTCTCCGGCCACCTCTGTGTTTTCCGGCGACGGGGTGTAAAAATTACAGTTTAGTACCCCAACTTTTGAAAACGATGCAGTTAGGTCCCTGAAGTTTCCAGACTTTGCAAATTTAGGATTCCTATTTATAAAATGTATAAAAATCATATTTCCTATTTATTTTTATTATAAAAATTCATTTTTAAATTCTGAAAATTCTAAAAATTATTATTTTAATTCCGAAAATTATTTTTAATTCACAAATAAATCTAAATTAATTAGTTAATTAATTTCAGTTAATTTATAATTGATTAATTGGTCCATTAATTCGAAAATTAATTGATTAATTGATTTAATTAATTATTAATTGATTTTAATTAATTATTTAATTAGATTTAATTATTTAAAAATGATTTAAAAATTCTGAAAAATAGTTTCGAGCTTTAAAATATTATTCTAAATTATTTCCAAGGCTCGATAATTATTCTAAAATTATTTCGGAGCCAGAATGGGCCAACCGAACCCTGTTTATTAACCCGAAATTGATCCAACGACCCGTTTTAATTCCGAAAAATGTTTTAAAAATCATTTTAAATACCAGAAAGCCTATTTATGACCCGAGACTTCTTTATAAATAATATATCATTGATTACATGATGTATTATGTGCTATATGTGACTTGTTAATTGACTATCGGTCTATATATTCAGTGTTTACTTGATTATTGCATAACTTTCAATCCGTTAATCGGATTTAGGTAAAACGAAGGGTAGATAGAAGTATGTGTTGAATAGAATTCCATGAGTAAATTATTGATAGATGCTTATGATATGTGAGCAGAAGAGGCAAGACGTAGAAAAGGGAAACAGGTAGTTGAGGAGTAAAATGGTTGTGATTGGAAGCGAGTACAGTGTAGTAAGCTAATATCAGGCAAGTGTTCTAAACTTTCTCGAGATATTGTAGTACTTGATAATCCTGTGATATTGCAAGTGCTTTGAAGCACAGAAACCTAAATCCTGATTTCAGTTATTGTTCTTGAGCCATGAATCATATTCTTTCTAATCCATTGATTATTGTATACCCAAACAAGAACCACAAATCTACGATACTACTCCACAAATACATACAAACTAAATACCAGACACTGAAATGAACTATTATATACTCAACCCATGGTATCTTATACTTTGAAAGACCAAATCCTTGAAACCTTGAAATGTTGATTCCTTTGTTATCCAATTCTTTCATTACCCAGCATCCAAGCTTTTAAATTGCCTTATTGATCCTTACAAGGATTGAAACCCTTTCATTGTTAAACATTTATTGTTGTTAATGATTTTGGTTATTGCTTATTATTGCATATTCTGTTATTATGTTAGAATTGGATTGTTTTTATAAAATTATGGACCAGATTCATGGTCAGACCATATAATGGTCAAGTTAGGCCAATGTGTGCCTTGGATCCAGTAGTTAGAGCAATGCTGTGTGCCTTGCTCGAGGTTAGTGCGTGACTGATCAGCAACCTAACCTTGGTTTTTAAATTAAAAGTATAATATCCAATTCTAAATCATAATCCATTGTTCACTTGATATCATAATCATATTCACCTGATGATCATTATTCTCAGTTTTGTCATTATGACTTGCTGAGCTAGTTAGCTCATTTGTGCGATGTTGTTTATATTTTTTCCAGTTAAAAAGGAACCAGTTGGTAAAGAGGATCCCCAGTCCAGTGCGAGAGCTAGGGGTTCAGGTTGAGAAAGCTGAGCTAGTAGGCTTCTTTTGGGATAAGTTAAATTTGTAAAAGTTTGTAATAATGTTTAATACTCAGTTTGAATTTGAAATAGTTGGGATTTGAACGGTTTGTAATATATTAGTGTGTTTGGCTTGTGTGCATACTTTAACCTGTTGCGGTCCGTGGTGTTTGGTAAGTAGGGTCATTGCATATATTATTATTATCTTTATTATTGTTATAAGCAGGTTATAATTAAGGTGTGTGTGTGGACCCCAAACTTCTGACCCGAGTTTGGAGGGCGCCATATATTGTATACAAAATTTGAGTGTATGTGGTGGCAAACTGTTTTGCCAAAAAAAGTAATAACCCTAATTTTTATAGTATGATAGGTATATGTATTTTTCCGAAAACGAACCCTGAACTTATTTTTCGTGAATGTGAACCCTAATTGTTGTGTGTGTTATTATAATATGTGTAATTACGAGTCGGGAATTGATATCGAATGGGTAGGTTGTTAGCGAGGATATGTCAAGCATACCTAGACGTCTAACGTAGGGTATTTTGGCTCTGTAGGTATTAGTCAAAGGACTCAAAAAGTGATATCAAACTAAAGATAATCTAGTGATCAGTAGACAAGCGCAGCGAGGTTTCTAAGCGAAGGACCTGGGCGTTGAAGTCGGATCCAGATAGTCAAACAGTAAAGCGATAAAGCTGAGTGTCCCGAATCGGTTCAAGGTCAATCAGAGATAGTTGTATCGCTCTGCAAGGCAAGTACCCCTGACCATTCTTTTATGGTTCAGTATATGTGAATAACTAAATGTTTTATTCTCGTAATGGAACATAAATGTTTTAAGTTACGTATCCCCTGTGTTTGAAAATGTTGTTAAATATGTGTTTTTGGGGAAAAGTAACTTCTGAAAATACCTATCTCTAAATGTGATTTAAACAAAAAAGAGATTTTGAATAGTGTGTTGTGATAGAATTGATTTTTAACAAGAGATAGGTAAAACTGATTCTGAAACTGGATAAAACAAATCAGATATTGGATAACGTTGCGTAAGTGGCTAATTCGGTTGCGCGCATTACATAACCGATTAGTCCAGCATAGAAAATCAGAAACCTAGCTAGTCTCTGCAGATCCGGTGATTTTGTGTAAAAGCCCGATCAGCTTTCCTAGACATTTTGTGTGATAGTCCGACCAACTATCCTAGATAATTTGTGTGGAGGCCTGATCAGCCGTCCCTAGATAACATCCAATACATATCTGATTGTGATTTTTGGTGATTCCAGTAATGGAACAAATGGCTTTGGGTCCCCGTAACGGGACAGATGGTTATGGTTCCTATAGTGGAACGGAAGGTTTGAAAATGGAATAGCATGCTAAAAATTGAACTATGATTTTTATGCATAGCACACGACTGTTGATCTTGTTTTACAGAGCATGCTAGTTTTGATATCCAGTTTATAACTATTTTACATGTTTCTGGAAAGGTTTGAATTCTGTTCCTGTAACCGTTTTACTTTAAACTGTTTTACTTGTTATTCATATAGTGGTGCTGCTACGCAAGCAATTGCTCACCCTTGCAGAATATTTTATATATATATATTGCAGATGCCTAGGAGATTCTTCGGTGATAGTCGGGCAGAGTTCCAGTTCCTTTCGTGTCGGACTCCTCTAAGATGGTTGTGCTAGACCAAGGGTGGTCTGTTGAGTTGTTGTGTTAAGTTAGTTGCGCCGAGATGATTGTTGTAAGTTTGAGTTGTGTTAGTTGAGTAACATGAGTCATACTTAACCCTGGAAAAGGTCTTGGTAAAGGGGTCATAGTTATGTTTTAGATTGATTTATAATTGTTGTTATTATTGTTGATGACGTCAACTCCTGACCCCGGGGTTGAGGCCGTCACACTAACCCCGAGCAAGGCTCCTAACTTTGCTCTATATACTGGATCCAAGGCACACATTGGCCTATTATGACCACGAATCTATTCCGACCATGAATCTGGTCCATATTTAAAAACAATCCAATTCTATAATGATAACATGCTAAACAGTATAATTCAAGAAACTGAACCATAAATAACATTTATCCTGAAGCATAGGGTGATTCACAATATCCTGAAGGTATAATAAGGTAAATAGAAAGATTGACTTTTAATCTAGGGAAAGAATCAGAATGTAGAAGACCACGGGTTTAATGGTTACAAGGATTGGTCTTCTGTTATACAAGGCATAAAGGTTCGAATGTTAAGCAATTCCATATCAAGAATTATTATGTGGTAGATATGTATTTCTGGAGTAGTATCATTTATGTGTGGTTCGTATCCAAGAATTCAACAAATAATGGTTTACAAGAAATCAGGCTCGCGGCTCAAGATAAATAAAAATCAGGGTTTAGAGTTAAGTACTTCAAAGTACTTGCAATATAAAAAGAATGAACAGAACTACTTGCAACATATATAAAGAGAGTTTGAAAGTACTTGCAATACGTTACGAGAAAGAGCAGAAACACTTGCCTTATCAATCCGCTTTTACTTTACTAGCACTTGTCAATTGGTTCCCATTTACTGACCACTTGCTTTCCCTTTCTACATCTTGCTTCCTCTGTTATACATCACATGTACTTATCAATACTACTTCTCATCTCATTATATTTGTTACAAGCTTCTATCTACCCTTCGTTTTACCCAAATCCGACGTACGGACTGAAAGTTATGAATAAAACCGTCAAACAATGCACATACAGGCATATTATACATCAATCGGATCACATATAGCACATAGCACATAAGATATTCGATCAAAATAATTTTTCAAAGGAGATTCGGGGTTAATATGATTTTCCAGGTATTTAATACGAATTTTTTGAACATTTTTCAGAATAGAAACCGGTCTTCGAATCATTTTATAATTAAATAATAGGGTTCGAACACCCGAATCTGACTTTAAAATGATTTAATAATAATTATCGAACCTTGAAAATAATTTAAAATAATATTTTAAAGCTCGAAACTATTTTTCAGAATTTTTAAATCTAAATAAATAATTAAATCTAATTAAAGAATCAATTAAAATTAATTGATAACTGTTAGATATATTTGATAATGTCATGACTAATATGTTTTATGTTTAGCTTTCAGATCTTACTTGAACAGGATAAATCAGTACTTAACTATTGATCAGTACTTATACTGGAAGTCAGGACTTAAGGATATCAGTACTTATGTTATCAGAAGATAATCATCAGAAGATAGATATCAGAACTTAAGTGCTGAAGGACAATCAGATAAGGACAGTAGCTGATTAAAGGAAAGAAGATCAAGATAAACATAAGAATAGATATGCATGAAGAAGGAATTCTGTAAAGAATGGAATACTTGGAAGAAAAGATATCTGATTGATATATTTTAGGAAGCAGAATTATATTCCATATCAATTAGCGATTATCTTGTAACTGTGTAGTATATAAACACAGATATAGAGTTTACACTATAAGTGTTATCATTATTAGAAAAGATTATTCATTGTAACCCTAGCAGCTCTCGTGATATTTGTTCATCACTGAGAGGTAATAGTTCCATACTGTAACAGAGTTTATTGTTTCAATAAAGTTTGTTTTCTGTTACTTAAGTTCTTAAAGTTCGATTTGAGTGTACTATACACTGTATTCACCCCCTCTACAGTGTGTGTGTGACCTAACAATTGGTATCAGAGCCTATCTGTTAACATACATACAGTTAAAGATCCAAACACAATCATGTCGGACACAGAAACTCCAACTAAGCCTACCAAAACTGAGGAACCACCAAAGACACAAATTCAGAGTCGGTATGAGACCATCAGAGTTCCCATACTGAGACCATCTGAATATCCCATATGGAAGGTAAGGATGACCATGTTCCTGGAAGCAACAGATCCAGAATACCTTGATAGAATCAAGGAAGGTCCTCACAAACCAACCAAACTCGCTGTTGCAGTTACAGGTGAAGCAGCAAAGACCGTACCAAAGGAGAAAAGTGATTATACTGCTGAGGACATAGCATCAATTGCTAAGGATGCTAAGGTACGACACTTACTGCATAGTGCCATTGATAATGTAATGTCAAACAGGGTAATCAACTGCAAGACTGCTAAGGAGATATGGGATGCTCTGGAAACAAGGTGTCAGGGAACTGACACAATTAAGAAGAACAGGAAGACAATACTCACTCAAGAGTATGAACACTTTGACTCAAAGACTAATGAGTCATTGAATGATTTATATGATAGATTTGTCAAACTTTTGAATGATTTGTCATTGGTTGATAAAGAGTATGATATTGAAGATTCAAACCTTAAGTTCCTGTTAGCTCTTCCTGAATGCTGGGATTTAAAGGCAACGACAATAAGAGACAACTACAATCTTGATGAAACAACTCTTGACGAAATCTATGGAATGCTCAAGACTCATGAGCTGGAGATGGAACAAAGAAGCAAGAGGAAAGGAGGAAAGTCAAGGACAGTTGCTCTTAAGGCTGAAGAAGAATTCCCCAAAGCAGCTTCCTCAAAGAAAGACAAGGGTAAAGCTCTTTTCATAAAGTCTGATACTGAGTCATCAAGTTCTGAGAGTGATGATGACTCAGATTCTGAAAGCTTGCCTGAGACTGATGCTGATGAGGAGATGATGAAGCTGTGTGCTCTTATGGTGAAAGGAATCACAAAGATTGCATACAGGAAGTTCAGGAAGGGAAAGAAGTTTTCCAGGAAAGGCATAAGTTCTGATAAAAATAATTTCAGAAGATCTGAAGGCAGAGGAGGAAAGTCTGACAGAGGAGATTACACCAATGTTAAATGCTATAACTGTGGTGAGAAAGGCCACATATCTCCTGACTGCAAGAAGGTAAAGGGTGACAAAGGCAAGGCTCTTGTCACAAAGCAGAAAAGCTGGACAGTCACCTCAGACTCTGAAAGTAAGGAAAACTATGCATTGATGGCAGCAGGAATGGCATGTCACAACCATTCCTGAGGAGATATGGGACTCTGTCCCACAGGAGGTACTGACACGCCTCCTGTTCTTCTATATGGACTACCATCGCCATCTGGAGCGATTGGAGGAGGAAAGGCTAGAAGCTCTCCGCCAGCAAGAGCGAATCATCAGACTCGCCATTCTGTTTGTCGAGAGTAGGAAGAAGAAGAAATGATTTAATCTTGTCTTCTTCCTGTTTTTCTTCATCATCAGCTTTGTCAGGCTTCTTAGCTAGGACTAAAGCTGTTGAAGTTAGGTTTAGAAGCTTAGGGAAAATCTTGTATAAGTATTGATGTAATTTCATAAATGTATTGTCTTGATATATTAATGAAAATTGTTTTTACTTCAAGATTTTGTCTCTGAGTTATTTTATCTTGTGTTGATAAATCCTGATTGATATTCTGATGACCATATAACTTTTGTTTTATATTAAGTTCTGATTTATTTTCAGCACTTACATATCTAATTTATCTTGGTCATTTTCATGTGATGTATTTTCAGAATTTCAATGATGCAGTGAAAAATAATTCAATCAGTGCTAACGGTTTAAATTTTGAATTAAAACTATTTCTCTTGATAAATGGAACGGTTTTTCCTTGAAACTAGGCAACTGGGTAAGTAATGATTCCTGTTTTCTCGAGCCCAGTAACTGTCTGTTATTACTGCATGTCTGACAGGTGTCCAACGGTAACATTTTTGTTCAGAGTATAAGTACAACAGAGAGAAGATTTCTCTAATCTTTTATTTTCTTTATATTTTATCTCTCTCCTTTCTTTTACTCTCTTTCTCTTTCTTTCTCACGTTGGTTTTTCATACAGACATTATCTCAAACACCTAACAGGCATACTTGAATCTCAATATTTTTTCACATGGCACCAAAGGATTTAATCATTGATGGAGCTAAGTTTGTTCCAAACAACTATGCTGCAATTCTTGATCATGCTGAAGCTCCATCTGAATTGCATTTTGTGCAAGATCTTCTTGCACACAGTGAGATTGGGTACGCATTAACACAGCCTGAAGTCTTTTCGAGTCAACAAGTTCTGACGTTTTGGCGGACTGGGCACTTTGATGATGGTGGTAAACATGGCACTCCCAGTATTGTTTTTGAAGTGGGTGATTCATCTTATGTAGTCACTCTTGGTACAATACGCAAAGCTCTACATCTCCCAGAAAATTGTACTTTTTCAACTCCAGAGGAATCAGCACTTCAGGAGTTAATGGCTGATTTGGGATATGAAAAGAGTTTGGCAAAGCTTGGGCAGTTAAAAAGGGCTAATATCGGAAGAGAATGGAGTTTCTTCTTTGACTGCATCACCAAAGCTTTTGGGAACAAATGTTCGAATTTTGATGCTATCCCAATTCTGAGTCAGCACATAGGGTATGCTATTATTCATCAAACTCATTTTGATTTTGCAACTGGAATAATTGGTTTTATTGGGGATAGGATGACAGAGAATAGAAATATTGTCTATTTTGCTAGTTTCTGTCAACTTCTATATACTTTTTGTACTGATGAACCTCAATTAGTCAGTTCCTCAACCCCACCTTTTAGAGTTGCAAAATGATATTTTAATGATCTGGTAAATGCTGATACTAAGAAAAAAGTGGTTAGACCATTACAGATTCCTCAGTCTGTAAAACAGATCCTAGTAAATGCTGATCCTGATACTTATAGATCTGTTTACTTTGATTTCCAACCAACCACAAACACCCAAAAACCATCATCCTCATCACCTACCACTCATTCTACTCAACCTACCCTCGGGAATTATTTCAAATCCTATCTCTCTACTTCACAGACTGTTCAACCCTCATCCTCCAAGCCAAAGAGGACAAAAACTATTCCTCAAACATCTCAAAAGAGAAGGAGGATTGTATTGAGAGATGAATCTGATTCTGAGGAACAGGTTTCTTCTCGAGAACCTGTTGTTTCTGAAGCTGAGAAAGAGGTTTCTCAGAAGGATTCTGAAATTGGGGGTTCTAGGCTTCTCAAGAGGCTTAGACGAATGATAGTTCCTGAAACTCCCAAGGAATCCACATCAACAAGGAAGTACAAGAAACAGAGGGCACAAAGGCCAGTTTCAGATGATGAAGAGGAAGCAGCTAAGGAAGGGGATCAGGAATCTCTGATCTCACAAGACAAGGAATTTGCTCCAGTCACTTCTTCTCCATTAACTCCATCTCAAGAAGCTGTATCTGACAAGGCTAACTCACCATCTGTGTCTCTTGTTGATCCAGGCACAAGTGCTGATATTGAGGTTCAAAACTTGGTTGTGTCTGAAGTATTTTTTTTAGAAGCTCCAACAGCATATAATCCTTCCACAACATCTGTTACTGATGCTGTTCAAACTCCAGAGTTATCAACAACACCTTCTCTGCATCAAGATGCTGATGATCAGACTTTAGGTGAGCATCAGGATATGGCTATTGATCAGAACTTAGTATCAGATCAGCAATTAGAGGATGCTGAAGCCTCCATTGCTACTCACACTGTTGTCTTATCAGAAGATACTGATTCTTTAAGTTCTGATGCTGCAAATGCTGGAGATACTGGTGAAGCTGCTCCAACTGTAGATGCTGATGAAGCAGGTCCTTCAGGACATACTCCTCAACCGACTCATCCTAAGTCTGAACTGGTAAATGAGTTTGTTATCAGGGATGCACCAGTACCTTGGAGTGAAACTCCTACAGGTCAGGAGTGGACTAAGGAATGGAACTCAGTTTCATGTGTTCCAACTGCAATACATCTTGCTGAGCACTTGACTAAAGCTGATGAAATGTTAAATTCTGATGATTTAAAAACCCAGCTTAGAGTCACTGCATTGAGTATTAAATATCTACAAGGTCTTCATTCAACTACTCATGCAGAGCTATACAAGATTCAGGAGAACTTTATCAAACAAGAACAAGTTTGGAAAATTGATAAGAAAAAGTTCTTTCAACCTACCAATGACAGGATTGCTTATATTGAGAAAACTCAAGAGAAACAACAAGCTCAGATTGATGCCATTCTGACAAATCAAGCTTCTCAGCAATCGAAACTTACTGAAATCCAATCCTCAGTGGAATTACTTATCTCTCTTTTACTACCTGTTGATGCCAAAAAGGGGGAGAAGGTAATTAAGTCCAAATGCAACACTAACAAGACACTGCAAGGAAAGGATGATGGAAATGATGATCAAGGATACTCTGGAATGGGTAGCGGTCATAGTCAAGGTAGAAGG
The DNA here is from genome assembly GCF_009905375.1 of Apium graveolens. NCBI lineage: Eukaryota > Viridiplantae > Streptophyta > Magnoliopsida > Apiales > Apiaceae > Apium > Apium graveolens. Next base: position 304,592,578 of record NC_133648.1, on the reverse strand, counting down.
TTTACATCAAGACAAGCTAGTCACAGGACAAGTTCTGATACTGGGAAAAGAATAAGTTCTGCTGCTGGTAAAAGGATAAGTTCCGATGAACTTCTAGATCTTGATGAGGAAATGTTAAGACAGTTATTTCTTCAAGAAAATCCAGGAATGGACTTGGAAAGTTTAAAGGAAGAAGAAGCCAGACTTAAATCAGAGAAAGTCATATCTAAATCTGAAGCTTCTGGTAATAAGTCACTTCCAAAACTCAAAGGCATTGTGATCAAAGAAAGGACACATACTGAAGCAACGTTGGCTAGATCACAACCACAGATAGATCCAATATCCAAGGGTAAAGAAAAGGTTGGTGAACCTATCAAGGCTTATGTACCTCTTGAGGAAGAAGAAATTACTGATAAAAAAGATGATCTTGCTCTGACTTCAAGAAAAGTTCTTAAAACAACCTCTGATATGGCTCAAGTTGTTCAAAGTCAAGAAATTGTAAGTTCTGATATTCAAAAGAAGCAAGTAACCTCTGACAGAGCTCAAGTTAACTTGATATCAGAAAATAGATCAAAGACACTCCTACCAGGATTCACTAAAGTAAAACAGACTCAATCTTTGAAGACTACTGCAAGTGGTTTTGAAGCAAGAGTAGTTACTGGAAAGGAAGCTAGAGATAAAACTGGATTGGGAAGTGCTGATGAAAGAAGAGTACACAACACTACCAATGATCCAACTTCCTTGAGTGAACCAGGTATTGGAGCAACTCCTGAGAGATTGAATCAACTGGAATCTGTACAGATGGTTTACCATACCTACTTGAAAGAATACATCATGTTGTATTTCATGACAGATGGTAGGGTTTATCATATAAGACAAAATGCCATTCCATTGAAGTATTTTGAAGAATTGGAGCATGTACTTTTCTTACTTCAAGTGGATGACAGAATAACAGAGACTGCTGCAAACTACTTAAAAGAACAGATTCAGAGACAGAAAAGGCTTTATTCTATTAAGTCTGACAGCATATATGTTCCAAAGTACAGAGATCACAATGGTGATATTGTTGATATGAAGCCTAATACTGCACAGATCAGAACATATCTTGGTATTAAGGGACTTGAATTCAATCTAGAGTCTGACAAAACTTATGTCATAAGACTAGATCAGGAGTTGAGAAAAGCAAAGATCAATGATCTCAGAGCTGCAATCTTTCAAACTGGTGAAGATACTGCAGAGCTTAAAAATGTCAAAAGGAGAATGATTGATGAACTCAGATATGCTGAGAAATGTTTGTTAAAGAACTATCTTAGAACAACTCCTGACATCAGAGAGATCAGAAAATGATGAAGCCAAGTCGAAGATCTACAACTGCTTAAATTCTGATATTTATACAGACTGAAGTTGTTATCTGAAGTTGTTATCTAAAGTTGATAACATGCTAAACAGTGTAATTCAAGAAACTGAACCATAAACAACATTTATCCTGAAGCATAGGGTGATTCACAATATCCTGAAGGTATAATAAGGTAAATAGAAAGATTGACTTTTAATCTAGGGAAAGAATCAGAATGTAGAAGACCATGGGTTTAATGGTTACAAGGATTGGTCTTCTGTTATACAAGGCATAAAGGTTCGAATGTTAAGCAATTCCATATCAAGAATTATTATGTGGTAGATATGTGTTTCTGGAGTAGTATCATTTATGTGTGGTTCGTATCCAAGAATTCAACAAACAATGGTTTACAAGAAATCAGGCTCGCGGCTCAAGATAAATAAAAATCAGGGTTTAGAGTTAAGTACTTCAAAGTACTTGCAATATAAAAAGAATGAACAGAACTACTTGCAACATATATAAAGAGAGTTTGAAAGTACTTGCAATACGTTACGAGAAAGAGCAGAAACACTTGCCTTATCAATCCGCTTTTACTTTACTAGCACATGTCAATTGGTTCCCACTTACTGACCACTTGCTTTCCCTTTCTACATCTTGCTTCCTCTGTTATACATCACATGTACTTATCAATACTACTTCTCATCTCATTATATTTGTTACAACTTCTATCTACCCTTCGTTTTACCCAAATCCGACGTACGGACTGAAAGTTATGAATAAAACTGTCAAACAATGCACATACAAGCATATTATACATCAATCGGATCACATATAGCACATAGCACATAAGATATTCGATCAAAATAATTTTTCAAAGGAGATTCGGGGTTAATATGATTTTCCAGGTATTTAATACGAATTTTTTGAACATTTTTCAGAATAGAAACCGGTCTTCGAATCATTTTATAATTAAATAATAGGGTTCGAACACCCGAATCTGACTTTAAAATGATTTAATAATAATTATCGAACCTTGAAAATAATTTAAAATAATATTTTAAAGCTCGAAACTATTTTTTAGAATTTTTAAATCTAAATAAATAATTAAATCTAATTAAAGAATCAATTAAAATTAATTGATAACTGTTAGATATATTTGATAATGTCATGGCTAATATGTTTTATGTTTAGCTTTCAGATCTTACTTGAACAGTATATATCAGTACTTAACTGTTGATCAGTACTTATACTGGAAGTCAGGACTTAAGGATATCAGTACTTATGTTATCAGAAGATAATCATCAGAAGATAGATATCAGAACTTAAGTGCTGAAGGACAATCAGATAAGGACAGTAGCTGATTAAAGGAAAGAAGATCAAGATAAACATAAGAAGAGATATGCATGAAGAAGGAATTCTGTAAAGAATGGAATACTTGGAAGAAAAGATATCTGATTGATATATTTTAGGAAGCAGAATTATATTCCATATCAATTAGCGATTATCTTGTAACTGTGTAGTATATAAACACAGATATAGGGTTTACACTATAAGTGTTATCATTATTAGAAAAAGATTATTCATTGTAACCCTAGCAACTCTCGTGATATTTGTTCATCACTGAGAGGTAACAGTTCCATACTGTAACAGAGTTTATTGTTTCAATAAAGTTTGTTTTCTGTTACTTAAGTTCTTAAAGTTCGATTTGAGTGTACTATACACTGTATTCACCCCCTCTACAGTGTGTGTGTGACCTAACAATAACTAATTAAATTTATTAATCAATTAATATTTAAAATAATTGAATAATTAAATAATTAATTATCAATTATAATTAATTAATTAAATAATTAAGATTTATTTTTGAATTAAAAATAATTTTCAGAAAAGAAATAATGAATTTTGGAATTTTTAAAATAATTAAAATCAATTTCTGAAAATATATATAAACAGAATATCATTTTATAAGTTTTATAAACAGAAATCCAACATTTGTAAAAATCCTGAAACTTCAGTGGCTGAATTGCAAAATAGGTTTTGAGAATTCATTTGGGAAAATTTGGATCAAAACCGGGTCAAACCTCGGGTCAAAATCGACCTGAACGAAACCCGCTGGAAAAAGCAGAATCCGGCGAGTCGAATTCGAGAAAATCTTGAATCGTTTGGTTTGATTCTTTGTTTCAACAAATTCCTGAGCATGCCAGCAACCCAGAGCTGTGATTTGTTTCTGTTCATAACCCCGGAGCTGCGTTTTCCAGCGAAAACTCCATTAAAACCGGCAAGCTTCGAGCTTTTCCAGAAACTCGATACAATCAGCCAACACAGCAATGAAATACATGAATCGGTTCATTTTGAGATGATCTATAAGTCAGTAATAATCACTCATACCCAGAATCAACAAAAATGAAATCCCCAAATCGAATTAAGAACATTCAAATAATTAAAAACCCTAATTTTACAAATTCAAGAATCAAACCTGAATTTTTATATGTTATTGAACTCCAAATCAGTCATATAATATACCAAAATGATCAGGAAGAAAAGATATACATGATTCAAGCATCAAATCAAATAAACAACATCAACATCAAAAATTCCTCTTTTAAACACTAATTAATTCAAATTAAAATAATTAAATAATAAAATCACCTTGGTTTATGCACTGAAATGGATGATTGATTATGAAAGAACTTTTCGAGAGCTTTGATTTGATATATGGCACGATTAATTCTGAATTCGATAACGCCTACGTTTGTGAGTTTGATTTTCAAGAACGCGATGATTAATTAGGGTTTTCTCTGTATTTTATCTATTTTTACTGGTTGATTATGGTTATACGAATACAATGAAATAAGAAATAGACTATTTATATTTATGGAATATTAATACGTGTTGGATCGAAAAATAAGTTGCTTAGCCGCTAAGTAACTGCAAAAACAATCCGATTTAATACCAGTATTGGATAATTATCCAAACCGGGCTTCTTATAAAATACATTATATGAAAATAATGTAATAATATCCCGTCTTTCAATAATACGGGTTTTGTTGATCTATCGAAATGGTTATCGTATTGAAAATATTGCGACGGGACGCGTACGGGTCATACCGTATTCTGGATTGAAAAAGTCAAAACAAGCAAAATGTCCGAAATTATCAGATTAGGTTAGGAAGGAGTTTTTCGAAGAGTTTTGGGTTGTAAAAACGAACGGTTGAAGTTGGACAATTTCCGGCTTTATAAAATAGTTTTATGACTATTCAGAAAATAATTAATAAATTCATAAATCAATATAAAATCATCTAACAATCCAAAAATTACCAGAAAAATACCGTGAATATCTATATTTTATTTTGTACATAATAAAATTAACAGACTTATACTTTACCACATATAAACATCCACATATCAACACCAATCATAAGATAATTTACCAAAAATCACATAATAATCACATAATAATTATTTGTTGATAAAAATAATTTTATGTTATGTCCCGGATATTACATCTTCCCCCCTTATAAGGATTCTGTCCTCAGAATCTCCTAAATAAACAAATGAGGGTACTTTTCTTGCATATCGCTTTCTAGCTCCCAGGTTGACTCTTCAACCTTTGGGTTTCTCCACAATACTTTTACTAAATTTACAACTTTATTTCTCAATATCTTTTCTCTCTTTTCTAGAATCTCTTTTGGATTCTCTACATACGATAAATCTACCTGAAGTTCTATCGGCTCATACTCAATTACATGCCTTGAATCTAGATTATATCTCTTAAGCATCAATACGTGAAAAACATTATGAATGTTATAACACCCTCCAAATCCGGGGTATAGATTTGGGGCGTTATTAATAACAATTACAAACTAAACCTGCACAACCGGAATATAAATATGATAATTACCCCGAACTACTGCTACTCAGGATCTTTTAAGGTTAAGAGTTGAAAACTAGAACCACACACTAACTTTATTACAAACCTAAATAAAAACAATATGTCTCAAGAACTCTCTTTGTTACAAAACTTTATTCTATCTACATTCTCACCACACAACTTTTATTCAAACTACACAAAACTTTTATTCAACCCAACATTACTACTTATCCTCTTACACCTGATCTGGTAACTCAAAGCTCTCTTCGGGAATAGGAAGGAACACTCTTGGTGTAAGAGGGTCCCGCTGCTTGACTCACTTCTTGACTACGCGGGTCCTGATGGGTTTCATTCTCTACCTTAACTGTAAAACAATAGGAATAACAATAAAAAGGGATGAGCCAAAATTGCTCAACAAGCCTGCAACAATATATATAGTCTAAAGAGAGAGAAATAAGTGAACCAATAAGCTACTGGTTTGAACAACCATCTGTATCTGTATAGGATAATAATTTGCCAACACTGGCGAGTGCCAAATGAACAAGACTGGAAACAAGAACCAACATATGCACTATAACCTACTGATCAGTCAGGATACAGTGTGGATCTATACCCAACTGCATAGACCCAACCAACATAAGGAGTACTCAGAAAACTATGGCCTATTAATTAAAAGGTCTGGGTAAAACCCAGTCCGCATCGTAACCATCCAGTCCAAAACTTAGCATCCGGAACAATCAGAATGCTTTTGATGTATCCCAATACCAGGATATATCAAAGTATATGTAACAAGGGTAAAAGTATAGGAATAAAGAATTCAATAAATTGGGAGGAATCAAGAATCAAAGTGAAGTAAAAACAAGATTTAGTAATTTCATAACAGTGTATATGAATAAAAATTATCAAAGATAACTAATATGGGAAAATGAGATATAATTCACTATTCTGAATTTAGAATAGGGGAAAACTTGCATTGCGCGTACTTAACCTGGTTCAACTCACCACCTTTGGTCTCTAGCTTGCTCTGCCTTGCTGACACTGAACCAATCATAGAAAGATAATCGTTTAGATAACTTACTATATACATGTATCTCGAATTGGTACTACGTAACCTTATCAATCTACCCATGCATTTCTATCTGACTCGCATATATACACATATAATTATATAGCACGTAAGGTTCACATAACCACGTAAAGCACATAACAGATAAAGCATATAATTAATTTGTTAGACTTATAATTATTTTTAGAATCGATACTAGACTCATATTTATAATAACTAACCATATCTGATTTTATTACAATTTTTCGGGATTTATTCGACTCGATTCTACCCCTAATAGGGTCTATGAACAATTAATTATCACAAGACTACTCCCTTCGGAAAGAAATTATAACTTACAATTATTTTTATTGGATTCCTTTCATTTTTCTGAGTCTAGAGGTCCTCGTTTCGCTGAAATCGGACTAACGGTTTAATTATTATGAATTAAACAAGATTTAATTAATTAATAATTAATTAATTATAATTAAATAATCCTTAATTACATTTTTAAATAATGAATTAATAATTATTATATTTTAAAATAATTAATCCCTAATTATTAGGATTAATTACTATTTATTACAATTATTTATAAATTATTATTACTTATTCGATTAGATCGATTATTTATAAATAAACAATCGATACAAAACTAACTAATACGATATTTATTGAATAAACACTAATTACTCAAATTATAATCTAATTAAACGATTAACTACTCATATAAATACGAGCTACTCGCGATTCTCGACTACTATCGAACTGTTATTATTATTACTATACCTATACTATTAATTAATCATTTAATTATTTATATTTAATTATTCGATACGAATAATTATTACGATATCCTTCAAATAATTATCGCTCGAATATTAATTCTAATTATCGAATCCCTACTCGCATAAATACGAGTTACTCGTAATATTAACTAGTTATCGGATTATTAATCATATTATTTAATCCTTATTTATTAATTAATTACCTAATTATTAATTAATTACCTAATTATTAATTAATTAGATAACTAATAAATAATTAGATAAATAATTAAATAATTAATAAAATAATTAAATTCTAAATTCTAAATTAATAAAATAATTTAGAAATTAATTATACTATTTTTCAGAATTTAAAACTGATTTTTAATTAATTATTAGAATTATTAAAACTGATTTTCTGATTTTAGAAAATAGAATAAATATAAAAATATCAGAAACACATAACAGGTTTCAGGGTTAGGGTTTTCAGGATCAAACCCGGGTCGATTTCCGGGTTGGAACTGGGTCGAACCCGGGTCGACGAAGAACAGCCACCGGCAACGACGCCGGTGGTTTTTCCGGCGAGCAAAACACGGCCAAATCGTGTGATTTCAATCCCGTTCTTCTGCGACTTCACTCCAAGACACTTCCCTGGCAACTCCTCAGCCTTTCTCCGCCTTCCTTCGTCGATATCATCACCGGATGATAGGGATAAATAAATTATGATTGTATAATTAAATACTGCATTAATTGTACAAGTTGTGGGCTGCTAGGCCCAATAAAAAGATATATGAAACTCAGACCAGAAAGGTTAAGCCTGATGGACCAGATCAGGCCTGATGGAATAAAAAAGGCCCAAAAGCCCTAATTATTAATTAATTTCGTAATTAATTAATGAGGGAAAATCAGCTATTGAGAAGAGTCCCGATAAGGATATAAATCCTTATAGATTAGCCTCAAGGGGACCTAAAAGGATAATGAATCAGCTTCCTACTTCCTAGGACTCCTAAGTCTATCCTAATTCAGAGGCTTGTCCACCAAGTCTCCTATACCAAGTCCAATTCAAGGACTCCCACATCTATATAAGGGGTCTCACCCCCACCAATCAGAACTACGTTTTTTGACTTGATCCTTGGCAATCAGCAAGGTACGTAGGCATCTTGTTAAGGCAGATTGAGTCACGAAACACAAGAGCAGTCAAATCGAGCCTCGAAGCTCACGTTCCTTAGTATCAAATACAGCAATTATATATAGTAGTTTTAATCCATAACATTTGGCGCCGTCTGTGGGAAATACGCAACAACAACCATGGCGAGAACACGGAGAACAACCAGCACTCTAGAGGAGGGAACACCATCAGGGACAACCCAGGTGATTTCATCAACCGTGGAGGTTCCTCCCCATTCAACTTATGCATCTACTCAGGGGGAAGCCCAGACAGGGGCAACTCATCCTCAGCCACAAGGGACAACTCCCCCGACTGTTCAAGGTACGAATCCTCAAGTTCAACAAATACATATACCTGTGAATTCTCGACCCGTCGGGTATGAATACTCAACTATTGTTACTACTAACCCCCCTTATGGGATGCCCCTTCACCCTGAGGTTGGAGGAAGTGGATATGCTGGGCGAAGCGAAGCACGAGGGCGGTCGCCCCCCTATATACGAGGTTTGGATCCTATCCCTGAGGATCGGGAATTTTCTGGTCCATACACTGAGAGAGACTCCGAATCTTCGGATGATGAAGTGGCCCCGAGAAGGAGGCGTCCTGGAAAAGAGCCAATGGCCGATGGAAGGCAACGCCCCCAAAGCACCCCAGGGGCGAATCCCCAAGAAGTGCAGGAAAAGATCAGGGCTCATGAGGCTGAAATCCAAAGGCTGAGGCGTGATTTGGAGGCTTACCAAGCCACCAGACCCCACATACCTCCTAGGGGGAGAAATCCTCCTCCTATCATAGACCTGGATGGTCCGGTAAGAAGAAGGGCTGCTGTCCCAAGAACTGATCCAAGCAATCTCCTTCCCCTTGGGGATCCTGATGATCCAACTCCACCCTTCACAGAAGAGATAATGAATGCCCATATCTCAAGAAAATTTAAGATGCCCACTATCAAAGCCTATGATGGCACGGGAGACCCCGCTAATCATGTTAGGACATTCTCTAATGCACTGCTGCTGCAACCCGTGAATGATGCTATAAAATGTCGGGCCTTCCCTCAAACCCTGTCGGGTATGGCTCAAAGATGGTACAGTCGCCTACCCCCAAATTCTATTGGATCATTCAGAGAATTAAGTCAGGCTTTTATTAAGCAATTCATCAGTGGAAGAGTCCATGAGAAAAGTTCAGCATCTCTTATGAGTCTTGTGCAGGGAGCTAAAGAATCCTTAAGAGATTACCTAAATCGTTTTACAAAGGAGGCTTTAAAAGTCCCAGACCTTGATGATAAGGTAGCCATGATAGCGCTGCAACAAGGAACTAGGGATGAGTTTTTCAAGATGTCTTTGGCCAAACGACCCCCTGAGAGCATGTTGCAGCTCCAAGAGAGGGCAGGGAAGTATATCAAGGTTGAAGAGAGTATGAGGAAGACCGTAGTAAGTAATGAGCCCACTGGAGGCAAGAAACGAAAAACTGATTTGGAGTACATCGCTAAGGATAAGTATCCTAGAACTGAACAAAACCCTGATTCAACCCCCAAGAAGGGAGGACCTGGGCAAAAGTTCACTGAATACGCTAAGCTGAATGCCCCCAGAAGTCAGATTTTGATGGAGATTGAGAAAGACAGAGATATTCGCTGGCCTAAGCCCTTGAAGGCTGATCCCGCCAAGCTAGATAAGGGCAAGTATTGCAGGTTTCACAAAGATGTTGGTCATGACACCGATGAGTGTAGGCAGTTGAAAGATGAAATTGAGTTTTTGATTCGAAAAGGAAGGCTGAACAAGTATACTGGAGATGGAGGAGACAGAAACAATAATGGAAGGAAGAACTTTGAAGATCGTAGGAGGGACCAAGATGATCAGGGGCGGAATCCCCAACCTAGAGGACCAGTTATAAACACCATTTATGGAGGGCCGAGACCTCGAGGGCCTGTGATAAACACGATCTTTGGAGGTCCAACTGCTGCTGGATTGTCCAAAAATTCCAGAAAGGCATATACTAGAGAGGTTATGCATATTGTTGGAGAAGCCCCGAAGAGGGCCAGGACAGAAGTAACATTGGCTTTTGATGATTCCGACCTAGAGGGTGTGAAGTTTCCCCATGACGACCCGCTGGTCATAACGCCGATAATAGGAAATAGCCCGGTTAAGAGGGTCCTTGTGGATAATGGTGCTTCTGTGGATATCTTGCTCCACGACACCTTTCTAAGGATGGGGTATAACGACTCCCAGTTGACACCAACCGACATGCCGATATATGGATTTGCTGGAGTAGAATGTCCTGTGGAAGGGATAATTAAATTACCAACCACCATAGGTACGGAGCCAAGGCAAGCAACGCAGATGCTGGATTTTGTGGTGGTAAAGGCTAGTTCAACTTATAATGCTATCATGGGGAGAACAGGGATACATGCCTTCAAGGCAGTCCCCTCTTCCTACCATTCAGTCATGAAGTTTCCCACCCGAAACGGGATTGGAGAAGAGAGGGGAGATCAAAAAATGGCTAGAAGCTGTTATGTGGCCTCTTTGAGGGCAGATGGAGTCGGGGGGCAGGTTCTTCCTATTGAAGATATGGATGTTCGAGAAAATGATGAGAATAGAGGAAGGCCAGCAGAAGAATTGGTTTCGGTTCCTTTAGATCCCAAGAATCCTGAGAGGATGACTTTCATTGGAGCTACATTAGAGGAGCCCCTTAGAGGGAAGTTAGTGAAATTTTTGCAAGAAAATAGTGATGTGTTTGCATGGTCAGCAGCTGATATGCCAGGCATAGACCCGGGGTTAATTACCCACAAGTTAAACGTGGATCCAAGCCGGAAGACAGTGAAACAAAAGAAAAGAAATTTTGCCCCGGAAAGACAAGAGGCTATAAAGCAGGAAGTGGAAAAGCTCTTAGAGGCTGGTTTCATTGAGGAGATTCAATTTCCGGAGTGGTTAGCAAACCCTGTAATGGTGAAGAAGGCTAATGGAAAGTGGAGGATGTGTATAGACTTCACCGATCTGAATGATGCATGTCCCAAAGACTGTTTTCCGCTGCCTAGAATTGATACTTTGATTGATGCCACCGCTGGACATGAGATGCTGAGTTTCATGGATGGATTTAGCGGATACAACCAGATCAAAATGCATAAGGATGACATTCCAAAGGTATCATTTATCACTGACTTTGGTGTTTATTGTTATCTTGTTATGGCGTTTGGTCTCAAGAATGCAGGAGCCACCTATCAAAGGTTGGTGAATAAAATTTTTAAGGATCTTATTGGGAAGACTATGGAAGTCTATGTTGATGACATGCTAGTCAAGAGTCTAGTAAAGACTGATCATATAACCCATTTGAGGGAAGCTTTTGAGGTCCTGAGGTACCACAAGATGATGTTGAATCCCACGAAGTGTGCTTTCGGAGTAGGATCTGGAAAATTCTTGGGATTGATGGTCTCAAAGAGGGGAATTGAGGCTAACCCCGATAAAATAAAGGCAATCCTGGACATGGAACCCCCAAAAACTGTCAAGGATGTTCAGAAACTCACAGGAAGGGTTGCTGCGCTAGGACGATTCATCTCCAAGTCAGGAGACAAGTGCTTGTCATTCTTCAAGTCATTAAAGAACATTAAAGACTTTGTATGGAGTGAGGAAAATCAGAAGGCATTTGAAGAGTTAAAGAAGTATATGGGCCAGGCCCCGTTGTTGGCCAAGCCAGTTCTGGGTGAAGTTTTATTCTTGTACTTGGCTGTTTCAGAAAGCGCCTTGAGCGCGGTGTTGGTTAAGGAGGAACTGAAAGTCCAGAAACCCGTATACTATGTCAGCAAAATTTTGCGTGGTGCTGAGTTGAATTATTCAGCCATTGAGAAATTCGCTTTAGCCTTGGTGATGGCTTCAAGAAAGCTGCGTCCTTATTTTCAAGCTCACCAAATCGAAGTGCTAACAAATCAGCCACTGAGAAATATCATTCACAGTCCCAAGGCAAGTGGGAGACTAATTAAGTGGGCAATAGAGTTGGGAGAGTTCGATCTCAAGTATAAGCCACGTATGGCCATAAAAGCCCAGGCACTAGCTGACTTCGTGGTGGAATGTACCATACCCAACCAAGAAGTCGGGGGGCAGGAAGATACCACACCTCAAGACAAGGGAGTCGACAATGGGGACAAGGAGAAAGAATATTGGGTTCTCTATTTTGATGGAGCATCAAAAACAAATTCCAGTGGAGCAGGGTTGGTTTTGCAAAGCCCTGATGGATTCTTAATTGAGTATGCCATGAAGCTAGACTTCCCAACCACAAACAATGAGGCAGAGTATGAAGCCCTGATTGCTGGCCTTGGTCTAGCTGGGACACTTAGAGTCAAAAACTTAAAGGTCCGTGGAGACTCGAAGTTGATCATATCCCAGGTAAAGGGAGAATTTGAAGCAAGGGATGATACGATGGCAAAGTATGTTCGCCTAGTAAGGGCTGTGATGACCCAATTTAATGAATGCCATGTTGAACACATTCCAAGGGAAGAAAATGCTAAAGCAGATGCGCTATCAAAGTTTGCTTCATCTGAGATTGAAGAAAGTTCAGGAAGTGTGTACTTCCGTGTTTTGAAGACACGAAGTATAGATGTTAAACTTGTGGCTCCCGTAGGCTTGGGGACGTCATGGATTGATCCCATCAAGGCTCACATTCAGACCGGTTGGTTGCCAAGCGATACAATTGAGGCACGGAAGTTAACTGTTCGAGCACTAAGGTACTCTTTGATAGATGGGATTCTATATAAAAGATCTTTTGTGGTTCCTTACTTGAGGTGTCTCAGGCCCGATGAGGCACGATTGGCTCTTGAGGAAGTGCATGAAGGCATTTGTGGGCAACACTTGGGGGGCAGGGCCTTGGCTCATAAGATAACTCGTTTAGGCTTCTATTGGCCAGAAATGATGGCTGATGCCAAGGAATATGTAAAGAAGTGTGATCGTTGTCAGAAGCATGCACCAGTCGCCAGACAACCCCCCGAGATGCTGACCTCTATCAACTCACCTATTCCCTTTGCTATGTGGGGGATGGATATTCTAGGGCCTTTTCCTATGGCCACAGCACAAAGGAAGTTTCTGATTGTAGCCATTGATTATTTCACCAAGTGGATCGAAGCCAAACCTTTGGCCAAAATCACAACTAAGCAGGTTGCACAATTCCTGTGGGAAAACATTATGTGCCGATATGGAATTCCCCGTATCCTCGTCACTGACAATGGAACGCAATTCAACAATGAGGAATTCAAGAAGTATTGTGAAGAAAATGAAATTGAGTTACGATTCACCTCTGTGGCTCACCCGCAAGCCAATGGGCAAGCGGAAGTAGCAAATCGGATAATCCTGGATGGACTAAAGAAGAGGATCGAAAAGTCGAGAAATAATTGGGTAGATGAGATACTTCCCATATTATGGGCTTATAGGACTACCTGTAGAGTCACGACAGATGCAACTCCTTTCATGTTGGCATATGGGGCGGAAGCAGTAGTTCCCGTGGAGATATCACATTCTTCTCCAAGGATTCAGGCTTTTGATGAAAAAGAAAATGAGGAAGGGCAGAAGTTAGCCCTGGATTTAATCGATGAAGTACGAGATAAAGCACACGCAAAGATAGTAGAATATCAGAAAAAGGCTTCATTCTACTACAACCTAAGGGTTAAAGAGAGGTTTTTCAAACAAGGTGACTTAGTCTTGAGAAAAATAGAGGCTTCTGGTGTCGGACAGAAAGGAAAGCTTGCCCCAAATTGGGAAGGGCCGTATAGAGTCAAGAGCGTTCAGGGTAGAGGAACCTACAAGCTGGAGACTATGGATGGTTTTGAAGTCCCGAGAACCTGGCACGCACAAAACCTGAAGGTTTACTACGTGTAAGATGGTCGAAGTACGATTCTCACTCGTCAGGATGGCGAGTAGGTTGAAAAGCACCTTGAAGCTTTGCTTGCTTAGGATTTATATGTTTTAGTTTTATTACGAAATTTATTAAGACTTGTGTAAGGGACGAATCCCAGACAATTTTATGAAATTCATAAGTTCTTCAAAGTATGATTGTGGCCTAACAAATAAAAATCAAATGCATGGATGCAAAGCATAAAAGGTGATAAATGAGATAGATCTGATAGATGTTACAAAAGTTTGATAAATAAAGTCTCGAAAATAAAAAAAGCCACGCAGGGCTCTAAGGAGCTGAGGTGCCCTCGGCGTCCATATCATCGTCTTCTCCGCTCTCGCTAGATGTCTCCGTCGTCTCGGAGGAGGAAGAGCTGTCATCCTCAGCAGGTCTGGAAAAAGACTCGGGAGGAGGAAGAAGTGGATCCTGAGGAACATGATCCGAGACAACTACTCTGGTACGAAACCTCTGTAGCAAAGCCTCATCGTCAGGGCAGATGTAGTCCGCCGGGTTGATATCAGGACAAGCCTCGTTCACGGTCCCAAGGGCCGTGTCCCAACCAGTCCTAAAAAACTCGGGAAAGACTGAATCATCCCTAATCCTCATGGATTGGGCAAACTCCTCCGAGTCCAGATAATTGTCTATAGCTTTATCCTTCTCCGCCCGAAGTACCACCAGCTCGGCGTTAGACTCTCCGAGTTCTTCCTCCTTGCGCTTGAGCTTCTTCTCCAGGGTAGCATACTTCTTCTGCTGCCTCCTGAGGGCATTATCGGCCTTATCAGAAGCCCGCTTCCATGATTCGGCTTGCCTCACAGCGCCTTGAAAGTAGGCGTTAGACTGAAACAAAACAATTAACAAAGTATAAGGAAAGAAAGTGCTACAAGAACGAGAAATAAGTTTAAAAAAGAGAAGGCATACCGAAGCCAGAGATTGGGCTCCCATGAGCTTAATCCTCTCAAGGTCAGGGGTGGCCACCACATCAGTAAAGTCCTTTGGGGTCACGCTATGGTAGGACCAATCCCAAGCATGCTTCGTGGAACCAACCACGGTATCCCCTCGGCGGAATCCCCAGAGAGGCTGAAAGGCGCCTGTAGCAGCAGCAGCAGGGGCAGCAGCAGTGATAGGAGCATTATGGCCCTCAGCTCCTTCAGTTGAAGCCTCCCCCATAGGCTCCTTGTGCTTTCTCAAGAAGATAGGCTCTGTCGCCTTTCCTCTGGTGTCTAGGCCTGCTAACCGAGCTTTCTTCATCCTAGCTGTTTCCTCGACCAAGGGGACATTGTCCTCGTTAATCTCCTTAGCAGCTGAAACAAAGCAAAAGACAAAATAAGTGATGTTAATAATGCGTGAAATAAAGAAAAATTGAGAAGGGAAGAGAAATACCCTGTTGAGAAACAGAGGATAGTCCCACATGAATCAGGGAAAACTCTTCTAAAAGAGTCCAGCTGGTGGTGGTGCCATCATCCTGAGTGAGCCCATTATAAATGATAGTTTCTTCAGGAGTTAAGTGAATGGATTTGAGGCTACCATCACTGACCTTCCCGAAGGAAGATCGAAAGAGCGTGCCCCAATCGCCATTCTCCCAACGTAACCCGACGAAACTATTCCTCCAATTTGGATTATTATCCGGAATAGAGGCGCTGTTAAAGATATGTTTGCTTTTGGGCCTTTGTTTGACATAAACCCAGCCACAAATATTGGAAGAACTATTGTAACATTGAAAGACTTTCCTAAAAACGGCTACAGAAAGAGGAAAGCCCTCCCTAAGACAACAAACCATAAAACATAGAATATTCCTCCAGGCGTTTGGAGGAAGCTGACACGGGTTAATTTGTAAGTCAGCCAAAAGATGAGGGATAAAAGGATGAAAAGGGAACCTAAGCCCAGCATTAAGGGCGTCGGTGTAGATGAAGAGAGTATCAGGCCTCCAGTGGCAAGTACGGTCACCACCAGAGACTGGGACTAGTCTAAAGGGAGGAGGGACGTTATAACGAGCATTTAGTTTATTGAAATCTATGTTATGCCAAGTATTACAGTGATTAAAGGAGTCGAGATGTGCAGTGGAAGGATATTCATCCCCCCTAGTGTTAATCATATCAATTAAAGACATATATGAAGAGCGGATCTCGATATCCTTACCTCGTTTTGAAGCCAAGGCTATCTTGGCCGCCCTCTCAGAACTCTTGTCAGCCATTAGTAAAACTGGGAAAAGCCTGGAAACTGTGGAAGGAAGGAGGCTGAAAGCTAGGGAAGGAAGGTTGAGAGAGTAGGAAGTTGGAAGGAATGAGGAGTGAAGAGTGTGAGTAGGAACACTCCCCCCACCCACCTTTATATAGCCAAAGAAGAGGTGGTTTGGGCCTCAAAAAGCCCATTTGGGCCCAACAAAGAGAAGGTTCTGGAAAATCCTGGAAATTCCTGGAAGGACCAAATAAAGAATTTTTAATTTTTCAAAGATTCTAGAAGAATCCAGAAAAACCTTAGAAGAAAGAACCTGGAATTTGGACTTAGAGATAAGGCCCAATTTTATAAGAATCTTGGAAAATCCAAGTGTGTAGGGCTAAAAAGGCCCAGAGCTAAGGCCCAGGTATAAAAGCCCTGTTTGAGGCCCTAATATCTTTTTGAAAGGGACCCAATTAAAAGGCCCAGTATATTGGAATAGGGTTAAAATAAGCCCGTGAGCTAAAAGCCCAGTTAAAAAAACAATGGGCCCAGAGGATAGCCCCATAAAATCCAGGCCCAAATCAAGGGCCCAATAGAGTCCAGCCCAGACGTATGACCCTAAGAAAATATATGCATTAACATGTTCTTGACCCAATTCGATCAAGGCACGAACTGTATTTTTCCTTGAATGAGTTGTGACCGAAAGGGTCAGAATTCTGATCGAGAAAGCCATGCCTGAAACCTTGTCGACTAGAAACCAAGGGAAAATCCTGGTCGAACTAGCCCTGCCCGAAATAGCTTCGACCAAGGCAAGGAAGATGGTTTATTCGGTCAGAAAAACAAGAATCCTGACCGAAAGGGACGAAAATCCTAGTCGAAAAATTCCTAGTCGACAAAAAAAAAAAAAAAAAGAGAGGAAGGGGTGAAAATCCTGGCCGAAATTCGACCAGGATTCCTGATCGAATGAGCCCTGCCCGAATTTGCATCGACCTGGGCAACAAATGAAGGTTAATTCGGTCAAAAAGTAGGACTCCTGACCGAAAGGAACAAAATTTCTGGTCGAAAATTTTCTGGTCGAAAATTGTAAAAAAAAAAAAAAAAAAAAAAAAAAAAAAAATTAAGAGAAAAATCCTGGCCGAAATTCGACCAGGATTCCTGATCGAAAGCATCCTGCCCGAAAAGCTGTCGACCAGGGCAATATGGGAGTTAATTCGACCAGGATCCTGGTCGAATGGATTCCTGGTCGAAAACTGTATTTAAAAAAAAAAAAAAAAAAGTAAGGAAAATTCCTTAAATAATTTCTGAAAAATATTAATATTTTCAGAAATAAGGAACAAATCCAGGAAAATTAGGATAAATCCCAGAAATTAAGGGAAAAATCCAGAAAAAATAAGGAAATTCCTTAAATAATTTCTGAAAAATATTAATATTTTCAGAAATAAGGAATAAATCCAGAAAAATTAGGATAAATCCCAGAAATTAAGGGAAAAATCCAGAAAAAATAAGGAAATTCCTTAAATAATTTCTGAAAAATATTAATATTTTCAGAAATAAGGAATAAATCCAGAAAAATTAGGATAAATCCCAGAAATTAAGGGAAAAATCCAGAAAAAATAAGGAAATTCCTTAAATAATTTCTGAAAAATATTAATATTTTCAGAAATAAGGAATAAATCCAGAAAAATTAGGATAAATCCCAGAAATTAAGGGAAAAATCCAGAAAAATTAGGATAAATCCCAGAAATTAAGGGAAAAATCCAGAAAAATTGGGATAAAACCCAGAAATTAAGGGAAAAATCCAGAAAATTAGGAAAAATCCCAGAAAATTAGGGAAAATTCCAGAAAATTAGGGAAAAATTCCTGGAAATTAAGATAATTTCTGAATAAAAGGAAGATTCGTTGTAAATGTGTAGGTCGCTCCACACTTTACGCAAAAACGAAACCCTGTAAGGGAACGAATAGATTTAACTTCTGCGAAACCTAATCAATGTTTCCCAAAAGTTGGGGGGCAAATGATAGGGATAAATAAATTATGATTGTATAATTAAATACTGCATTAATTGTACAAGTTGTGGGCTGCTAGGCCCAATAAAAAGATATATGAAACTCAGACCAGAAAGGTTAAGCCTGATGGACCAGATCAGGCCTGATGGAATAAAAAAGGCCCAAAAGCCCTAATTATTAATTAATTTCGTAATTAATTAATGAGGGAAAAATCAGCTATTGAGAAGAGTCCCGATAAGGATATAAATCCTTATAGATTAGCCTCAAGGGGACCTAAAAGGATAAGGAATCAGCTTCCTACTTCCTAGGACTCCTAAGTCTATCCTAATTCAGAGGCTTGTCCACCAAGTCTCCTATACCAAGTCCAATTCAAGGACTCCCACATCTATATAAGGGGTCTCACCCCCACCAATCAGAACTACGTTTTTTGACTTGATCCTTGGCAATCAGCAAGGTACGTAGGCATCTTGTTAAGGCAGATTGAGTCACGAAACACAAGAGCAGTCAAATCGAGCCTCGAAGCTCACGTTCCTTAGTATCAAATACAGCAATTATATATAGTAGTTTTAATCCATAACACCGGAAAATAAAGAACACCGCCAACAGCGGCGGTTCTCCGATAACACCGAAAACAACACCAAACTTTATAAAACCGTTACGGTTCGATCGAGAATTCGACGATTTACACACTCATAACCATCAAAACATCTAACAATCAACGATTTGTAAAACCCGAATTCAAGAACTAAACTCGAAATTACGAATTAAAAATCGACTAATTAATCAGCAAAAATGATTACATAATCAGAAACTACGAATTACAAGCTTCAATTTGACTACTTACATGTTCGATTTGGTTAACAGAATCACCTTCAAATCCTCGATTGAATTTCAGCCTTGTTCTTCACCAACAAACCCTAATTTCAGAGAATTGGGGATTTTCTTGATTTTTCTGAATTTTCTGAATTTTTAATTATAATTAACTAATTAATTAACAGTAAATCAGCTATTTATATTTATGAAAATAATACCCCTAAATAAAATTAAGGGGCTAATTACACTCCTAATAAAAATATTTGGCCCCAATTTTTTATAATTTTCGGGTATTAATAATGATTTTTTTAAATATCCAATAAATACAAAATTAATGTCAAAAATTCCCAAAAATTGTGAATATTACAAAAATGCAAAGAAAAATGATGTATGATAATTTCATGATCATATAAAAATAAAAATGTGATTTTTGTGGGGTTTTTGGTACCCGAAGGGGTCCGGAAAAGTCATTTTTCGCGAAAAAGGTAAATTTTTAAAACGTCTAGGGGTTCAGAATAGCGATATGGTATAGGGCATTTTTGGAAAAATAGGGCCAATGTTTTTTTTGAAATACGGGCTTTTAAAACATGGTTTTGAGCTGTACGGGTTTTGATATAAAATATATAACTTACGATAGAACACTCAATAAATATCCAAAACACGTTTGGATCAAAACAGACAACACGTAACACATATCAGTTAGGGTTTAATGACTCAACATTTAATCACATAATAATACACATAATTTATCTTTATTATGATATAATACAAGTGTAATTTCTCGGTCGTTACATTCTCCCCCCTTTAACAGGATTCTGTCCTCAGAATCACACTATGCAAACAACTGAGGATACTTTTCTAACATTTCACTCTCGAGCTCCCAGGTTTATTCTTCGACCACTGGGTTTCTCCACAAAACTCTCACTAATGACACAGACTTATTTCTTAATACCCTCTATTACGACAAATCTAGAATTCTATTCGGCTGTTCTACATATGACAAATCTGCCTGACGTTCTACTGGTTCATACTCTATTACATGCCTTGTATCAGGGTTGTACTTTTTAAGCATAGATACATGAAATACGTTGTGAATATGCTGCATATGGGGTGGTAAAGCTAACTTGTACGCAACCTTCCCAATTTTCTTCAAAATTTCAAATGGTCCGACGTAGCGAGGTTTCAATTTTCCTTTGTTTCCAAACCTAGCTAATCCCTTCCATGGCGATACCTTTAGCAATACATGCTCTCCTTCTTGATAGTCCATATCCTTTCTAGATAGATCTGCATATTTACGCTGTCGATTCTGCGATGTTTCAAGTCGCTTGCGGATCAGTTCTACTTTTTCCTTGGTCTGCCGAATCAGTTCTGGACCTAGAATTTTATGTTCTCCCACTTCATCCCAACAGGTAGGTGATCTGCATTTTCTTCCATATAAAGCTTCATAAGGTGGCATCCCAATACTCGCTTGATAACTGTTATTGTAAGAAAATTCCACTAGCGGTAAGTGCTCGTCCCAATTGCCTTCAAAGTCTATTGCGCATACACGTAGCATATCTTCGATTGTTTGAATTGTCCTTTCGCTTTGCCCGTCCGTTTGTGGATGATAAGTTGTACTCATGTTCAACTTCGTTCCTAGACATTCTTGGAATTGTCTCCAAAATCTCGAATTGAAACGGGGATCTCGATCCGATACAATCGATACGGGTACTCCATGACGCATTACGATTTCCTTGAGATATAAGTGCACTAACTTGTCCAGTGAAAATCTTTCGTTGATCGGAAGAAAATGTGCTGATTTCGTAAATCAATCTATGATAACCCAAATTACATCGTGATTTGCTTTCGTCCTTGGAAGTCCCACTACGAAATCCATAGCTAAGTGTTCCCATTTCCATTCTGGAATATCTAATGGCTGTAGTAGTCCGCTCGGGCGTTGATGTTCAGCTTTCACTCTTTGGCAGGTATAACACTTGCTGACCCATTCCGCTATTTCTTTCTTCATATTCGGCCACCAAAAATTTTCCTTCAGGTCTCTGTACATCTTTGTGCTTCCGGGATGAATTGAATATCTTGAACTATGCATCTTGCAAAATTTCCACTTTCAGTTCCGGTACATTAGGTATCCAAATCCTTGAAGCAACACGAAAAAATTCCTTTAGCATCCTTCTGACTGGTAATCTCTTCTCCTGTTAAATTGTCGATATCCTGGTCCATTACTTCTTCCTGACACCTTCTTATTTTCTCCAATAGTTCTGGCTGAAAAGTCATAGCGTAAATCATTTCGGTAGAACTTTCTGGTACACGAACTTCAATCTCCAATTTATCGAATTCCTTGATTAAGTCCTCTGAATACGTTAACAGGTTCCATCGTTCCTTTCGACTTAACGCATCTGCTACTACATTTGCCTTGCCTGGATGATAATTGATTGAAACGTCGTAATCCTTGATTAACTCTAGCCAACGTCGTTGTCGCATGTTAAGTTCCTTCTGGGTAAAAATGTACTTCAAGCTTTTGTGATCTGTATAAATCTCACATCTTTCATCGTACATATAATGTCTCCAAAGCTTCAATGCGAACACAATTGCTGCTAGTTCAAGATTGTGCGACGGATATTTTTGTTCATGCAGCTTTAGCTGTCTAGAAGCATATGCGATCACGTTTCCATGTTGCATTAAAATGCATCCAAGTTCTCGATACGAAGCATCGTTGTATATGACAAAGTCTCCTTGATCATCAGGTAACACAAGCACATGTGTAGTTACTAGTCGATTCTTCAATTCTTGGAAACTTGCTTCACATTTCTCGTTCCATTTGAACTTTTCATTCTTTCGCGTCAACTTCGTCAATGGTGTGGCTATCTTTGCAAAATCTTTAACGAATCTTCTGTAATAACCGGCTAATGCCAAGAAACTTCTGACTTCAGTTGGCGTCTTTGGTTTTTCCCAATTTAAAATAGCTTCAATCTTTGCGGGATCCACTTGAATTCCTTCAATACTAATATGTGTCCTAAAAACTGCACTTCCTTCAACCAAAATTCACATTTTGAAAATTTCGCATAAAGCTGCTCCTTCTGTAATATCTCCAATATCGTTCTTAAGTGTGCTACATGATCTTCTTCCGTCTTTGAATAAATCAAGATGTCATCAATAAATACAATGATAAACTTATCCAGATTCTTCTTGAATACTCGATTCATCAAATCCATAAATGCTGCAGGTGCATTTGTCAATCCAAAAGCCATCACAAGAAATTCATAATGTCCGTATCTCATTCTGAATGCCGTCTTTGGAATATCTTCTGCCTTGATCTTTAACTGATGATAACCTAATCGTAAGTCGATTTTCGAAAACCATGCTGCTCCTTTTAGTTGATCAAATAAGTCATCAATGCGAGGTAAAGGATATTTATTCTTGATAGTTAATTTGTTCAGCTCACGATAATCAATACATAGTCGCATGCTACCGTCCTTCTTTTTCACGAACAATACTGGTGCGCCCCATGGGGATACACTTGGCCTTATAATTCCTTTGTCGAGAAGTTCTTGCAACTGCTTTGCTAATTCCTTCATTTCAACGGGTGCCATTCGATATGGAGCTTTCGAAATTGGTTCAGTCCCTGGCGCCAAATCAATAGTGAACTCAATTTCTCGATCCGGTGGAAGTCTTGGAAGTTCATCTGGAAAGACATCGGAAAACTCACAAACTACAGGAATATCTTCAATCTTCGGACTTTCTTTGTTAATATCCAATACATAAGCTAAGTAAGCTTGACATCCTTGGCGTAACAATCGTCTCGTCTGCATCATTTTTAGGAATTTCTGCTTTTGCTTTTCACCTTTAAATGTCACCATTTTATTTTCTTCAGTTTGTAATTTCACTTTCTTATTTGCACAATCAATCTGAGCATTATTACTAGCTAGCCAATCCATTCCTAAAATAACATCAAACTATCCTAACCTGAAAGGTATCAAATCAACTGAGAAATGACATCTCCCTATCTCAATATCACAACTTGGGCATACTTGATCTACCATAACCTGATCATCATTTGCTAATTTTATGACTATCACTTCATCTAACCACTGAGTCTCATAATCTATCTTAGAGATAAAATCTTCAGAAATAAAAGATCTGGTAGCTCCTGAATCAATCAATACTAGAGCATTTACGGAATTCACAGGGAGCGTACCTGCAAGCACATTTAGACTCTGTACTGCTTCCTTCATTGACATGTTGAAAGTCCTTGCCCTGGGCTGATTTTGTGGTGGTAGTGGAGGTGGAGGTAATGCTAAAACCCTTGGAATACTAGCGGCCATGGCAACTCCTCTGCAATCCTTGGCAATATGTCCTTTTCTTCCACACTGGAAATAAGTGACCTCTGCTCTTCCCATCGGACATTCTCCAGAGTAGTGTCCCCTTTGCTTGCACTTGAAACACGTGACATTTGGCTTATTGCAAATCCCCGTATGCTTTTTACCACATATTCTACAATCAGGTATAGGCGGTCGGATAAGTCTTTGCTGAGTTGGGGCAGGAAGTCGATTACCCATCCTCTGGTTGTTTTGTTCTGGTCTTCTGGCATTTACTTTTCCCCGGGCTTGAAATCCCGGCCTTCTATTGAAATGGTTCTGGAAATTTCCTGGTCCCTTCTCTTTCTGAGCTACTTCACTCTCACCTTCAATGATCATGGCCTTCTGAACAATAGCCGTATAAGTCGTTAGCTCAAATACAGCTACTCTACTACGAATCCATGGCTTCAGTCCCTGCTGGAATCTCTTGGCCCGCTTTTCATCCGTATCCACTTGCTCAGGAACAAATCTGGCCAATTCAGTGAACTTGGTCTCATAATCCGCGACCGATAAGTTGTCTTGTTTCAGCTCCAGGAACTTGATCTCCATCTGGTTCTTCATAAAACGAGAGAAATATTTTTCTAGGAAAAGATCAGTGAATCTATCCCAGGTCACCACACCTTTCCCTTCCAAAGCTTTCTTCGATTCCCACCAGTAATTGGCTTCACCTTTCAGAAAGTAGCTGGAAAAATCCGTATTCTGTTCTTCCTCAACTTTCACCAACGTAAAAGCCTTTTCTATCTCCTTCAGCCAAGCTCTTGCCTTTGTAGGATCTGTGGAACCAACAAATTCCGGAGGCTTTACTGCTTGAAATTGCTTGAAAGTGACTGTAGGTGCTGCTAGTGGTACTTGATGTCCTGGATGAGCGGCTTGCTGTAACATCTGTTATTGGAACTGCTGCTGTTGCTGTTGCATTTGTTGTTGCATTATCAGCATCTGCTGTTGCATGAGATGGAACATCTGATCCATCTAATTATTATTGTTTTAGCCCTCGGTATTTCCATTAGATGAGTCGGGTCATACTTTTCTTTTGGGTGCCATCTTTCTGATAATAAAATAAAGGGGTTCTCTTAATAACAATATACTAAACATGTGTTATGGAATGAAAATAGTCTTTATAATATTAAAACATCGTTAAAAAAATTGATATGGGGAAAGAAAAAAAATTATTAAATATCTAAATGACTAAAACAGCGCGATGTGTAAATAAATCCTTTTTAAAGTACTTTTAAAAATTTTGAAAACATAAAGGGTACAACATGATTGTAAATAAAACAACATCTTTAAATATGCAATGATATAACAGTAAAATAAATGTAAATGCTTAAATAACCGGGAAATAAGAAAACGTGAAAAGGTTCATCTTATATATATATGGGTAGGACACCAGCTGCAGATGTCAATGCTTGATACAAAAGCCTATGATATATCAGTCGTACTGCTACTACTATCAGTCAAAATTAGTAGCTACACTCATACATAATAGTCATACAATACTATGCTGCCTCTATCTACAAAAATATACAAGATACAACACTCCTCCGTCTGCTAGTCTCAGAATCCTGATGGCACATGGCTCAGCTCCTCCTGCAATGCCTCTAACACTGCCTCAGTAAGTCCCATCGCCCTACGGTATGCTACCTCTGCACTCATATCCTGCTGCCTCAGATCAGTAAGCTGCTGAGAACTAACTCTGTGAATCTGGCATAGCCTCTCCCTCAATATGTAGTCTGGGTGAAGTGCTCGAACAAGACCATCCGCCTGGGTCTCAAACAATCCAAGGATCTCTCTACACTGGTTCTGCCATCTAATCTTCTCCTCTCTCTGCCTGAAAACGCTGATATATAACTGTATGATGCTCACGAAGATCCATGCGGGAACCTCGGGAAGGTAATGGCCAATCTACTACTACCTCGTCCATGAACTCCGGCTGTGGAAACTGATATACCCCGGGAATAGGGGCATACATAGCTAAAGGGGAAGGAAATAAGACAGGCTGCTCCATAGGTGCATACACTGGTGGCTCTACCTCAGGCTCCATCGGTGGAATCTCTGGAATCTCGACTGGTGGCATAGGAATCTGGGGCTCTAGATCCTCCCACTGCGGAAGATCAATCATGTCAGGAATATCGAACATCGGAAACTCTAGTGGTGGAAAGTCTGGTATCTCTGGCTCAAAATATGGAAAATAATCATCAAAATCTGGTACCTCTGGTGGAAATGGCATCTCTAGTACTGGTCCAGGTGGCAATGGTGGAGGTGGTGGCAATGGAGGAAAGATCTGCTCTGACACTGGAGCCACTACCGTTGCAACCACTGGATCTGTCTCGGTCCGCTCCGTAGACGATGATAAAGAAGCCATCTAATATACATAACAATAATAACATAAAAACAATCAAATCACAATCCTAAAACTCATAACTTCTAATCACATAAACAGACAATCCTAACACTCTTACTTCTATCATATCTGATCTTCCTATCTTATCTTAATCCTAACGTTCTTGTTTTCAAGGGTCAAAACCTAAGCTCTGATGCCAACTATAACACCCTCCAAATCCGGGGTATAGATTTGGGGCGTTATTAATGATAATTACAAACTAAACCTGCACAAGCGGAATATAAATATGATAATTACCCCGAACTACTGCTACTCAGGATCTTTTAAGGTTAAGAGTTGAAAACAAGAACCACACACTAACTTTATTACAAACCCAAATAAAAACAATCTGTCTCAAGAACTCTCTTTGTTACAAAACTTTATTCTATCTACATTCTCACCACACAACTTTTATTCAAACTACACAAAACTTTTATTCAACCCAACATTACTACTTATCCTGTTACACCTGATCTGGTAACTCAAAGCTCTCTTCGGGAATAGGAAGGAACACTCTTGGTATAAGAGGGTCCCGCTGCTTGACTCACTTTTTGACTACGTGGGTCCTGATGGGTTTCATTCTCTACCTTAACTGTAAAACAATAGGAATAACAATAAGAAGGGATGGGCCAAAATTGCTCAACAAGCCTGCAACAATATATATATAGTCTAAAGAGAGAGAAATAAGTGAACCAATAAGCTGCTGGTTTGAACAACCATCTGTATCTGTATAGGATAATAATTTGCCAACACTGGCGAGTGCCAAATGAACAAGACTGGAAACAAGAACCAACATATGCACTATAATTAAATAATCCTTAATTACATTTTTAAATAATGAATTAATAATTATTATATTTTAAAATAATTAATCCCTAATTATTAGGATTAATTACTATTTATTACAATTATTTACAAATTATTATTAGTTATTCGATTAGATCGATTATTTATAAATAAGCAATCGATACAAAACTAACTAATACGCTATTTATCGAATAAACACTAATTACTCAAATTATAATCTAATTCAACGATTAACTACTCATATAAATACGAGCTACTCGCGATTCTCGACTACTATCGAACTGTTATTATTATTACTATACCTATACGATTAATTAATCACTTAATTATCTGTATTTAATTATTCGATACGAATAATTATTACGATATCCTTCGAATAATTATCGCTCGAATAATAATTCTAATTATCGAATCCCTACTGGCATAAATACGAGTTACTCGTAATATTAACTAGTTATCGGATTATTAATCATATTATTTAATCCTTATTTATAATTAATTACCTAATTATTAATTAATTACCTAATTATTAATTAATTAGATAACTAATAAATAATTATATAAATAATTAAATAATTAATTAAACAATTAAATTCTAAATTCTAAATTAATAAAATAATTTAGAAATTAATTATACTATTTTTCAGAATTTAAAACTGATTTTTAATTAATTATTAGAATTATTAAAACTAATTTTCTGATTTTAGAAAATAGAATAAATATTAAAATATCAGAAACACATAACAAGTTTCAGGGTTAGGGTTTTCGGAATCAAACCCGGGTCGATTTCCGGGTTGGAACCGAGTCGAACCCGGATCGACGAAGAACAACCACCGGCAACGACGCCGGTGGTTTTTCCGGCGAGCAAAACACGGCCAAATCGTGTGATTTCAATCCCGTTCTTCTGCGACTTCACTCCAAGACACTTCCCTAGCAACTCCCCAGCCTTTCTCCGCCTTCCTTCGTCGATATCATCACCGAAAAACGAAGAACACCGCCAACAGTGACGGTTCTCCGACAATACCGAAAACAACACCAAATTTTATGAAACCAGTACGGTTCGATCGAGAATTCGACGATCTACACACTCATAACCATCAAAACATCTAACAATCAACGATTTGTAAAACCCGAATTCAAGAACTAAACTCGAAATTACAAATCAGAAACTATGAATCACAATCTTCAATTTGACTACTTACATGTTCGATTTGGTTAACAGAATCACCTTCAAATCCTCGATTGAATTTCTGCCATGTTCTTCACCAACAAACCCTAATTTCAGAGAATTGGGGATTTTCTTGATTTTTCTGAATTTTCTGATTTTTTTATTATAATTAACTAATTAATTAACAGTAAATCAGCTATTTATATTTATGAAAATAATACCCCTAAATAAAATTAAGGGGCTAATTACATTCCTAATAAAAATATTTGGCCCTAATTTTTTATAATTTTCGGGTATTAATAATGATTTTTTTTAAATATCCAATAAATACAAAATTAATGTCAAAAATTCTCAAAAATTGTGAATATTACAAAAATGCAAAGAAAAATGATGTATGATAATTTCATGATCATAAAAAAATAAAAATGTGATTTTTGTGGGGTTTTTGGTACCCGAAGGGGTCCGGAAAAGTCATTTTTCGCGAAAAAGGTAAATTTGTAAAACGTCTAGGGGTTCAGAATAACGATATGGTATAGGGCATTTTTGGCAAAATAGGGCCAATGTTTTTGTTTGAAATACGGGCTTTTAAAACATGGTTTTGAGCTGTACGGGTATTGATATAAAATATATAACTTACGATAGAACACTCAATAAATATCCAAAACACGTTTGGATCAAAACAGACAACACATAACACATAGCAGTTAGGATTTAATGACTCAACACATTTAATCACATAATAATACACATAATTTATCTTTATTATGATATAATACAAGCGTAATTTCTCGGTCGTTACAAATGTGCTCCATGTGTGGGGGTAACGCCAACCCGTATGCTACCTTGCCGACACGTTTCAAAATTTCAACAAGTCCAACGTATCTAGGACTCAGCTTGCCCTTCTTTCCGAATCTAGATAATCCTTTCCACGGTGACACTTTCAGTAACACTGGGTCTCCTTCTTTGAATTTCATATCCTTTCTGGATTGATCTGCATATTTTCTCTGATGATCTTGTGCTGCAATTAGCCTTTTCTGAATAACCTCAACAACTTCCTTTGTCTGCTATACCAATTCGGGTCCAAGTATCTTACGTTCTCCGACTTCGTCCCAATATACTGGTGATCGACATTTGCGTCCATAAAGAACTTCATAGGGAGGCATTCTGATACTGGCATGATAACTGTTATTGTAAGCAAACTTTACTAACGGCAAATGTTCATCCCAATTTCCTTTGAAATCGATGGCACAAATATGTAACATGTCTTCAATTGTTTGGATTGTTCTCTCGCGTTGGCCGTCAATCTGCGGATGATAAGCCATACTCATATTTAACTTAGTTCCCAAACATTCTTGAAAACTTCTCCAAAATCTTGAATTGAATCGTGGATCTCGATCTAGTACAATAGACACAGGCACTCCATGACGCATTACTATTTCTTTTAAATACATATAAACCAACTTGTCAAGTGAAAATCTTTCATTAATAGGCAAGAAATGAGCTGATTTGGTTAGTATGTCCACTATAACCCAAATAGCATCGTGGTTCGCTTTCATTCTTGGTAAGCCAACTATGATGTCCATAGCAATGTGCTCCCACTTCCATTCTAGAATCTCTAGTGGCTGTAACAATCCGCTTGGTCTCTGGTGCTCCGCCTTAACTCTCTGACACGTGTAACATTTGCTAACCCATTCTGCAATTTCTCTATTCATGTCTGGGCACCAATAATTTTCTTTTTAGTCTCTGTACATCTTGGTACTTCCCGGATGAATGAAATTTTTTGAACTGTGAGCTTCCTGTAGAATTTCATTTTTCAGCTCTGCTACTAGTGGAATCCAAATTCTAGAAGTAAATCTGAGAATACCTTGATCATCCTTTTGAGTACATAACCCTTCTCCTATCAAATGATTGATATCTTGGTCCATTATTTCCTCTTGGCATTTCTTTATATTTTCTAGCAATTCTGGTTGAAAAGTCATGCTATACATCTTTGCTTCACCAGGTTTGCAAATTCTGACTTCCAATTCCAATTTCTGAAATTCCTTGTATAACTCTTCAGATATTGTCAACACATTCAGTCTTTCTTTTCTGCTTAACACATTTGCCACCACATTCGCTTTTCCTGGATGATAGTTAATCGTGTAATTATAGTCTTTGATCATCTCCAACCATTTCCTCTGTCTCATATTAAGCTCCTTTTGCGTGAATATGTACTTCAAACTCTTATGATCTGTATATATATCGTATTTTTCTCCATATAAATAATATCTCCAAATCTTCAAGGCGAATACTATTGCCGCTAGCTCTAAGTCATGAGTAGGATACTTCTGCTTATGAGCTTTCAGTTGTCTAGACACGTATGCAATGACTTTATCATGCTGTATCAAGACACAACCTAATCCCTTATGAGAAGCATCGCGATAAATTACAAAATTTCCTTAATCAACTGGAAGTGACAAAACAGGTGCCGTGATCAATCTCTTCTTCAATTCTTGAAAACTTTCTTCGTACTTCTCATTCCATATAAACTTCTCATTTTTCCTAGTGAGCTTTGTCAAAGGTGTCGCAATCTTCGAGAAATCTTGAACGAATCTTCAATAATATCCTGCTAATCCCAATAAACTTCTCACTTCTGTTGGTATTTTTGGCCTTTCCCAATTCATAATAGCTTTAATCTTTGTTGGGTCCACTTTGATCCCTTACTACTTACTATGTGCCCTAAAAATTGAACTTCTTGTAACTAAAACTCACACTTTGAAAACTTGGCATATAACTTCTCCTTTCTCAAAATTTCCAAATATATCCTTAGATGTTCCGCATGGTCTTCCGTTGACTTTGAGTAAATCAAAATATCATCAATAAACACAATGACACACTTGTCCATATATTCCTTGAAAATTCTGTTCATCAAGTCCATAAATGTAGCTGGGGCATTGGTCAATCCAAAAGACATCACTAAGAATTCATAATGACCGTACCTTGTTCTGAAAGCTATCTTTGGTATATCTTCAGATTTGATTTTTAACTGGTGATATTCGGATCTCAAATCAATCTTAGAGAAGTACTTGGCTCCTTTCAGATGATCAAACAAATCATCGATTTGAGGTAATGGGTACTTGTTCTTGATCGAAAGCTTATTAAGTTCTCGATAATCGATGCATAGCCTCATGCTTCTGTCCTTTTTCCTAACAAATAGTACCGGTGCACCCCATGGGGATACGCTGGGTCGAATCACTCCTTTCCGTAAAAATTCTTGCAATTGCTTTGCTAATTCCTTCATTTCAACTGGCGCCATTCTATACGGGGCCTTAGATACTGGTTACGTCCCAGGTGCTAAGTCGATTGCAAACTCAATTTCTCTATCTGGAGGAAGTCCTGGTAACTCATCTGGAAACACGTATGGAAATTCATTTAGCACAAAATGGGCAATGAAACTCGTCTAGCTCCTGACTTCTATCTATCACATAAGCAATGAAATGCTCGCATCCTTGTCGTAGTAACTTCTTAGCTTGAATCATCATCAAGAACTTCTTCGCTTGTCTCTGACCTCTAAGCGTCACCACTTTCTCGTCTAGCGTTTTCAAGATAATTTTCTTATTACGACTGTCTATCTGAGCATCATACTTTGTTAGTCCCTTAACAATATAGCAAGAATTACAGAAGGGGGGTTGAATGGAATTCTTGAACTTTTTCTTGAAATAAAAATGTTCAACTCGATTATAGATATATTTGTTTTGATTAGCACAATGCGGAATATAAACTTTAATGAATCAAAACAAGAGTAATTAAAAACAAGAGTCTTTAAAAACTTTCTGGTGGATTTAAACAATTCCACCAGAGATATATTTAATATATCGAGAGGACTCTGTGTGCAGAAATGCTCACAGCTGCTTATACAAAATAGAACTACTAAGAACACAGGAAATGCTAAAGATAGTGCTTACAAAGATTTCTCTGTGTTTGTTTCTTAGCTCTCTTAGTTGTTTTTCTATTTGCTACTCTCTTGGTTTATATATTACCAAGATTACAAAGTCAAAAGAACTGAATAAATATAAAATCTAACAGTCTTGATCTTTGCTGCTTTTCGTCCTCTATTACCCAGTTAATGGGCTTCCACAGTGTGTTTGTATCCAACTCGACGGCTGTGTGTCAGCTTTCACTGTTCAACTGATGTTTGAATCTTGATATGATCATCCGTCGACTTTCAGATCATCCGTCGATGACTTACTTGATCATCTGTCGACTGCTATTTTAAACATCCGTTGAAAGTCATTTGATCATTCGTCGAAGCTTTGTTAAGCATCCGTTGATAGCTATTTTGGCACTTGACTTCATTTCACTTATACAGAATTACAAGACATTGCTTATGTACAGTTAATCAACCTATTCTGCATATCTAGTTAAAGTCAACATGACTTATATACTACCACAGATTCTATACAAAGGTGCATACAACACTGTGCTACAAACTTATTATTACATAAGCTACTCACTCGATGGATAATAAGTTACTCATCCGTCGGGACTAAAACGAGTTATCCGTCGGGACTATAATTCTTATCCGTCGAGTGCTACATTATTTCACTAAGTAAAATTTACTTAGATGTTTTGTTTAGGTAATCATCAAGTACACAACATATTCACAACAATCTCCCCCAATTTATGTCTACTGGAATTATAGCCATAAATTAAGAGATACTTGATGATAACAAAACATCCTAAACATATATCTTTAAAGATAAGTAGATAAAACTGAGAGTGCTTCAATTTAAACAGGATATACAAGGTTTGGATCACAGTCAGTTCAAGATGCTCCTCTAGCCTGAACAGATTTTTCTAGTTTCTTGAAGGTCTGGATCTTCTTCCAAGATTTCTGTTGTTTTCTTCAATTTGATTCTGGAGCTGTCTGTGGAATTCTAATTCATCAGATTCTGAGAGATCTAACATTTCTTGCATTTCCAAGAGAGTCTCATTGCTAGAGATACTCAATTGGTCTTCTAATCTGAAGAATCTTCTCACACCCTTGCCATCCATGAATTCCATCAGCCAGTAGGGCCTTAGATGCACTCTTCTCCCTGTGTATGGGATGTTAAGAGTTTTGGGTAGTGCATCTTTGGCTCTAACACTCCTTAGCTCTTCAATCTTCTTCAATACTAATCTTCTTGTAGTTACATTAAACCCAAAGTTTTTCTTGAAGGATGAATAGACTTTGATCAACACAGCTTGGCTTTCTTGAAGTATCATGTGAAGAGGCCACTGAATCTCTCTTCCTCCTTTGTACTTGAATACCAACCTTTCAGGTAGGTTTCTGTATGCATCAATTGCCCTTACCTCATCCAGCTCCTCCAGATAAAGGTTTAGGTCTGAGAATTCTTTGATGTCACACAAGTACAAGTAGTCTCCCTTGTTGATCTTGAGTTGAGCTTTGACTACTGCCTTGGATTTGAGAGGTGACAGCTTCACTTTCTTGACTGCCCTTGATTTTGTCCTTCTTGGCTTGGTGAGAATTGGCAAGTTGAAGTCAGGAATTGGTAATTTATCCCACTCTATTGGCTCATCCTTTGGCACAATAGGCTCTCCATGTATGTTCCTGTAGGGGTCCACCACCCTTATGTCTTCAAATACCACAGAGGGCTTTGATGCTTGAGTTTCAGCTTTAGTGGATTCCATTGGAAATTGATCTTCCAATTCCTTGTTAACAATATCCAACTTTCTTTTTATTCTTTTATCCAGTTCTTTCTTTCTTGGAGATTTCTTCTGTTCTTCAATCTTCTTCTTTGATTCAGTAGCTTGAGTTGGTTGAGAGGGAATTTGTTGAGAAGAGTTCACAGCCTGTAGCTTGGTCAAGATAGCAAACTGTTCTTTCTTTTGTTTAGACTTCTTTGCATCTAGAGCAGCTTGCCTCTTTTCCTGCTTCAATCTGACTTTTTTTTCTTCCTTTGCATGAGCAAATTGTGGATGTCCAGCTACCACATAAATTTCCTTCCCATTTCTGAATATCTTTGCAATTCTCTTTCTTGAGGCTGAATCAGCTGGATCATTGTAGAGGAGAATAGATCTTGACAGAAGCTTCTTTTCATCAGGCTTGGGTGTCTCATACACAGTATCCATAGGGTTCTTCAAAGATGACTTTGGATAGTTTGCCCTTGGTTTAAGAATTATCTCAGCCTTTTTAGTCTTGATGCAGGAAGATTGTCCTTTCTCCAGATAGTTCATGCTCATCTCATTCACATTGATTGGCTTGACATGAGAGTGATGGATGGCTGACTGATCTGGTTCCTTGACTAATTGAAACTTTTTCTGTATTTCCTCATCAATCTTTTTCCAGTTGATCAGAGTCAACTCTTCTATATCAGCATCTTTCAAATTTGCTGTTGTTGCATTTATAAGATCTATACCATCTGCAACTGGTGGCTTGGAGATAGTAATTGAAGGTACAATTACTTTGCTGATTTGAACTAAAATGTTCTCCCCCTCAGTTGGTCCTTTCTCCCCCTTACTTGATTCTCTCTCCCCCTTTTTGTTATCATCAAGTGGAGGAGTTAGGCCTTGTGCTTTAGCCAGTTGCATGAGAAGGTTTGTCTGAGTCTGTTGATTTTGAAGAAGTAGAGCCACTGAATTCTTAATAACTTGAACTCTGGTCTCCAGCTTGGCTATCTTCTTGTCAGAATCTGATTCTCTTCTCAACCTTAGTAATAGATCATGCATGGTACCATATGGCATTATTGAATCCAGCTTCTCAGAGTTGTATGTCTTTAAGTCAGCTATCTCCTTTTTCAATTCATCCACGCTGATATTCTGTCTTGAGTGTTGGATCTTCATTAAGTGCAAAGAGTCTAGATGAGCTTTAAGAACAGCCTTGGTACGAGCATCTGAAGCTTCCTGAAGGGCTTGCTGAATAGCTGTTACTTGTTTTACCAAAGACACCTCAAATTGTCCTGGTGTAAATTCCTTTGCCCATGCCCATTCAGGTAAACTTAAAGCAGAACTTGGGCCTTTAGCTCCCCCTAAGTTCATGCTAACATTCAAAGAACTAGAGTCATCATCATCAGAATTTACTCCAAATTCTTCAGATGGCTCTCCAGCTTGAGGAGGCATCCTGTTTACAGCAGCTTTATCTCTTTGAAGAGATTCTGTAGTGTGCACTAAGTGCAAAGTCTGCTCTGCCTCCACATTACCCTGAGCAGCCAACAGTTGATAGGCTGAAATAGGGTGAGTAAAAGTGTCAGCATCCAAGGAAATGTTATCAATTACAGCTTTGTAATGTTGCTGAAATTGTCTTTCCTTTTCAGCATCATCCACAATCATTGACTCACTAGCAATGGCTGGTTCCATCCTTATTTCTCCAGTACCTGCTTTTCTCTCATATTCTCTCTTTTGTTGCATTAGGGTCTCACCCTGGCTCCCCACCCTCACACCCTCACCTTCACCTACTAAGGTGGGACTCCTCTCACTCACTTTTTCCAATCCTGAATGAATGGATTGCTGAGATTCACTCTTTTCCTCTCCTTTTGCCTGGGAGCAACCCAGCCTCTCACTCAATGCACTCTCCTCTCTCAGTC
This sequence comes from Apium graveolens, assembly GCF_009905375.1. Lineage (NCBI taxonomy): Eukaryota > Viridiplantae > Streptophyta > Magnoliopsida > Apiales > Apiaceae > Apium > Apium graveolens. The sequence goes on along the minus strand of NC_133648.1, from coordinate 304,557,307 downwards.
CTAAGAGTGATTGTATTACCACCAAATCTTCTGCACTTGAAATTATTGAAGTTTGAAGTTGTGCAGAGACACTCGACGGATAAGTGATATCCGTCGGGTGAGTGGTAAAGCTATCCGACGGATAACTGCTGTTAAGCTTATCCATCGGGATACAATCACTACTCGACGGATGAGCAATATCCATCGAGAGAGTGGAAAAGAATGAGGTGGGAAGAGAAACTATTGTTGACTCTATGTTGATTGAAGTTATTTGAGGCACAGATGTCACAATAGAATCAGAAAGAATTGGCAAGTGAGCCAACAAATCATCTAAAAGATGATGCTCACTTGCACTGGATTTTGGCTTCCCCAACAGAGTTAAAGAAGGGGAATCAGGAATTGAAGTGTTTATCATGTCCACTTCTAGTGAGTTAGTTGGTGAGTATTGTGTTTCAGTGGCTTCTATAATGAGAGATTTTGGCAGTGACTCCACATTTATTGGAGCCACATCAATCTGAATTTGAGAAGGTGCAGGGACTATGTCTTTAGCACCAGTTTGCACTAATTGTGTGCCCTGTGCATCCCCAGTTGTTTTGGATTTATTCTTTCTAGTATAAGTTTGGTGTGAGCTTGTGTCCCTAACCCTCTTGGCCTGTGCTCTTGGATGAGAGCTTTGTTCAATAGCCACATCCTTTTGGGAGGATGCAGCTAGAAGTGAGCTTCTGTCCTTTTTAAGCACTGCAGTTTGTTGGGAAACTGCAGTGTGGCTAGACTGGGATTCACTCATCTCTCCAACCTTATCCTTGGGGTTTCTTTGATGTTCACCCCTTCCCTCACCTATCTTACCCTCCTTCACACTCCCCTCTTTGGCTTTGGTAGATTTTTCAACTGGTACCTTTTGAGAGATACCAGAGGGGGTTTTCTTTGATTTGAATTTGGGAATTGCAGTTGTTTTGGCAGCTTTGGCAGACAACTGTTTGGTCATTTTTACAGTTGCCATAGCTATGCCTGAAGTCAAAGAAATAGAAGAGATTGGAATAGTTGAGGGTATGGATAAACTTACCTTACTTACCTGAGGTGTCAGCATTACAGGAAAATAGAACATTGGCACATCCTTGTGATGGTTGGCTCTGTTCAAGTCTGCAATGATTCTTCTCTCTTGAACCCAACAAGCTAATTTGTTGTTTGGGTTCTCAAGTTCAATCTCTTGACAAAGATGGTTAGCCAAAAGCATAAAAAATCTAGCATAGTAAATATTCTTTCCTCTTTTGGCTAAGTCACCTAATTTAAAACCTAACTCATACACAACAAGGTCACTTAAATTATAATATTTGTCTGTAACTAGCATGTATAGCATGTTAAGCATGGAAATGTTCACAGAATCAAAATTACTGATTTTTCCAGAAAAGACTTTAGTTACTACATCACACAAGTAACTCCATTCCTTCCTAAGACCTAGTCTTCTAATTTCACTTAGTTTTACAGTAGGAAGTGCATAATGAATGGAATTAAGCATATTGACAATATCAGTGTCAGTGTGTGGTGCAGTTACATTATCGTCAGGAATCTTGAAACATGCTTTTATTACATCACTATTGATACAGAAATCATTACCTTTGATGGTCAGAGTGATGGTTTTGTCAGTAGAGTTGTAGATTGCTGTTGTCCACATTTCCTCAACAACTTCACAATAGATTGTGGGTGATTCCAGTATAGCAAAACTTAACTTGCAGTTCTTCACGAAGTCCATTATCTTATGATAGTCTTCAGATTGCTGAATCCCCTTATTGACCAAGGAAGTGAAGTTGTTCTTCTCATAGATGAACCTAGTCTGTGACATGATCTTTACTACGGGTGCCATTGTTAGAGAAGAAAAGCTTGAAAAGAAAGAGGATTTTTGCTTGAGAGAGAATGAAATAACACAGTTGAATTTGAGAATGATAAAAGAAAATGATTAGAATGAAGTAGGCTTTTATACTTTGCTCAGACTCAACGATGAAAATAATAAAGAGAAGTAAATTACCCAATAGAAATTGCCTAAAACGACCGTTTTAAAATAAGCTTTAAAAATTCCACCCATTATCCGTCGTGTAATGCGTATAAACTGTAATTATACTCGATGGATAATGTTCAGGGAATTAACGGTTCAGATTTAGATACTTCGACGGATGAGGATAAAATGTTATCCGTCGAGCTTTAAAATATTCCAGAAAAGTAATTGATTTTTATTTACAATTTGTATATCGACGGATGACTCAACCCGATGGATAATGGTCATCCGTCGAGATACAAATTTTGACTTAGCCAAAATTTCATCCAAGACTAAAAATCAACTAAAAATCTGGCTTCTTTTCAAATTGCAAGAATAATACAGATAAATTCAAGAGTAATTAAGCATACCTAACTCACTTACCAACCTAGAAAAGGTGGATTCATCCGGTGGCTTGGTAAAAATATCTGCAAGTTGCTTCTCACTTGGAACAAAATGTAATTCTACAGTACCATTCATTACATGTTCCCTTATGAAATGGTACTTGATGTCTATATGCTTTGTCCTTGAATGTTGCACTGGATTTTCAGTGATGGCAATTGCACTTGTGTTGTCACAGAAAATAGGAATCCTTTCAACTTGCAAACCATAGTCTAGCAATTGATTTTTCATCCATAAAATCTGTGCACAGCAACTGCCAGCAGCAATATATTCAGCTTCAGCTGTGGAAGTAGAAACTGAATTTTGCTTTTTACTGAACCAGGACACAAGCTTGTCTCCTAAAAATTGACAGGTTCCTGTTATGCTTTTTCTATCAATTCTGCAACCTGCATAATCTGCATCTGAATAACCAGTTAGATCAAAACCAGAATCTCTAGGATACCAAATGCCAAGGTTTGGTGTTCCTTTGAGATATCTGAAAATTCTTTTAATAGCTATCAAATGAGACTCTCTAGGATCAGCCTGAAATCTAGCACACAAACATGTAGCAAACATTATATCTGGCCTACTGGCTGTTAAGTACAGAAGTGAGCCAACCATGCCTCTATAACTTGAAATGTCCACAGACTTTTCAGTAGTGTTTAGTTCAAGCTTAGTTGCAGTGGCCATGGGAGTTTTTGCAGATGTGCAATCCATTAGATCAAACTTCTTTAAAAGATCAAAAATATATTTATTTTGACTAATGAATATTCCATCACTAACTTGCTTAACTTGTAAACCAAGAAAGTAAGTTAGTTCTCCCATCATACTCATTTCATACTTGCTTTGCATCAGTTTGGCAAACTTTTTACAAAGTTTCTCATCTGTAGAGCCAAAAATAATATCATCTACATAAATTTGAACAAGTATGTTAGAGCCATTCACATTTCTGAAAAATAAAGTTTTATCTACAGTACCTCTTGTGAAGTGACTTTCCAAAAGGAACTTTGATAAAGTGTCATACCAGGCTCTAGGTGCTTGCTTCAGTCCATAAAGTGCTTTCAGTAGATAATAGACATACTCTGGGAAATTTGGATCTTCAAAGCCAGGAGGTTGACTTCCATACACTTCTTCCTCCAAATCTCCATTCAGAAAGGCATTTTTGACATCCATTTGATAGACTTTGAAATTGGCATGGGCTGCATAGGCTAAGAAGATTCTGATGGCTTCAAGTCTTGCAACAGGAGAAAATGTTTCATCAAAATCTATCCCTTCTTGCTGACAATAGCCTTTAGCAACCAATCTTGCTTTGTTCCTTACTACTATGCCATTTTCATCCATCTTGTTTCTGAATACCCATTTGGTGTCTATTGGATTCTTTCCTTTAGGCTTGGGTACCAGCTTCCATACTTTATTCCTTTCAAATTGGTTTAGCTCCTCTTGCATAGCTAAAATCCAATCAGGATCTAATAAGGCTTCTTCTACCTTCTTTGGTTCTTCCTTAGACAGGAAGCTGCTGTATAGACATTCTTCTTGAGTTGCTCTCCTGGTTTGAACTCTGGAAGAAACATCACCAATAATCAGTTCAAAGGGGTGATCTTTTGTCCATTTTCTTGGTTGAGGTAGATTAGCCCTAGATGAAGAGACCTCAATGTTATCTTGATGTGTGATTGAGTTTTGATTGCTAGAAACTCCCCCTGAGTTTGTGGATCTTTGATTTGAGATTGGGGTGCTTTCTATGGGTGATCTGCCTTGACTTCCTGCTCCTTTTGATAACCCGACGGATGGTGAATTTTGAGTATCGACGGATGAGGCAGGTTATCTTCCGACGGATAATACAGATTACCTTCCGACGGATGAAGCATTATGTAACTCGACGGATGTTGAGTTTTGTGCTTCATTTGTAGTAGATTTGTCTGCATTATCCTTAGACACTTTTTCTTGATCACTCTCATCATCACTTTCATCACTGACCATCTCAACATTGTCGAATTTGAGGCTCTCATGGTAATCTCCATCTTTTAGTCCTTCAATCTTTTTATCATCAAACACAACATGTATAGATTCAACAACAATGTTGGTTCTTAGATTGCAGACTCTATATGCTTTACCAACAGCATATCCAACAAAAATTCCTTCATCTGCTTTAGCATCAAACTTCCCATTTTGATCAGTTTGATTTCTCAGAATATAGCATTTACAGCCAAAGACATGAAGAAAGTTCAGAGTTGGCTTCTTGTTTTTGAACAATTGATAAGGTGTCTTGTATTTTGCTTGATTAATCAGAGAGATGTTCTGAGTGTAGCATGCAGTGTTGACAGCTTCAGCCCAGAAATATGTTGGTAATTTTGATTCTTCAAGCATTGTCCTTGCAGCTTCAATAAGAGATCTATTCTTTCTTTCCACTACTCCATTCTGTTGTGGAGTCCTTGCTGCTGAAAACTCATGCAAGATCCCATTTTCCTCACAGAATGCTCTCATGACATAGTTCTTGAACTCAGTTCCATTATCACTCCTGATTCTTCTAACTTTGAATCAGGATGATTGTTAACTTGCCTTATGTGATTGATGATGATTTCACTAGCTTCATCTTTGGACTTTAGGAAATAGGTCCAAGAGAACTTTGAGAAATCATCTACAATTACTAGGCGAAATCTTTTCTTTGAGATTGACAATACATTGACTGGTCCAAACAAATCCATGTGAAGCAGTTGCAGAGGTTCTTCAATTGCTGAATCAAGTTTCTTCCTGAAAGATGCTTTAATTTGCTTCCCTTTTTGGCAGGCATCACACAGTCCATCCTTTGTAAACTCCACCAAAGGAATGCCTCTAACCAGCTCTTTCTTTACCAGCTCATTCATGGTCTTGAAGTTCAAATGGGATAGCTTCTTGTGCCATAGCCAACTTTCATCTTGACTTGCTTTACTGAGAAGACAAGTTACAGATTCTGCTTTAGTTGAGTTGAAGTCAGCTAGATACACATTTCCTCTTCTCACACCAGTGAGAACCACTTTGTTGTTTTGATTATTAATCATAACACAGGTTTCTTTGTTGAAGGTTACTGAGTTGCCTTTATCACAAAGCTGGCTGATACTCAACATATTGTGTTTGAGACCATCCACTAAGGCAACCTCTTCAATGATGACACTGTCCTTTGAAATCAAGCCATATCCCACAGTATAACCTTTGCTGTCATCTCCAAAAGTGATACTTGGGCCAGCTCTCTCTTCAAACTCTATGAGCAGGGTAGAATCACCATACTTTTCATTTAGCTTGGAAACAGACCCATACTTTTCATTTAGCTTGGTTAATTTGGCTTTGCTAATGGGTTTGCTCACAGCCGACGGATAGTCCTCATCATCCGTCGAGACATCTGTCAGCAATCCATCTACCAAAATAGGTTCTAGTTTCTCCTTATTCTTTTTCCAGGCTTCATCACAAAAGGACTCAATTCCTTGAACCTTGGTGATTTGAGCATGAACATCTCTGGATGTTTTCCATGCTTTAATCACCTCCTGTTCACGATCAAGCTGCTTCTTTAAAATTTCTTCCTTTTTCAAGGACTCAGTTAATTCCTCCTTAGCAACTCTACACTCAATTTTTAGTTTCTCAAACTCAACAAACTGAGAGTCAAGCACATTATTCCTCTCACTCAAAAACAAGTTGTTTAGTGAGGGACTTAAGTGTAACACGTAAATGATACAATTCTGTAGACATGTCATTTATTGCATCATTACACTCAGCGTTAGATAAATGTGCAAGGTTTGTAGTAATTACCTGATTGCTTGAGGAACTTGTCTCTGTTTCATCAGATTTGGCCATAAGGGCTAGATTGACATAACTGACATCCTCATCTTCATCCAAACCATCAGCTGCCCAGTCATTCTCTTGTGTAATAAAAGCCCTTTCCTTCTGTTTGAGTAGATCAAAGTATTTTTGCTTATAATCCACAGACTCAAATCTCTTCTTACTGGAATCTGACTTTCTACACTCATTTGCAAAATGCCCTGCCAAGCCATATTTGAAACACTTGAATTTTGACTTATCCACCATGTTTCTATTTGGCTTGGCAGCTCCAAAGTTCTTCTTGAACTTGAGCTTGGCAAATCTTCTTGAAAGGAATGCTAGGTGCTCATCAATGTCCTCCATGTCATCTTGACTCAAAGAATCTTCACTTTCTGCAGCTAGCCCTTTACCCTTGCTTTCACAGGCCTTTGAAGTTGATTCCACAGCTTCCATCTTCACTTCCTTCTCCTTTTCCAGTTCAGCCACTAGTGCAATGGATCCTCCTTTCTTCTTTCCTCTCTCCATTCTTTCATCCTGCTCTATTTCAAGCTCATAGGTCTTCAGAATGCCATACAGTCTCTCCAAAGTAAACTCCTTATAATCTTGAGAGTTTCTCAATGAGACTGTCATTGGTTTCCATTCCTTTGGAAGAGATCTGAGAAATTTCAGATTGGAGTCTTTAGTCTGTTAGACTCTTCCATGCAATTTAAGAGCATTTAGTAGCTTTTGGAATCTACTAAAAATGTCAGTGAGTGACTCACTTTCTTCATTGTGAAAATCCTCATATTGCTGAATCAGGAGCTGCATTTTATTTTCTCTTACTTGCTCAGTACCATCACAGATTATCTGTATTGTGTCCCAAACTTCCTTGGCAGTCTTGCAGTTGATGATGTTATCAAACATATTTGCATCAACACCATTGAACAGAATGTTCATGGCCTTTTTATCTTTCCTGACTTGTTCAAGATTAGGTTCAGACCATTCATGCCTTGGCTTTGGAACAGATGGTTCATTTCCTGTTGCAGCTCTCATTGGAACATGAGGGCCTCTTTCTATGCAGTCCACATAGGCCTCATCTTGAGAAAGCATATGAAGATGCATCTTTACCGTCCAATGATGGTAATTATCTTTATCAAGAAAAGGAATCTTGACTCCAACATCTTTCTTGTTCATCTTGCTGTATTATTTTGATCTTTAAACTCTTTGTAGATTAAGAGCCTGCTCTGATACCAATTGTTAGTCCCTTAACAATATAGCAAGAATTACAGAAGGGGGGTTGAATGGAATTCTTGAACTTTTTCTTGAAATAAAAATGTTCAACTCGATTATAGATATATTTGTTTTGATTAGCACAATGCGGAATATAAACTTTAATGAATCAAAACAAGAGTAATTAAAAACAAGAGTCTTTAAAAACTTTCTGGTGGATTTAAACAATTCCACCAGAGATATATTTAATATATCGAGAGGACTCTGTGTGCAGAAATGCTCACAGCTGCTTATACAAAATAGAACTACTAAGAACACAGGAAATGCTAAAGATAGTGCTTACAAAGATTTCTCTGTGTTTGTTTCTTAGCTCTCTTAGTTGTTTTTCTATTTGCTACTCTCTTGGTTTATATATTACCAAGATTACAAAGTCAAAAGAACTGAATAAATATAAAATCTAACAGTCTTGATCTTTGCTGCTTTTCGTCCTTTATTACCCAGTTAATGGGCTTCCACAGTGTGTTTATATCCAACTCGACGGCTGTGTGTCAGCTTTCACTGTTCAACTGATGTTTGAATCTTGATATGATCATCCATCGACTTTCAGATCATCGGTCGATGACTTACTTGATCATCCGTCGACTGCTATTTTAAACATCCGTTGAAAGTCATTTGATCATCCATCGAAGCTTTGTTAAGCATCCGTTGATAGCTATTTTGGCACTTGACTTCATTTCACTTATACAGAATTACAAGACATTGCTTATGTACAGTTAATCAACCTATTCTGCATATCTAGTTAAAGTCAACATGACTTATATACTACTACAGATTCTATACAAAGGTGCATACAACACTGTGCTACAAACTTATTATTACATAAGCTACTCACTCGATGGATAATAAGTTACTCATCCGTCGGGACTAATACGAGTTATCCGTCGGGACTATAATTCTTATCCGTCGAGTGCTATATTATTTCACTAAGTAAAATTTACTTAGATGTTTTGTTTAGGTAATCATCAAGTACACAACATATTCACAACATACTTAGATAGCTAGTCCATTCCTAAAATAAAGTCAAACTCTCCTAACTTAAATGGTATTAAGTCAGCATCAAATTTATTGCTAGAAATCTCAATCTCACAGCTCTTACACACTTGGTTAACAAATACACGCTCCTGATTTGCTAATTCTATCATCATAATTTCACTCAACAATTCAACTGGACAATTCAACTTATCAACAAAATCTTGAGAAATGAATGATCGAGTTTCTCCCGAATCTACTAGCACTTTAGCATATAAAGAATTCACAGTAAGTGTACCTGCCATAACATCAGTTATATGATAGTATCCTTTATGGACATGTCAAAAACTCTAGCTCTGGGAGGTTCATTCACTGTTGGAGTAGCTCCCATGATTCTCAACATATTATTGACTGGAAATGGTGTCTTGCAATCCCTTGCTATGTGTCCTGGCTTCCTGCACTTGAAACATGTAAACCCAATTGCTGAAACTTTGCCTTCCTAATTCCTATGTAGGCTGATCTTTGTTGACTGGCTCTATGGCTGGCTGATTACGACACTCCCTTGAATAGTGCCCCTTCTGGTTGTATTTGTAGCAGACCACGTTCATCTTGTTGCACACTCCTCCATGCTTCTTTCCACATACTTGATAATCTGGTAAAAATGGCCTCTGCTGGGCTGGCTGGTTCCCAGTGGCTGGACGGTTACCTTGGTCTCTGTTGCCTGTACTCTGTCTGTTAAAATTTCTTCCGGGCTGGAACTTACCTTTAATCTATTTAAAATTTGGAAACTTCCCTGCTTGGGACTGTCCTTCACTTCCCACAAACTTCCTCTTCTTACTATCATTCTCCTTCTGAGTCATTTTATTTTCTGTCTCCGCGATCATAACCTTCTACACAACTCCCGCATACATATCTAATTCAAATATGGCCACCTTCCCTCAAATCCATCGCTTAAGACCTTTCTGAAACCCCATAGCTTTCTTCCTATCAGTGTCCACATATGTAGGTACAAACCTAGACAACTCCTCAAACTTACTTTCATAATCTGCCACTGACATATTCCCCTTCTTTAGCTCCATAAATTTCAATTCCATTTGATCTTGAACAAACTGAGGGAAATACTTTTCTAAAAACAACTCCTTGAATCTATCCCATGTAACATCATCTGTACCTTCCAACATCTTAACAGTTTCCCACCAGTAGGTGGCTTCATTATTCAGATAGTAACTTGCAAACTCAGTCTTCTGCTCCTGTCCCACCTTGACTAAGGCAAATGCTGTTAGGACGAAAACACACGCTAATATTCACGCAAGTATACATGTTCGCAAGTAATATAGAATTCTTTCTAGTTCATTCCCAAAAAGATTGGTTTAGGTTAATTTCAATTAATGTACTTATGTAACAATGATATGGTTATTATTCAATACTAAGACGAATAACAAATTGGTTTTTATTAAACTAAGATCTTAACTAACATAAAATTAACTAAGAGAGTTGAGGTTAAATTACTTATATGAGACAAACATGGGATTATAACTTCATTACTACTTCATCCAGAGTCATTATTCTAAACCTTAGAATGCAATGGTGATGACACTAATCAGATAACAAGAAACTAGTAAACGCGAACTTTCGTTGTACGAATACCCTACTATCAGACATCCACAAAAAGGATAGAAGCTGAATAGACACCAATTATATTGAGACCCTATATATCTATAGAATTTGACAACATAATGGTTTAATGCACAAGTTATCTATCGAGATTATATAGGGCAAGTAAGATGGTGAAAATTACTTACGAATCATGCTTAACAAATACATGAACCTATGGTAGCATGGCAAGTTCTAAACCCCTATATTCACTTTCACTATAATAGAGATTAACACACTATCTTATAAGTTCGCGACGCTCATAAGACGAATAAGCACAACAAATACTAGGATATCATACAATCACCACACACTAAGGTATCGAAACAAATTAACTATTGAAATTCATAAGTAAATCCTCTAGAACCCCACAATAACGATTAGCCCATAACCGAACTCATCATCACCGTGGGTTCCGATGAAAGAATGGTATGATAAACTAAGTCTTTATAAACTTAATAAATAACAAAGTACGTAATCAAGAGTAATAGGTTCAACAAAAAAAGAAAACTAGCATCCAAGATTACAACTTAAAACAAAGAATCACAAGAATAAACTAGATCCTCTTCGCCTTCGTTGTATTTGTGCTCCTAGGTCTTCTCGTCGTCTTCATCTTACTCTCCGTTATGAAAAACATCTTTTAGATGTCTTTATATAGCAGCACAATCAGCATGGAAGTCCAGAAAATCACTCTTCTACTTACAACAGGATTCTTCAGTTTCGGCCTGGCGCGGCTGTGCGCTGTCTTAGCCTGGGCGCGTTGTATCTCTATTATTCTGGTGCGGACACGCGCTATCACAGTGCAGGCGCGCTGACCTACTGGAAAAAATTATGAACTTTGTTTTCTTTTATGGTTTTTTATGGCGATCAACGAGCAAACATCTATGGCACCTTCCTCACACCAATTTAACATCAAAATAATGCTACACCTCATCCTTCCTCCATCTATGCCTGAAATACAAAAACACTACAAAACACATCAAAAAATCAAACAACTCAAGTAAAAAACACCAATTCGAAGCTTTACGAAGCATTATAAGTGGATATAAATGCCACTTAACATAACCCCAAACTTGAATCGATGCTTGTCCTCAAGCATAAATAGACTCAAAAACAAGAAATAAAAAGGCATGAATGCAACTAATATGGATGCAACGATCCCCTCAGAATCACTAAACCAACCAATGAGCAACATCTCAACTAATGCAATTAGACGCACAAAGATTAATCAAATCCCACAAACAAACTCACAAGCCAGAAACGTGTGTGTGTGCAGTTGCTTAACAGATATACTATCACAACTAGATCAACAACCATAACTCAGCACTTATCAAGGCAATCACACATTTATAAATAGAATATACGCTACACTAAAAATGACCGACAATACTTCATTTTATTGGAGTTATACAAGGATTCATGCTTTTATTGATAACACATAAACAAACACAAATATGCTTATTTGATCATACAATGAGTGAGGTCCACAAATGACTTATGCAATAATACCCATGTAGCGAGCGTTAGGTTAGTGGATCCTAGACTATAAAAGCCTTAGGTCACTAAGCACAAAGTCCCCTAAGAACTTAATAACTCGAGTATTAAAGAGCCCACTCATGATCAATTATACATAACACATATTTTCTTCTTCTTTTTCTTCTTCTCCTTTTTCTCTTTTTTTTTTCTGAGCGAGTATGTTTCGCTCCATCTCGCTCAACCCTAGACTACTCATATAAATATGAGCCGGCTACTAGCCATTTGACACCTAGCCACAATAACTAGCAATAAAATCCAATATTTTTCCCAATTTTAAAAATCCACGTTATTTCATCATTAAGAGAATATAATACATTCTAGATATAAACAAGTATTTAAACCTCAACAAACAAACAAACCATGATCGTGATCTAGCACACAAGCAAACTATAAGACTTAGTGAAATTTTTCTTGCTTCTAGCATGCAAATCAACTCGATAGGACTTAACATCATAATATACGACATCACTACACTCGCATCAATATCACAAATCAATCGGAAAAGTAAACTTAACGGATCATGATAAAATGCACATGCATGAAACTATATGCACATACTAATATGCAAAATAAAAAAAACTACATGACAAATATGCAACTATATGAACTAAATTATCATGAATATGCAAACTATATAGATTCACATAAACATATTCCTTAACTACCACCCCCAAAATTAAAATTTTCACTGTCCTTAGTGACGGTAATAGTAAGGAATCAGGCATACCTACTCGGAATCAGGATGGTTGAGTGTTAGGAGGCGGGTACACAGAATCCTCACCAAATACTGGCCACTGGATGTCAACTCCTGTGGCTCTGAAAGTTATCCCCAACACCTGGGGGAGATCATGTGCAAACCTACTATGGATGTTATGCATCGCATCCATCCGCCTCATCAAGCGCATATACTGCGTTGAACCCAAACCAGCACTGTCCTCTGCTGCTGTTGTGAAGGACCGACCTCACCCAACTAATGTCCCCATGCTGCTCTGCTCGCCTGAATCGTACCACCAGCATATGTCTGATCAGCTGGTCGTCCACCTAGCAAGTGATTATATGAATAACCGAGCCCTTTTTTATCCGGCTTCCCACCGTACCACTCCTGCATACTCAAAAGCGTAGAACTGTCAATAGGGGCATTAGGAAGCTGAAGCTGCTCGTGTGCGGGATAATAAACTTCAACCGCCAGACAAAGCTTCGTCATAATTGACGCATAGGTAATAGAACCCGTGGTGCTCCCATGAAGAAATCTCAGAATACCCTGATAAATCACCGACCCGAGATCCATATAATCTCCCTGTAGAATCCCCTACAATAATCGTGCACGCTCCACAGTAACATCATATACGTGAGAAGATGGCATGATGTTTGCACAAATAAAAGAGTTTTATGCACGTGCAAACCTGTTCATGCACGAGGCAAGGAAAGTAGCATACTCGTTCGTGCCCCTCTTGAACTTCTAGTGAGTCTCTGGCACACACAATGTAGCAACAATCAATTCCAAGTTAAAATCATCCCCCGTCTTAGCATTCCAATCCTCCTGCTCTGGCCTCCTCTCAGGATGGTTGATCACCCTCCGAATAGCATCAGAACTATAATCCACCATCAACCCCCTCACCACAGTAGAACCATTCTTATCCGCCTTCGCATTCGCGTAAAACTCGCGAATAACACTCATGGGCATATCAGCGGGTGTCTCGCAAAAAGCGACCCAACCCACCTCCAGAATCATCTCAAGCAACTTACTATCCTTACCCGATGGCCGTAAACCCCTCTCCTTCACAATCGGCTTCATCAACAGCCTCGCATACTCCGTTTCAGCCTCCGGAGTAGAAAACCTAGGCCTCACACACCTCAACACTTGAAGAATCGGTGGTGCTGCTACTAACTTGGGTTCTTTGTCTCTTGGGAGCCATTAAATTCGAATAAGTTTGAGAAAAGAGAAGTGTATAAGAGAGATTTAGGTTTGAGAATTGACAAGTGATGGAGAAGATTGTGTATAAGTGTGTGTACATATAGGGAATTAGGAATTAGTTTTGGAAAAGAAGTGGGATTTGATAATGGGAATAATGGGAGTAATGGGGGTAATGGAATTGATTTGGAGAGGGAAATATGGAAGTGGAGGGAGTAAAATTCGGCTGGGGTTTATTTTGTGTTTGAATTTTTCTTTCTTATATTTTTTTGCAGGTTCAGGGAGCCAGCGCGGTCACCCCGCCTGGCAGCGCAGGCGCGCCATGCTACTGGAATTCCAGCGCGGCCGCCCCACATAACAGCGCGGGCGCGCACAGCTACTAGAAGATAAGCGCGGTCGCCCCGCTTCTCAGCGCGGGCGCGCCGTGCTATTGTAGCTGACACCCAGATTTTCCATTTTTTTTGATTTTGTGTAGTTTTATTCTTGCTTCCTTCTTCCTCTATCTACTAATGTACAACAAACTTGGGTTGCCTCCCAAGAAGCGCTTGGTTTACGTCGCTAGCTTGACATAGAATCCTGAGATCAAGTGGAAAATAAAATGGCACTAACCGCCTCACGGTTTGCTATATCTCCTTAATAATGCTTCAATCGCTGTCAATTCACCTTGAATGCTTGGCCTGCATTATTATCAAAAATCTCCACCGCTCCATGTGGAAACACAGTTTTGACAACAAACGACCCTGACTACCTCGACTTCAATTTTCCAGGAAAAAGACGGAGACGAGAGTTGAACAAAAAAACTTGTTACCCCGACACAAATGATTTGAGCACTAGACCCCTATCGTGCCACCTCTTAACTTTCTCCTTATACATTTTGTTGTTCTCATATGTTTGAAGTCGGAACTCATCGTGTTCATTCAACTGAAGCATCCTTTTCTTTCCAGCTGCTTCCATATCAAGGTTCAATTTCTTCAAAGCCCAAAATGCTTTATGCTCCAGCTCCACCGGAAAATGACATTCCTTACCGTAAACCAACTGAAATGGTGACATGCCTAGCGGAGTCTTGTATGTTGTTCGATATGCCAAACAGCTTCATCCAGCTTCAAAGACCAATCCTTCCTTGATGGACATACAACTTTCTCTAAAATACGCTTGATCTCTCTATTAGATACCTCAGCTTGACTATTTATCTGAGGATGGTAGGTTGTAGTAATGGGATGATTCATATTTTGTCTCTACATCATAGCAGTGAACTTGCGATTGCAGAAATGTGATCCCTCGTCAGTGATAATGACTCTTGGAGTTCCAAATCCTGTGAATATCTGCTTATGAAGAAAATTTAGCACTACCTTTACATCATTCGTTGGCAAAGCCTTGACTTCAACCCATTTCGAGACATAATCAACCATCAACAAAATATACTGATTATTGCAAGATCAGACAAATGGCCCCATGAAGTCAATTTCCCAAACATCGAAGACCTCAACCTCGAGAAGCACATTAAAAGGCATCTCATCCCTTTTAGACATATTACAAACCCTCTGGCAGCGATCACACTTTAACACGAACTAATGTGCATCCTTAAACAATGTAGGCCAGAAGAATCCTGCTTGAAGGATACGAGCTGCTGTCTTTTCTTCACCATAGTGGCCTCCATAAACAGTCGAATGACAGTCGCGCAATACCCCCCTGTTTCTTTATACGGAATACATTTCCTGATGATTTGGTCAGCTCCTTTCTGAAACAAAAATGGCTCATCCCATATGTATCACTTTATTTCATGAAGAAACTTATTCCCTTGAGTAGAAGACAAGTCTGGGGGCATAATATTGCTCAGAAGGTAGTTCACAATGTCTGCGAACAACGGTTCCTCCTCTTACAACCCAAACAGCTGCTCATCAAAAAAAGACTCGTTTATCAATGTCTTATCCTGTGAAGTCGCACTGGGATCTTCCAAAAGAGAGAGATGATTAGTGACTACTTGATTCTCAGTACCTTTTCTATCCTTGATCTCCAACTCAAACTCCTGAAGTAAAAGAACCCATCGAATATGTATAGGCTTCGGGTTCTTCTTCGAGACGAGATAGCGAATCGCAGTGTGATCAGTGAAAACTGTCACCTTCGTCCCAAGCAAATAAGATCGAAACTTCTCAAAACCGTAGACAATGGATAAGATTTCTTTCTCAGTAGTAGTATAGTTCAGTTGAGCACCATTGAGGGTTTTACTAGCATAGTAGACCACATGAAATATATTGTTCTTCCTCTGCATAAGAACTGCTCCAACTACATAGTCACTTGCATCGCACATCATTTCAAAGGGTTCATTCCAATCAGGTGCAGTTATGATAGGTGTCGTGATCAATTTATTTTTTAAGATCTCAAAAGTAGCTAACACTCATCATCAAACTTGAAAGGAACATATTTCTCTAGAATATTGCACAATGGTTTAGAGATTTTAGAGAAATCCTTGATGAACCGCCTATAGAAACCCGCATGGCCAAGAAAACTGCGGAATCCCTTAACAGAAATTGGTGGAGGAAGGTTTTCAATGACCCCCACTTTGGCTTTATCACCTCAAGACCTTTACTATAGACCTTGTGCCCAAGAATGATGCCCTATTGCACTATAAAATGACATTTCTCCCAGTTGAGAACCAGATTGGTCTCAATATACCTTTTAAGCATTGCACCAATATTTTGCAAGCACTCGTCAAAAGAATCACCGAATACAGAGAAATTATCCATGAACACCTCCACATTCTGACCAATCATGTCAGATAAAATGGTCATCATACATCTCTAAAATGTAGCATGTGCACCACATAACCCAAAAGAAACTCTTCTGAAAGCAAAAGTACCAAATGGACAAGTGAAGGTAGTCTTTTCCTGATCTTCTGGAGTAATGCAAATCTGATTATAACCCGAATAGCCATCCAACTAACAATAGTACTCATGCCTAGCCAACATGTCAAGCATCTGATCAATAAAAGGAAGAGGGAAGTGATCCTTCCTCGTGGCCTTGTTCAGTTTCCTATAATCCATGCAAATTCTCCACCCCGTGACTGTTCGAGTAGGAATGAGCTCATTCTTTTCATTAGCAACAACTGTGATGCATCGGCACACACTGTACTGGACTCACCCAAGAACTGTCAAAAATAGGATAGATGATCCCTGCATCTAGCCACGTGAGAATTTCCTTCTTCACAACCTCTTTCATGATCGGAGTTAGCCTTCTCTGTTGCTCAACAGTCGGCTTACTTCCTTCCTCTAGCAGAATTTTATGCATGCAATAAGAAGGGTTGATTCCCTTGATATCTAATATAGTTCATCCAATTTCCGATTTGAACTCTCTCAGAATTCTCAAAAGAGCTTTTCCTCATCACTTCCTGAAAGGTCAGATGCAATAATAACAGGCAAAGTAGATGCATCACCTAAAAAAGCATACCTTAAGTGTTCGGGCAAAGGTTTAAGCTCGAGTGTGAGAGCTTCCTCAATAGATGGCTTAAGGCGCTTTGGAGAATTTTTTAGCTCTTCCAATCTAAGAGATTCAAAAGGCATATCCAGTCTTCGCGTCCAAGAAGAAGCATTCAAATACTGCAACTTCTCATCACCTTCATCTTTTTTACTATCTGAATTCCCCAACAAGGCCTTCTCTAAGGCATCACACCTTAACATTTGATCAAGTTCTGAAGTAACCACAGAATCGACAAATTATACATTTAAGCACTCTTCATTATCAGTAGGGAATTTCATGGCATTGAACACATTAAAAGTCACGTCCTGATCCAGTACTCGCATAGTGAGCTCACCCTTCTACACATCAATCAAGGTTCAGACCGTAGCCAATAATAGTCTTCCCAAGATTATGGGAATTTTCTTATCCTCCTCAAAATCAAGAATTACAAAATCAGCAGGAAAGAAGAGTTTGTCCACTTTGACCAAAACATCCTCCACAATGCCTCGTGGATATGTAATAGAACGATCGGCCAACTACAAGGACATATAAGTAGGCTTATGATCAGGTAAGTCCAACTTCTTGAAGACTGACAATGGCATCAGATTGATGCTAGCTCCCAAATCACATAACCACTTGTCGAATGATAAGTTTTTGATGGTACAAGGAATAGTAAAGCTTCGAGGATCATTAAGCTTCGGAGGCAACTTCTGTTGCAGTACAACACTGCATTCCTTTGTGAGAGCTATGGTTTCTAAGTCACCGAGCTTCACTTTTCGGGAAAGAATACCTTTCATAAACTTTGCATAGCTAGGCATTTGCTCAAGAGCTTCAGCGAAAGGTATGTTGATATGAAGTTTCTTGAAAGCTTCCATGAACTTAGCAAATTGCTTATCCAGCTTTTACTTCTGCAGCCTCTTAGGAGAAGGAAGTGGAGGATAAAACATTTTTCCCCTGTATTACCCTCAGGAGGAGTGTTGACAATAACTGTCTTCGTTAGTTCCACCTCTGCTTTATAGCATCTTCAATAACTCCATTGAACTTAAAAGTGTCGCAGATCTCGATGAAAGCTCTAATGTGCATGTTGGGATCTTCTATAGGAGAATCCCTAAACTGAACTGAATTTTGTATCATCTGAATCATGCTCGACTTGATTTCAAAGATGTTAGCCGTGATGGATGGCCTGATAATGCTAAACTAAATAACATTGATCTTCGGCTTAGAATAGTCCATCAAAGCCTTCGGATTCGCTGTAGGTTCTCCCATTATGACAAGAGATTCTTCTTCAACTTTCTCCTCAACAAAAACTTCTTCAACTACTTCCTCCGCTTTATCCAGTGTTCTCTTGCGAGATCAAGAACGTGTTTGCATACACGCTCTCTAGAGTACCTGAAAAAGCAACAAGCAAACAAGTTAGTAAAATATATGAGTCATTGAACTTTAACAACCACTGATGAAAAGCACATAAACTAAAAATTAACACCGAGTCCCCGACAGCGGTGCTAAAAAACCTGTTAGGACGAAAACATGCACTAATATTCATGCAAGTATACGTGTTTGCAAATAATTTAGAATTCTTTCTAGTTCGTTCACACAGAGGCTGGTTTAGGTTATTAAATTAATGTACTTATGCAATAATGATATGGTTATTATTCAATTCTACAATGAATAACAAATTGGTTTTTATTAAACTAAGATCTTAACTAACATAAAATTAACTAAGAGAACTGAGGTTGCATTACTTATATGAGATAAACATGGGATTCTAACTTCATTACTAATTCATCCAAAGTTATTGTTCTTAACATTAGCATGCAATGGTGATGACACTAATCAGATAACACTAAAATGCCAACTTTCATTTTACGAATACCCTATTACCAGACATCCACAAAAGAGATAGAAGCTGAATAGACACCAATTATATAGAGACCCTACATGTCTATAGAATTTGACAACATAACGGTTTAATGTGCAAGTTATCTATCGAGATTACATAGGGCAAGTAAGATGGTTTAAATTACTTATGAATCATGCTTAACAAATACATGAACCTATGCTAGCATGGCAAGTTCTAAACCCCTATATTCACTTTCACTTCAATAGAGATTAACACTCTATCTTATAAGTTCGCGACGCTCATAAGATGAATAAGCACAACCAATACTAGGATATCATACAATCACCACACACTAAGGTATCGAAACAAATTAACTATTGAAATCTATAGGTAAATCCGCTAGAACCCCATAATAACGATTAGCCCATAACCGAACTCATCATCACTGTGGGTTCCAATTAAAGCATGGTATAATAAATTAAGTCTTTATAAACTGAATAATTAACAAAGTACGTAATCAAGAGTAATAGGTTCAACAAAACAAGAAAACTAGCATCCAAAATTACAACTTAAAACAAAGAATCATAAGAATAAACTAGATCATCTTCGCCTTCGTTGTATTTGTGCTCCTGGGTCTTCTCTCCGTCTTCTCCTAGTCTACGTTATCAAAAACGTCTTTTAGATGTTTTTAAATAGCAGCCCAATTAGCATGGAAGTCCAGAAAATCACTCTTCTACTTGCAAGGATTCTTCAGTTTCGGCCTGGCGTGACCGCGCGTTGTATCTTTGTTGTTCTGGCGCGGGAGCACGCTATCACAGTGCGGGCGTGCTAACCTACTGGAACAAAAATCTGAACTTTATTTTCTCTGCTGGTTTTTGATATCCATCAACAAACAAACATCCATGGCACCTTCCTAACACCAATTTAGTATCAAAACAATGCTACACCTCATCCTTCCTCCATCTATGCCTGGAATGTAAAAACACTACAAAACACATCAAAAACACAAACAAATCGAGTACAAAATACCAATTCGAAGCTTTAAGAAGCATTATAAGTGGATATAAATGCCTCAATTTCCTTCAACCAAACTCTTTCCTCAACAGGATCTACGGAACCTTCAAATTCTGGTGGATTCACCACCTGAAAGGTCTTAAAGGTTACTTGAGGACTGGTTGGCCTCTGCTGTTGTTGAGTCAGGTGAATTGTTTGTTGGGCCAAGATCTGAAAAATCTGGGCTATAGTTGGGTCTATGGGACCCGGATTGGCATTCTAGTTATTGTTGTCTTGGGTGTTATTGTTGTTGTTGATTTTTTTATTCTGGTTGGTAGAACGGGTATTTATTCTGGGAGGCATTTTTTGTAAAGAATCAAACAACTTATTTAGCCTTTAAATCAAATCCTTTTTATGAAAAGATTTTGTAAAATAGAAATATCCCTTTTTGGAAAATATTTTCAATCGTCAAACTACGTAAATTGCATGCTTCTTTACAGAATATAAACAGTTAAGGGGAAAAGGGTACATGTTATCAAGAGAGCTTTTCAATAAATTCCAAGAAATTTTTCAAGAACTTATTTCTTTATCCGAATCATGATTTGTGTGTCAATCAAAAGGATCTGATACCAATTGTTAGTCCCAAAGTATTGTAGAAAGGGGGTTGAATATGATACCTACAATCTTTCTCGATTTGCTACAAGTTCTTCGTTATATTTACAGAATCAAAATAGACACAAAACAATTCGAGAAATTTTTTTTTTATTAATATAAACCTTGAGGTTGCTACAATCTAATCAATTTAATAATTAGCTACAATAAATTCGACAACACAATAGTCTGTTTACAAGCTTAAATAAATAGAGCCTTTAATGGAGCTTCGTAAAAATGTAGTTGGTTGCTGAGGAAGATAACTGAACAAAATGAATTAATTCAGCTTCTTTTGTAGGCTTTCAAATTCTTTGGACACGTGGCATATTAATGTCCACACAATACAATTCAATTGCTTCTGCATCCAATGCAAATCACCAAGTTATTTACTGGCGACTAGAGGGAGTTTTCTAGCTTTGTCTTTCTTACTTGCGTGCACAATGTTATAGAATTGCCTTAAGACATTTTCCTTGACGTGTTACTGGCGACCACAGGGTGACATAATTCTACTATGTGTTTACTTGCGACCACAGTGCAAGTGTGTTACCTTAGTACATTTTCTTTACTAGCGACCACAGATACTCTGTTTTTACTTAGCCATTTTGTTACAGCACATCCTGACTTGTGACCACAGGGAAATTGACTTTTCCTTATAATAATTTCTGTTTTTCGACCACTATCAAAGAACTCTTCTTTATTGACTTGCGACCACTAGTATAATATACGACTTAGCATATTTTTCACCTCTTGAACTTTAGCAATTGTATCAATAACAATTCTTTTGTATAACTGAATTAAATCTTTTCTGATATGTTGATGCTTCGTGCAGTGTCCTGGTTCATAAAAAACTAACATGATTGATTTAATTCAATTTCCTTTGTAATTCTGAACTGATACATCTTGGTTGTTTATTCATTGCTTCAATCACTGAACCCCTGATTTTTCATACTTCAAATCAAATCATTTAACTGAAACTGGAAGTCCTTTGACATTTTATTCTTCATGGAGGCTTGAACATATTAATGAACTTCTTCCCATGACCTGATTACGGACTTAGAACATTAATTCCATCTTTTGATTCTTTTTATTTATCCAGTCGTCATCTTCAGGGTTCCTGTGCTTCATATTTAAATATTATTTAGCTATTTTTATTTCTTTTTGGGTTATATTTCCTCAAATTCATATTACTTTACATTATTTCTTACAAATCACCTTTCCATTTTATGGACAGTATCTTCATGGTAATCATAATACATATTGCTAGGAAGCCTGCTGGGATTCATAGGCCTAAGAGGCCTGTATATCAAGTCGGCTTTGAGTATTGCTAGAATTATTATGGTAATAATTTCTGTTGTTTAGCGTTATGGTAACTCTGGTCCACCAAGTCTTTCAAAATCCTCCAATACTTCTCTAGCCTACCCCATAGGAGCATCTGGGTTGCATACTTGCAAGTAGCTCCATGAAGTCTAGCCTCAAGTATTCTCCGGGTTACCTGAATCTCATTCTGAAGCTCCTCTTTTTCCTGTCAATATCGATAGTCTTTATTATGTGTAGTAGCTCCTGAATTTGGGCCAACAAGGCCTCTCGCTCTAAAAGAAGAGCCTCATACTTATGGTATGGAACAGGGTATGGAGTAAAATGAAAAGATGCACCCGCAACTGAATGTCCAGTAGAGTCAGAATTAGTGGGTAGGGGTCCTCGAACAGGTGGTCTCACACCTGGAGGTGGAATAGCTCGCAGTGGTGCAAATCTCCTCATAAATCTGCCATCGCCGTTATCTGGAAATTACGCTGCTAGAAAAGAATCTCAAATATCCTCATGAATCATACTAAAACCTACCATTTAATCACACTCAACCTTTCCACATTCTATTTTTCTATTTCTTAATTCTAATCTTAACCCTCTATCCATTCCCGATAATCTAGGCTTGTGGCAGTGACTTTTAAACTATAGCTCTGATACCAAACCTGTAGCGCCCTCCAAACCTAGGTCAGAAGTTTGGGGTCCACAACACACACACATACCATATATAAACCTTTTTATGATAATAATAATATATGCAATGACCTTACTTACCATAACCACGGATCACAATAGTTCACAATATGTCTACAAGCCACAACCTTATTTATTACAACGTACCAAATCCCAATTTATTTATAGTTTCCTGATAAGCAATGAGTAGAATTGGATATTCACTTTCATTTTTAAAAACCAAGGTTAGGCTGCTGATCAGTCACACACTAACCCCGAGCAAGGCTCCCATCTTTGCTCTATATACTGGATCCAAGGCACACATTGGCCTATTATGACCACGAATCTGGTCCGACCACGAATGTGGTCCATATTTAATAACAATCCAATCTGATAATGATAACATGATAAATAATGTAATTCAATAAACTGAACCATAAACAACATTTATCCTGAAGCATAGGGTGATTCACAATACCCTGAAGGTATAACAAGGTAAACAGGAAGATTGACTTTTAATCAAGGGAAAGAATCAGAATATAGAAGACCACGGGTTTAATGGTTACAAGGATTGATCTTCTATTATACAAGGCATAAAGGTTCATATGTTAAGCAATTCCATATCAAGAATCATTATGTGGTAGATATGTATTTATGGAGTAGTATCGTATATGTGTGGTTCATATCCAAGAATTCAACAACCAATGGTTTACAAGAAATCAGGCTCACGGCTCAAGATCAATAAGAATCAGGGTTTAGGGTTAAGTACTTTAAAGTACTTGCAATATAACAAGAATGAACAGAACTACTTGTAATATATATAAAGAGAGTTGGAAAGTACTTGCAATACGTTACGAGAAAGAGCAGAAACACTTGCCTTATCAATCCGCTTTTACTTTACTAGCAGTTGTCAATTGGTTCCCACTCACTGACCACTTGATTTCCCTTTCTACGTCTCGCTTCCTCTGTTAGACATCACATGTACTTATCAACACTACTTCTCATCTCATTATATTTATTACAAGCTTCTATCTACCCTTCATTTCACCAAAATCCAACGTACGGATTGAAAGTTATGAATAAAACCATCAAACAATGCACATACAGGCATATTATACATCAATCGAAACACATATAGCACATAGGACATAAGATATTTGACCAAAATAAATTTTCAAAGAATATTCGGGGTTAAAATGATTTTCCAGGTATTAAATACAAATTTTTTGAATATTTTTCGGAATTAAAACGGGTCTCCGAATCATTTTATAATTAAATAACAGGGTTCGAACACCCGAATCTGACTTTAAAATAATTTAATAATAACTATCGAGCCTTGAAAATAATTTAAAATAATATTTTAAAGCTCGGAACTATTTTTCAAAATTTTTAAATCCAAATAAATAATTAAATCTAATTAAATAATGAATTAAAATTAATTAATAACTAATTAAATTAATTAATCAATTAATATTTAAATTAATTGACTAATTAAATAATTAACTATCAACTAAAATTAATTAATTAAATAATTAAAATTTATTTTTGAATTAAAAATAATTTTCAGAAAATAAATAATGAATTTTGGAATTTTTAAAAGAATTAAAATCAATTTCTGAAAATAAATATTAAGAAAATATCATTTTTATAAGTTTTATAAATAGAATTCCAACATTTGTAAAAATCCTGTAACTTCAGTGACTGAACTGCAAAAAGAGGTTTTGAGAATTGATTTGGGAAAATTTGGAACAAAACCGGGTCAAATCCCGGGTCAAAATCGACCCGAACGGGTCACCCAAAAGCTGAAGAACCCGCCGGAAAAAGCAGAATCCGGCGAGTCAAATTCGAGCAAATCCTGAATAATTTGGCTTGATTCTTTGTTTCAACAAATTCCTGAGCATGCCAGCTAGCAACCATGAGCTGTGATTTGTTTCTGTTCATAAACCCGGAGCTGCATTTTCCGGTGGAAACGCTATTAAAAACGGCAAGCTTCGAGCTTTTTCCGGAAACTCGATATAATCAGCCAACACAACAATCAAATACATGAATCAGTTCGTTTTGAGACGATCTATAAGTTGGTATTAATCACTCATACCCAGAATCAACGGAAATGAAATCCCCAAATCGAATTAAGAACATTCAAGCAATTAAAAACCCTAATTTTACAAATTCAAAAATCAAACCTCAATTTCTATATGTTATTGAACTCCAAATCAGTCATATAATATACCAAAATGATCAGGAAGACGAGATCTACATGATTCAAGCATCAAATCACATAAACAACATCAACATCAAGAATTTTTCTTTTAAACACTAATTAATTCGAATTAAAATAATTAAATAATAAAATAACCGTGATTTCTGCACTGAAATGGATGATTGATTATGAAAGAACTTTTCAAGAGGTTCGATTTGATATATGGCACACTTGATTATGTATTCGATAACGCCTTCGCTTGTGAGTTTGATTTTCAAGAACGCGACGATTAATTAGGGTTTTCTCTATATTTTATCGGTTTTTACTGGTTGATTATGGTTATACGAATAAAATGAAATAAGAAATAGACTATTTATATTTATGGAATATTAATACATGTTAGATCGTGTTGGATCGAAAAATAAGTTGCTTAGCCGCTAGGTAACTGCAAAAACGATCAATTTGATACCTGTATTGGATAATTATCCAAACCGGGCTTCTTATAAAACACTTTATACGAAAATAATGTAATAATATCCCATTTTACAAAAATACGGGTTTTGTTGATCTATCAAAATGGTTGTTGTATTAAAAAATTTGCGCCAGGACGCATACGGGTCACTACCGTATTCCAGATTGGAAAAGTCAAAACACGGAAAATGTCCGAAATTATCAAATTGGGTTAGGAAGGAGTTTTCCAAAAAGTTTCGGGTTGTAAAACTGCAAAAAATGTTGAAGTTGGACGATTCTCGAATTTATAAAAAAGTTTTATAATTATTCAGAAAATAATTAATTAATTCATAAATCAATATAAAATCATATAACAATCCAAAAATTACCAGAAAAATACCGTAATTGTCTATATTTTATTCTAGACATAATAAAATTAACATACTTATACTTTACCACATATAAACATCCACATATCAACACCAATCATCAGATAATTTACAAAAATCACCTAATAATCACATAATAATTATTTATTGAAAAATAATAATTACACGTTATGTCTCAGATATTACAATTGTTGCCTTGTCTTACATTCAGCTTAGCGGGCTCTCGTTCTTCCTGTGACCGTAAAGGCCATTGTTTGTTGTCCCTCTGGGAATGTCGGCTTCCACTATCACGATCTTGTAGCTTTTGGAAATGGTGAGGCGTTGGTGAGGATTGCGAATGTAACGCCCCCAAATTCGGGGTCAGGAATCTGGGTCGTCACGCCATCCTTCACTCATGTGTAACCTGGTATTGATTCAATAATCCACAGACCCCAAAGGTGTCAGGGATCCTCCCCATGACTGCAAGCGACTAAGTCCCACATCGGCATACTGGTTATCTGTTGTGTTGTGTCATTTAAAAGAAAGCAAGAGTGAGCTATAATGCCCAGCATAATAATGTACAGTATGAAATGACTGTATGATAAACTCAAGTAAAACGTCATATATGATAAATACATTTTCTTCAAAAATAGTTTTTCCTTGGTGATACACACCTTCTTATGAAAACAATCCTTTGGTGGATTTTATTAACCTGTTAATACCTTAATAGTAAACCCAGCACCTAGGCTTGGGTTACGGTATTGCATCACAATTCCAATTGGAAGAATAGGACATTCGTTGGAGCCACCGCATACGATGATCGGTCGTACTGCGATAAAAGTAACCTTTTCTACTCATTTCGGGTATACACACACTTCGCAGGTCTATAGGTACATATTATACCGTCTCCTACGCTACCAGTAGTCTATCCAATACACGAAGTACTTGGATCCTACCCCTCCCTTGTCCTTTAGGAAATCATATCATATATTGAGAACTCGAACCACATCGAAGTTCCTCCAAGCATTTTGCTTGTTGATAGGCATAGATTTACTTTATATATATATATATATGTACTTCCGAAAGTTTCGGAGGAAGTACTAAGGATGTGAGTTGACTGTTTTCAACAGATAATTAAATAAGGGGGAAAAGTTTCTCGTTGAAACTATATTCAAAATATTAAATGTCAGGATAATGTTCTCCGATAATATGAAATTATTCGAATGATATTCCGAAATCAGAAAGTATGTTTTAAATCAGGATCTATGATTTTTAAATCAATAATAAACCCTTTCATAAATAATAAATAATTAAATGATGATCGAAAAATAATTAAACCTCGAATGAGTTTACTCTTTAAAAGAATATTTAAAAATAATATTCCTCAACTAGTTTGTGTCTACATAATTATTAATCTTTAATGATTAATCAGGTTTAAAATAAATAATTATTGGGGTATACAACTCCCATGATAAAAGAATAAGTATATAGTATTTATTATTCGAATCAATAAAATATAGTTGAGGGAATATGATCGTTGGGAAATTGTTTTAATAAAAGTTCAAGGGGTTTTAATGTTTCGTAAGTGGACATTGAGTCCCTTTTAAAACGTACTACTATGGACTTATAACTGTCCTATAATATCACCGGAATGATTCCCGGGTTTTATCTTAAATCCCGACCGACTCTCGGTCTTATATAATATGTCACGCTTAAAGCGGAATAAACATTTCACGATATATACTTATCGTACAACATCGCTACATTATGCGAAAATTCAACAACTATGTATCATGGCAAGTATGGTATTTATGCAATGATAGTAAAACAATCCTTTCACAACACAACAGTAAAACGGAGTTGGTTTCGTAAACTTGCCTGGGTATCTTGAGGTGGAGGATGCTCTAGGTTCCGCTCGGAAATCTATAATCATAAACACAATTCGTTTTGTTAGGTCCCGTCCTAATTTACGGCGACTCGCACTCATGCGCTACTTATTATGCACCCTCTCAACTTATCTACCCTTATTATTCCTTTAATTTGTTATTCACATTATGGTCGCTTCATTTTTCTAAGTATCTTAGGTTCATTTTCATTTTCGCCATCGGCTCCGCTTATGGATTCTACGGTTTCTAATCGCGCGGTCTCGGCTCCGAATATTTTTATAAAATTGAGAAATCATTTATTTCACTTGAAATTTTTATGGAAGTTAGGAAACTCAATATATTACTCTCTGTAAAAATTTCATGATTTATGAACACTTTTAAGTCGACCCTTTATATTTTCAAAGTTCGTGATTTGTAGCAGTTTTTGTCGCGTAAATCACTTTTACTAAAACCGCCATAACTTTTGATCCGTAAATTGGAATCAAGAGATTCAAGCACCTAAACGATCCTTATAAAATTGCCTATCATAATCATGGGTTATTTTTCAAGAAACTATACTTTAAAACTCCGGGTCTTTCTGCAGAAACTTAAAGTTATGATTCGTTGGTTTTAACGGAGTTACGTTTACGATCGGGATTTCGTTTACACCCTAACTCTTAACACAACCACCAATAATCATCATTTCATCATCAACACACAAATTCCTCTCAATAACATCATGTTCTTGAGGCAACAACAATCAACCTTAAATCTACTTAACTTAAACTTCAAGATCTCAACAATGCTACTTCTTAAACTAAGTTTTCTACCACATACTAAATGGAACTTAAAAATGAATCTTAAATAAAGTTGGGACAAAGATTTTTACCTTTCTTGAAAGCTTGAGATGTGTTCTTGAGGATGGTGGAGGCTTGGAAGTGCTTGGTATGATTTTTGGAGCCTAAAACCACCATTGAAATCAAGAAACCAAAGAGAGGTTACTATTCATACTATTCACTAGTGAGTTTCTTGATTTTATTTTACCCATCAAACCTTGACAAAAAGAGATGAAAGAATTTTCTTACCTTAGTTTAATTTCTAGGAGGCTTGAGAATTAATGGGATGATTTTACCATGGCTAGATTTTGAGTTTTGGATTTTGAATTCCTCCTTTTTCTCTTGAAGGCCGAATGGACCAATGTGCAAGGGGGGGTATTTATACTTGCTTCTCTTGGTTGCTTAGCTTGGTTGTTTTGCTAGGTTGCTTCTAGGAAATGGGGTGGAAGATCTTGCACTTGATTTTTATTCTCCTAGGTTGAATCCTAGGTTTATTCTTGTTGCAAATCTTGGGGACAAATCTTAGGTAGCTTCCTAGAAACTTGTGTTAGCTTCCTTAGCACATTATTTGGATAGCTTGCTTGGTAATCCTATGGTTAGCTTACTTGATAAAGTAACCATGGTTACTTTCTTACCATGATTTAGTTAGTGCGTTACGTTTATTAAATCATTTACGTGTTCGCTCGGTTGCTTAAACATTTTCGTAATACTTAATCGTAAGTGGTTCGCTACGTAGTTCCTTTTGTATTTATTCCTTATATTTTGATTTATCATACTTGAATATAAATCCGTAGGGTTTTAATCTCGTAATTATATTGTGATTCCCGTAATCCTCGATGAGTCGTAAATACGGTTGTTTTTCAAAGTTCGTTTTCTTCGAAAACTAATAGCGTTTACATACACTCATTCGGTACGTATAGTCGTAATATCAACTTCGAAACTCATTTTCTCATGCACTACATAGTGTGGGCTAAAAAAATTTCCCCGTTCGTCAGGGTTACTATTCATTAAACATTTTACAAGGTCTCAAAAATTCAAGTTGTTATATTACTATTCATATAGGTCTTTTACCGATGTCAAAAATTTGGGTTCTTACAGTCTTCCCCCTTAAAAGGATTCCGTCCCGGAATCAGTTCAGAAATAGGTAGGGATATGCTTCTCGCATGACAACCTCAAGTTCTCACGTTGACCTTGCAGTATTTGATCTCTTCATAAAATTTCCACTCATCCATCCAATATATTTCCGGGTACTCGTCCTTGTAGTCTTATGACCTCTACACGTTACTCGACATACGCTAAGTCCGGCTACGAGTTTATTAGCTCATTTTTAATCATATGTTTAGTTTTGACGGTTAAATTTCCTAATCTCGATTTGTGGTACTCGTTATAAACTTGGTGACCGTTCGACGATGGTGCTAATTTATAAGTCAACTTTCTTAGTCCTTTAATTCTTCAACTGGTCCAATAAATCTTGGGTTCAACATTTCTTTCCCTTTCGAATCTCATCACTCCCTCCCCGGGAGGTACTTTCAACAATACTTGGTCCGCTACTTCGTACTTCATGTCTTTATAGTCCTGGTCCGCATACCTCTATTGTCCGTCCTGGGCTGCCACTAGCCGGGTTCTGATACGTTCTAGGAATTCCTTTTGTCTGTTGACTCAACGATGGTCCAAGTATCTTCCGCTTACCAACTCCTTCCCAATCCTAAGAGAGAACGATTCTTTCTTCCATACATGCTTTATTGCCGGTCCAATGCTCGCACGATAACTCGTTATTATCGGTGATTCGATTAACGTCAACTGGTCACTTCATCTCCCTTAAAAATTGATAATATGGACAATTAGCGCATCTTCTAGTGTTTGGAATCATCCTTCAACTCATTCGTTTCCCCCTATATCGCTCCTACTAGTGCTAGAGTTTCATTCCTTAATGTTTTCCCATTTTGGTGCATCCTCTATGTCGATTAAGTCTTGTAAGAAGTTCTCGTTGCATTTCTACACGCTCGTCTCCTGCTACACGCTTAGCGCCGGATTTAACATTTCTTCCCATAGTAACGTAAAGCACGTCATCGTCCTGTTGCCATCTTGAAGGAAGCACCATTTCATACGCAATTTATTGACACATGTTAGGATCATGCAACGTTCAGCTTCCGTCATCGGTCGGACTTCTTTAATCATTCCCCATATAACATCTATAGTCAGACGGGTCTGTCGATCCGTCGAATGAGTCGATATGGGGCACTTTCAGGCCTCTATTTATTTTGGAGTTCTCAATTTTTATTGATAACGGACTCTCTGTTGCAACTTCTAGGCCACCCCTTTGAGTGCGTTTGTAACTTTTAATTAGAGCTAGATCATCTACGAGATTTGAGAACCTCGACGATTTACGTCTCTTTGGGTTCTCGCTCTATGAATTATCTTTATCGGACACTACGTCATTTGACCTCTTTTTCTACTTTCATTTTGAGTAAAGAGATCTTGTTGACTCCTCATAACCAAAATACTCTATTTGTTTCGAGGGCCTCTAAGTGGATTCGTGGTCTTCAGTTTGATACTTGAATTATTTTTGACTCTCCGAAACTTCGCTAAATTCACGTTGAAGTCTTCTTATTTCTTTCATTCGCTTGATTTTTTTTTGCAATTAACTTTCACTCCCTTTCTAATAATTATAATTCCTCATCTTCTTCGATTTGCTCTTGTTCACTGCCTCAATATTCTACAATCTTTATTTTTCTGTCGTTGTTTCTTTTCCAAATAAAGCCTCATATCGCCGGATAAAACTCTTTGCCCCGTTAAGGCTTCCACAAAAGTTTTTCACGGACCTTAGGTCATTTTTTGTGGCTTAATGGATTTGATTGTGTCGGTCTTTTTCCTGAAACAACATCTTCCTCTTCCTGAATAGAGTTAGTGGTTGAATGAGCACTTTCTCTTTGAGCATCATTTTCTTTGCCGGAACCGTAGTCTCGTCGAGTCATTTTCGTTCTTATTGTGAGTCAGAATGTCGACTATATCGTTCGAGCTTTGGTCGATCTAGTTTGAGAAAAGGAAAGGGAAGGAGAGCCTAAACCCCCTCCTTCTAGCACCATTTTTTTTACCCTAATCTATAATCTTTATTAATAACTGAAACCATATTTTATTGGAGTACAAAAGTACCGAAGTACCAAAGCACCAAATTTTGGTACTCACCTAACACAAATTGACTTATATCCTTGTTATGGATAAAAAACTAAGTTATATTTATTAAGCGTATTTAACTCGATGGTTCGTAAGCTCAAGGCCTTTAATGGATGCGCTTGTGTGTCGTGGCTAAAAATTGCCCTCACAAGATGCCTACGTATCTCTGTATATTTAGAGAATCAAGCCAAAACGTAGTTCTAATTTGTGGAGTGAGGCCCCTTATATAGGCATATGATGCCTTGAAGTGGATTAGGGTTAGGAGACTTGGTGGGCAAGTCTCATATTTAGAATAGACTTTGGAGTCCTAGAATGTAGGGATTTTCTTCCTTATAAGACCGTGTGACTTGAGGACTACCCTTTTGAGAGTTTGATTTTGATTTGAACTTATTTTCTTAATCACAACTTGGGCTGATACTAGGCCTATGAATTTTAATAATAAATCCTTGGTTTGCGGGCTCTTTGAGCCCAATTAATGACATACTAATTGTTGGGCCTTAATAATTGGGCTTCGTCTTTGACCAAATCAGGCATAATTAATGCGCTTATTTATTACGCAGTTAGGATTATTTTTTATCCCCTATCATTTGACCCCCAACTTATAGGAAAACATATAAGATTTCGTAGAAGTTAAGTTATCATTTTGCCCTTGTAGGGTATCATTTTTATCGTAAAGTGTTGAGCGGCCTACACGTTTAAAACGATTTACCATTCTCGAGGCTTCAAACTATTTTCTGGAAATTTTTCAAACTCATTATCCTTACACACTTCCTGTGCTGCGATATGTCTTGGTTCGGTTAATGCACCCAATGCTGGGACTTCGGAGGTCTCACAAATTTTAAAGAATTACACTTTTATTCCTTAATTTTCGGGAATTTTTTCAAATTTTCTGTTAATTTTGACCAGGATCCACGACTTGGATTTTGACCTAAATTCTGGTCGAAAGTACGCTCCACATTCAGGCCTCTAGTCGTAATAGTTTGAACAGAATCCACGACCTGGATTTCGACCTCGATTCTGGTCGTTTCCAAGGTCCATTTTCAGGTTTCTATTCGAAGTAATTTGAACAGAATCCACGACCTGGATTTCGACCTCGATTCTGGTCTTCACGAAATTTGTTCAGCTGAAAAGCTAATCTTGCTCTAATCTTTATAAGCTTTTCTAATCATGGTGATTTATGTAATCAACCCTTGGATAAGACTAGTGACTTGTGTTTAGCCTCAGCCAGGCTTCTCTCATCTTTTTCTAGTGAACGTTCTGTTCTTCATAAAACTTGTTTTTGCTGACGTTCTAGTCTTCACGAAATTTGTTCTTATGGAATCTTTAGCCTTCGCGAAACTTGTTCTCGTGGACGTTTAATTTTTCAATAATTCTCAAGAAATTGCGTCGGAGTTCCACCAGAAAACCTTCAGAAGGGTCTGGATCAACCCTACAGGGGCTCCTGGTCGACCATAAGGCCTTCATGTGGCATGTCCGGCCAACCCTGCTCTTCATCGGAAATGGAACCACCTCCATGGTCCTGGTCGACTGGGGGAGAACGTTCTTCGAACTTGCTGCGGTGAACGTCCTACTCTTTTTGGTGGACGTTCTACCATTTTTCTAGTAAGCGTTCTATACTTGTTCTCATGAATTTTCTACTTTTCACAAAACTTATTTCTATCCGTGAGGGTTCTAGTCTTCCTAATTCTTCCTTGTGGAGGACTAGGCGTCACTGACTCTTGGTAGGCCAGAATCTCACCTCCATGAGCGTCCTACTCTTCATGAAACTTGTTCACGTGAATGTCCTGTTCTTAACAAAACTTATTTCTATGGACGTTCTTGTCTTCACCAGGACCATCCCTATTAGTTCCAGACGTTTATAGATGTTCTTGCGAGGACGTCCTAGTTGGCCTAACCCCTCTGTGTGGAGGATTCGGCTTCAAGGACTCTTGGTCGACCATGGAGACCAAGCCCTTGAGGCCCTGGTCGGCCGATACTTCAATGTTTAGAGCTTCTTAGCCCTTCGGGACCTTATTTCGTGGAAGTTCTTGAACTTCAATCTTCTCAATATTAAGTCATGGTTATAGACGACCATAAATGTTGGTTTAAGAGCTAAATTTTGCTCTTATCATAATACTTTTACTAATCATTATAATTAGTGTAATCAGTCTTGGATTAAATCTTATACCTTAGACTTTCTTCTCTCTTTTTTGTCCGAGGAGTGCATTGCCGGGTGGGGGCCTCATCCGAGGACCCTTTAGACAGCCGAAGACCTTCATGGATGGCTACTCAGCCTCCTCTGGTCGGCCAAGGGGTCCATTCATGACCCCTCTAGTCGGTCAGGGGGAAATATTTTATGCTTTCTTGGACAACATGTCTCGGTCACGTTCATGACGGGTCTCGAACATAAACTATCATGTTCTTGTTCTTGATGGGTCTTCTCAATTCAAAGGAAGCTTGTTAAAGCCGGCCCTAGAGGCTTCTCTGTTGAGGGTACCTATATTCTTCCTAATTTACCTTTGGTTAAATTTGTTTTTATTAGGCGAACAGCTTCCCGAAGTGGAGATGTGCGGGGCTTATGCCTCATATCAGGTACATCTCCTCTTTTTAGAACTTTCAATAATTCAAATTTAAGGAGAAGCCTGGCTTGCTTAAGGCCTCCCTTGGAGACCGGTCAGCTGGAGCCCTTTCCGAGGGATGTCTAGTCGGTTAAGGGCCTTCTTTGGAGGCTGATCGACCTTCTTTGGTAGGCTGAAGTCTATAGTGTAGACTTTAGTCGACCAAATACATTTCGTGAAGGTAGTTTCTAATATCGCTTTCTTATTAGGTCAACGCCTACTTCACATCTTCTTTCACTAAGTGTGCAAAATGAAGGAGTGAGCATTTAGCCTTGGGGGCATTGCTGAAGAAACTTGGGATATAGTTTCAAGATTAGGATTCTATAGCTCTCTTGGCGTTTATCAACATAGGACTTTTTCAAGATGATGGACACCCATGATTATGAGATGCGCTCTATTCACATGTCCATTAACTC
The DNA here is from genome assembly GCF_009905375.1 of Apium graveolens. Taxonomy (NCBI): domain Eukaryota; kingdom Viridiplantae; phylum Streptophyta; class Magnoliopsida; order Apiales; family Apiaceae; genus Apium; species Apium graveolens. Next base: position 304,522,976 of record NC_133648.1, on the reverse strand, counting down.
CGATTATAGCTCTTACCCGGATGTGGTAAATTTGTGAGGCTTTCCTAGCCTTTGGGCTGTTTTTGAAGTTGCCACTATTGGCTAATCATCTGATTTTGGACTATACATTGTCCTTCAGTGTTTAGGCCTTGCATGGTTTTGTTTGCCGTGTGTGGCTTTTAATCAGCATTTATCTATTTACGGTCCTTCATGGACTTGAACACTTTCGGTGTGTAACCTAACTATCCATCGTGGCCTGATTTATGATTCTTCAGGATCTCCTGCATTTGTAGTTTGATTTCATATTCATCTTTTATTTTCGGTACTTTGGTCCTTCGGGACTTTCATTCATTAGATGCTCATACACTTCTGAACCTTATTCCTCCATCTAAATCTAAGTACTAGGAACATTTCTTTCATGTCCTAAACATAATAAACCTTCAGGTTCAAAATGTGCCAGGTATGAGGCACTTCGTCACTGCTCAGGGTTTCTAACTTGTAGGATCCTCGTCCTAATGTTTTCTCGACCTTATACGGCCCTTCCCAGTTAGGGGTTACCTTTCATTTCTCTTCAACTCCTGATGCCTCAATCTTTCTTAAGACCAAGTCTCCTTTCTAAAAAACCTTTCTTTAACCCTTCTATTATAATAGAGGGAGGCTCTTCATTAATACTCTGTATTACGGGCGTTAGCCTCATCTCTGACCTCGTCAATGAGATCGAGAGCGAGCCTCAATCCTTCTTTGTTGGTATTTTGGTTCATAAGCTTCGACCCTAGGCGATCCATGGGTGACCTCAAAGGGCACCACAGTCTCGGCTCCGAAAGCCAACATAAAGGGGGTAGCTTCAGTCGTCACTTTGCAGGTGGTGCGATATGCCCATAGTATAGGCAATAAATTGTCTCCACAAGTGTTCCTTGACCGTTCAACCCTTTTCTTAAGTCCATCAAAGATGATTCTATTAGAACCTTTCGTCTGCCCATTTGCTTGTGGGTGAGCAACCGAGGTGAAGCGAAGCTCCATGTTGTTTTTATCGCAGTACTCTTTGACTTCTGTATTATCAAATTATCACCCGTTATCCGCGACAAGGATGCATGGGAACCCAAATCGGCATATCACATTCTCCCAGAAGAATTGGGCGATTTGCTTGGTGGTTATCTTGGCTAGTGCATTAGCCTCAATCCACTTTGTGAAGTAGTCTATGGCTACCACAATGAACTTCCTCTGTCCCGATGCCATAGGAAATGGTCCAAGTTTATCCATTCCCCACATAACAAAGGGGATAGTGAGCTAATAGACGTAAGCCTCTCTGGGGGTTGTAGAACTATAGGAGCGTTCCTCTGGCATTTCACACTTCTTGACATAGGCTTTTGCATCGGCCATCATTATTGGTCAGTAGAATCTAATCAGATTATCTTGTTATCGAGGGCCCTGCCCCCCAAGTGATGTCTAAAAGTCCCTATACGGGCTTCGTCAAGTGCCTTCTCTACCTCAAGAGGTTTCAAACACTTCAAGTAGGGAATAATGAATGACCTTTTATAGAAAAGGCCCTCGATAAAGAGTATATCAACGCTCTCACCGATAACCTGCATGCCTCCTGGGCATCATCAAGAAGCCATTCGGTCTCAAGGTTAGCCTTGATAGGTTCGATCCAATAATTTTCTATTCCAAATGGTGCTATTGAGTTTATGACGTATATGGTATAGGTCATCGGTACTGGGAGGTAGATACCTCTCGAATAATTCTCGACCTCCGATGAGGAGAACTTAGATAGGGCATTTGCCATAGTGTTCTCCCCTACCGGAACATTCTCCACGTACTACTCATCAAACTGAGTCAGTATTCCCTTCACGACTCTGAAATACTTGGCCATAGTATCATTTTTGGTCTCAAATTCTCCATTAACTTGAGAAACTACAAGCCTTGAGTCTCTACGGACCTTCATATTTTTTGGCCCTCACGGCTCTAGCCAAGCCTAAGCCGTCTATCAATGCTTCGTATTCTGCTTCATTGTTTATAGTTGGGAAGTCCTTCAAAGCATACTTAATCATGAACCCATCAGGGCTTTGCAAGACTAGGTCCACACCACTAGATTTTGTTTTGGACGATCCGTCAAAATTGGAGAACCCAATACACTTTTGATGTAGTTTATTTATCCTTCTCTTTCTCTCCTCCTTCTGTGGTTACTATATCTTGCCCCCGACTTCTTGGTCTTTAATGGTCCATTCGACCACGAAGTCTACTAAGGATTGAGCCTTGATGGCCGTTTGAGGCTTGTACTTGATGTCAAATTCTCCTAACTCAATTGTCCACTGGTCTTCAGACTATGAAGAATGTTCCTCAAGGGTTGGTCCGTCAAGACTTCGACTTCGTAAGCCTGGAAGTACGGTCGCAACTTCCTTGAGGATGTAATGAAAGCAAGCGCAAACTTCTCTTTAGTGGAGTAATTCAACTCTACTCCATGGAGCACCTTGCTTACATAGTATACAGGCTTCTGGAGTTTTTGTTCTTCTTTTATGAGGACTGCACTCACGGCTTGTTTTGATACCGCTAGGTACAAATAAAGGGTGACCTCCGGACTTGGTTCGGCCAGCAAGGGAGCTCCAGTCATGTACTTCTTTAGCTGTTCAAAGGCCTCTCAGCTCACAGTTGCCCATTCAAAAAATTTCACCTTCTTAAGGGTTCTGAAAAATGGCAGGCATTTGTCTCCAGACTTGGAGATGAACCTCCCCAGAGTTGCGATTCTTTCTGTCAGCTTTTGGGCATCCTTGACAGAGTGTGGTGGCTCCATGTCCAGGATGGCTTTGATCTTATCGGGGTTGGCCTCTATTTCCCACTTAGAGACCATGTGACCTAAACAATTTCTAGACCCAACATCAAAAGCACACTTGGTGGGGTTTAACATCATCTTGTGGTGCCTCAGCACTTCAAATGCCTCTTTAATATGATCAATATGGCCGACCTTAGCTAGGCTTTTGACTAACATGTCATCGACATAGACCTCCATGGTTTTCCCAATTAGATGAGCGAATATCTTATTCTCCAATATTTGATACGTGGCCCCTGCATTCTTTAGTCCAAAAGCCATAACAAGATAATAAAAGACACAAAAGTTAGTTATGAAAGATACCTTGCGGGTGTCCTTTCTTTGCATTTTAATCGGATTATAGTCGCTGAAGCCATCCATAAATATTAACATCTCGTGTGTCCAGTTGTGGTATCAATCAGGGTATAAATCCTTGGTAGGGGTAGCAGTTCTTCGGACATGCATTGTTCATATCAATGCAGTCAATGCACATCCCCCACTTCCCATTGGCTTTTTTGACCATCACAGGGTTCGCCAACCATTCGGGAATTTGTACTTCCTCAATAAATCTAGCTACTAGACGCTTCTCAAGCTCCTGTTTAATGGCTTCCAACCTATTTGGAGCATATTTTCTTTTCTTCTGTTTGATAGCGTTTCGAGTAAGATCGACGTTCAACTTATGAGTTATAAGGTTGGGATCAATACTAGGCATGTCAGCTAATATCAAAGCAAACACATCACCGTTCTCTTGCAAGAACTTGGTTAGTAGGCCTTTTAGGGGCTTTTTCCAAAATGATCCAATGTATGTGACCTTATCCAGGTCTAACTAGTCTAGGGGAATTGGGATCAAGTCCTCAACGGGCATCTCTCGACGCTCTTCATTCTCGCGGACTTTCATGTCTTATATGGGGATGACCTGCCCCTAGTTCCATCAGGTCTAAGTGCTGCAATAGAGCAATTTCGGTCCATTTTATGATCTTCTCTTTATTTTCTAATACCTTTTATTGTGGGGAACTTGAGCACCATGTGGTAGGTCGAAGGCACAACCTTAAACGCATGAATTCCTGTCCTTCCCATGATTGTGTGTAGGTAGAGGCTGACTTGATAACCTGAAAGTTCAGCATCTTTGTGGCCTATCTTGGCTCCTTCCCAATAGTCACGAGAGGTTAAGTCACTCCTTCTACCTGGCACTCCACTCCATTGAACCCATAGATGGGTGCGTCCAAAGGGGTCAGTTGGGAGTCATTATCTTTAGAGATCTTAAGACCGTCAAGGTCAGGATCCCTGAACTCAAGTGTCATCTCAGTCTTAGAACGCTTAGGTGCATCTCATATTATACTCATCACCTCTCTAGCATAGTCCTTTCGAGAGTTCTTTGTTGTTCGAACGATTGTTGGCCATTCTGAGATCATATTGATTACTGGCCCTCGCGGCTATGGGTTACGATCTTGGTTGTTACATATTTGATTATTTTTTCTTCGATCACAGTCTCTTTCCTGGTCTCTTTCACCTTCACCCTTGGTGAATCCTCCAAACTTTCCTCTTTTGATTAGATACTTGATTTTGTCCTTGAGTTTTCTGCAATCGTCGGTATCATGACCAACATCTATGTGGAAACTATAATGTTGGCCCTTGTCTCTTTTCTCGGGGTCTCCCCTTAATGGCTTTGGCCATCTAAATTCCTTATCCTTCTCAATTTCTAACACAATTGGCTCATTGGAGCGTTTAACCTTGCGTACTCAGTGAATCTTGTCCCTTGATTCATCTTCGGAGTGGAATCAAAGTCATTCCCAGTTCAAGGATATTTGTCCCTGGCATCGTACTCTTGGTCCGTTTTTCACTTATTGCAGCCCGTGGGCTTATTGCTTATAACTGTCTTCCTTATGCTTTCCTCCACCTTGATATAATTTCCATCTCTCTCATAGAGTTGTAGCATGCTTTCAGGTGCACACTTGGTCAATGACATCTGAAATCCTGATTCTAATAGAAGATTGATCTGCTGGACTTCTGGTCACTTTGGGCTCGTATTTAAACACTTTTAAAGACGTTTTTTCATAACGAAAAGCAAGAAGATAACAGCAAGAAGACCTAATAGCACAATACAACGAAGGAGAAGAAGATCTAGTTTTTAATTTTGATTCTTTGCTTAAGTTGTAATCTTGGATGCTTGTTTTTTTTGTTATTTAAACCTAATACTCTTGTTAACGTACTTTGATATATTTATTCAGTTATTTCAGATCTAGTTTATCGTATTTTATTTACCATGCTTTCATTGGAACCCATGGTGACGATGAGTTCGTTTATGAACTAATCGTTATCGTGGAGTTCTAACGGATTTACTTATGGAATTCTATAGTTAATTTGTTTCGATACCTTAGTGTGTGGTGATTGTATGATATCCTAGTATTGATCGTGCTTATTCATCTTATGTGCGTCGCGAACATATAAGATAATGTATTAATCTCTATTGAAGCGACAATAAATATAGAGGTTTAAAACTTGCCATGCTAGCATAGGTTCATGTATTTATTATGCATGATTTGTATATAATTTTAACCATCTTACTTGCCCTATGTAATCATGATAGATAACTTGTTCATTAAACCTTTATGTTGTCAAATTCTATAGACATATAGGGTCTCAACATAATTGGTGTCTATTCAGGTTCTATCTCTTTTGTGGATGTCTGGGAGTAGGTTATTCGTACACCGACAGTTGGCGTTTACTAGTTTTGTGTTATCTGATTAGTTTTCATCACTATTGCATGCTAAGGTTAAGAACAATGACTTTGAATGAAGTATTTAATGAAGTTAGAATCCCATGTTTGTCTCATATAGTTAATTCAATCACTTTTAATCTCTTAGTTAATTGCATGTTAGTTTAATCTTAGTTATAAAAAACTCAACTTTTTATTGTCTTAGTATTGAGCGATAGCCATACCATTATTTCATAGGTGCATAATCTTAAGTTAACTAAAAGAGTCTCTGTGGAAATGAATCTGATTTATATCTTATACTACTTGCGAACGCATATACTTGCGTGTAATTTTAGCGCGTGTTTTCGCCCTAACAAGTTTTTGGCGCCGCTGCCGGGGACTCGATGTTAATTTTTAGTTTATGTGCTTGACATCAGTGGTCGTTAAAGTTCACTAACTCGGATATTTTACTTACTTGTTTGCTTGTTTGTGTTTCAGGTACTCTAGAGAGCGTTTATGCTAACGCGTTCTCGATCTCGCAAGAGAACACTGGATAAAGCAGAGGAAGAAGTCGAAGTAGTTGAAGAGGTTTTTGAAAAAAGTTGAGAAAGTTAAAGAAGAAGCGATTGTTGCAATGGGAGTACCAGTAGCGAATTCGAAAGCTTTGATGTATTTTTTTCAGCCAAAGATCAATGATATTCAGTCTAGCATTATCAGACCATCCATCGCGACTAATACTTTCGAAATCAAATCTAGCACGATTCAGATGGTGAAGAACTCAGTATAGTTTGGGGGTTCTCCAATGGAAGATCCCAACATGCACATTAGAGATTTCATTGAGATTTGCACCACTTTCAAATTCAACAATATTTCTGAAGATGATATAAAGTTGATGTTTTTACCATTCTCTCTGAGGGATAAAGCTGAGTGTTGGTTGCATTCTCTACCACCAGGCTCTATTACTACTTGGGAAGATCTTGCTCAAAATTTTCTTAATAAATTCTTCCCTATGGCGAAGACAGCTGCAATCAGGAACGCTCTTACTCAATTTGCGCAGTAATCGGAAGAATCTTTATGTGAAGCTTGAGAGCGTTATAAGGAGATGCTTAGGAAGTTTCCTCATCATGGGATGCCTGACTGGATTATTATCAACTACTTTTATAATGGTTTGGGAGCACAGTTTAGATCCATGCTCGATGCAGCATCAGGTGGAGCATTATGGGCTAAGAGCTACGATGAAGCTTATGAGTTGATTGAACTGATGGTTGCTAATGAATACCAGAACCCTTCTCAGAGACTACCTCAAGGCAAGGTAGCAGGAATTCTAGAGGTGAATGTAGCTACTGCTATTGTTAGTCGCTAAACATGCGCTAATATTATACGCAAGTATACGCGTTCGTAAGTAGTATAAGATATAAATCAGATTTGTTCCCATAGAGACTGGTTTAGGTTAACTTTATAATTTATGCATTTAAGCAAAAATGTATGGTTATTATTTAATGCTAAGACGAATAACAATTTGAGGTTATTTATAACTCAGAATTAAACTAGCAATTATAACTAAAGGAATAAGAATGATTGAATTAATATATATGACAAACATGAAATTCTAATTTTATTAAATACTTCATTCAATAGCCTTTTCGTTCTTAACCTTAGCATGTAATGGTGATGACTCTAATCAGACAACATGAAACAGATAAATGCCAACTTTCGTTGCACGAATACCATACTACCAGACATTTACAAAAGAGATGGAAGCTGAATAGACACCAATTATATTAAGACCCTATATGTCTATAGAATTTGACAACATAATGTTTTAAGCACAAGTTATCTATCTTGATTACATAGGGCAAGTAAGATGGTTAAAATTACCCACGAACCATGCATAATAAATACATGAACATATGCTACCATGGCAAGTTCTAAATCCTTAAATTCACTTTCCCTTCATTAAGAATTAACACACTATCTTATAAGTTCGCGACGCTCATAAGACGAATACGCACAACCAATACTAGGTTATCATACAATCACCACACACTAAGGCATCAAAATAAATCAACTAAAGAAATCCATAAATAAATCCACTAGAACACCACGATAACGATTAGCCCATAATCGGACTCATCATCAACGTGGGTTCCAATAAAAGCATGGTATAATAAACGTAGTCTTTATAACGAATTATAAAATAAGGTTAACACAAGAGTATAGGTTCAACAAAACAAGAAACGAGCATCCAAGATTACAACTCAAAATAAAGATTCACAAGAATAAACTAGATCATCTTCGCCTTTGTTGAATTGTGCTATAGGTCTCTTGCCATCTTCTCCTTAAGCTCCGTTATGTCTCCTTCTGAGAAGTTATGAAAAATGGCCTAAAGTTATGATTATATAGCATCCCTGATCAACAGAGAAATCCAGAAATTACTTTTCTATTCAAAACAGGATTTTTGAAACCCGACATGGCACGGCCGCGCGCTTGATCAGCGCGGGCGCGCTGGCTCTCTATAGTTCGGGCGCGGCCGCGCGTTTGATCAGCACGGGCGCGCTGGGCTTCCGTCAAAAATCATCTTTCTTCTTTTTCTTGCTGCAATAAGCTGGTCTTCGCGAGCTTTTATTCCAACACCTTCCTAACACCAAATTAGCACCAAAACAATGCTAATTCGCCTGATTAACTGGAGAATGCCTGAAAATGCAAAAAGACTAGAAAACACATTAAAACACCAATAACTTGAGTACAAATACACCAATTCAAAGCTTTACGGAGCGTAATAAAGTGTCATAGATGCCAATCAACATACCCATAAACTTGAATCGATGTTTGTCCTTAAGCATAAACAGACTCAAAGAACAAGAAATAAAAATGCATGAATGCAACTAAATGAATGCAACGATCCCCATAGAATAACTAAACCAATCAACAAGCAACACCTCAGCAAATGCTGTTATTCGCATAAAGATTAACTAAACCTCACAAATCAATCTACAAACCAAAGACGTGCGTGTGTGCAACTGCTTACAGATATACTTTCGTAACTAGATCAACAATCATGACTCACTACTTATCAAAGCAATCGCAAGTTTATAAATAGAATAAAAGTTAAACTCAAAATAACTTTTAACACTTCAATTCTTATTTCAGAGTTTAACATGGATTCACGCTTTTATTCCCAGCAAGACAACACAAATATGCTTATTTGACCATGCAATGAGTGAGGTCCACAAAAGACTTATGCAATAGTACCCATGTAGCGAGTGTTAGATTAGCGGATCCCAGATTATAAAAGCCTTAAGTCACTAGGCACAAAGTCCCCTAAGAACTTAATAACTCGAGTACTAAAGAGCCCACTCGTGATCAATTATACATAACACTCTTTTTTTTCTTTTTTTTCTTTTTTTCTTTTCTTTCATCTTTTTTTCCTTTTCTTTCAAATTTCTGAATGAGTGTGTTTCGCTCCATCTCGCTCAACCCTAGACTACTCATATAAATATGAGCCAGCTACTAGCCATTTGACACCTAGCCACACGACTAGCAATGAAATCCAATTTTCTCCAAAAAAAATTTAAAATATCCATGCTAATTTATTATTAAGAGAATATCCTAAATTCTAAATATAAACAAGCGATTAAACCTTGACAAACAAACAAACCATGACCATGATCTAGCACTCTAGCAATAAGACTTAGTGAATTATAATTTTCTCTAGCATGCAAATCAATTTGATAAGACTTAACATCACTAAATATGACATCACTACACTAGCATCAATATCACAAATTAATTGGAAAAAACAACAAAGGGATCATGTTATTATGCACATGCATGACACTACATGAACAAACTATCATAAAAAACTACCAAAAATAAAAAACTACATGGCAAACATATGCAAACTATATGCATTAAACAATCTTGAATATGCAACTATATGCGACTCATACAAAACATATTCCTTCAACTACTACCCCCAAACTTAAAATATTCACTGTCCTCAGTGAAGGTGATAGTAAGGAATCAGGCATACCTACTCCGAATCAGAAGCATCACCCTCAACGGGTGGAGTGTCAGGCGTGTCTGGAGGCGGATACACAGAGTCCTCACCAAATACTAGCCACTAGAAGTCAATACCGGTGGCTCTAAATGCAGTCCCAAGTGCCTGGGTGAGATCATGTGCAAACCGACTATGAATGTCATGCATCGCATCCATCCTCCTCGCTAGACGCCTATACTGCGTCGAACTCAAACCAGCTTAAATCTCTGCTCCATCCTCCTCCTGCTGCTACGACAAACCAGCCTCCTCTCCCAACTGAGCTCTCCAAGCTGCCTTACTTGCCTACTGCGTTCCACCCGCATACATCTGATCGCGAGGCCTTCCACCTGGTAGATGGTCAAAAGAGTAACCAAGCCCCTTCAAATCAGGCTTACCTCCTCTCCACTCAGTTATGTTCAACATTGTAGAACTGTCGATAGGAGCACTGGGAAGCTGTAGCTGCTCATGTGCGGGGCAATGAACACCAACTATCACACACAACTTCGTCATAACGGACGCATAGGGTATAGAACCCGTAGTACCTCCTCTCAAGAATCTCAAAATCCCCTGATAAATCACAATCCCCAAATCAATATAATCGCCTGAAGAATACCCTACAGCAGACGAGCACGCTCCATAATAATCTCATGCACATGAGATGATGGCATGATGTTAGCATAAATAAATAAGTTCCAAGCCCGTGAAAACCTGTTCATGCACGATGCAGGGAATGTAGAGTAATCAGTAGTGCCCCTCTTGAACTTTTAGTGAGTCTCAGGCATATACAGAGTCACAACGATCAGATCCAAGTTGAAGTCCTCGGGAGTCTTATCATTCCAAGTGTCCTGATCGGGCTTCCTCGTGGGCTACTCAATCACCCTCCTAATGGCTTCAGCACTGTACTCTATAGTCATCCCCCTAACCATCGTGAAGTCATTCTTCTCCGCCTTAGCTTTAGCATAGAACTCCCGCACAACACTCATGGGCACAACAGTGGGAGCCTCATAAAAAGAAACCCAATCCATCTCAAGAATCATCTCCAACAGCTTACCATCCTTCCCTGATGGCAGAAAACCCCGCTCCTTAGCAATAGGCTTCGAGAGAAGCCTCGTATAATCCTCTTCATCCTCAAGAGTAGAAAACCTTAGCCTCACACCATCCGCAGATGAAGAATCGGTGGTGCTGCTGCCTACTTGCGTTCTTTGTCTCTTATTGGGATTGAATAAGAGAGAGTAAAAACTAAGTGTTTGAGAGAGATTTGTGTTTGAGAATTTGTGAAGTGGTGGAGAATTTTATGTATAAGTGTGTGTATTTATAGGTGGAGAGATGAAAATTAGATATGGAATAGAAGTGGAAATTGATTATCGGAATTGCAGGAATAATGGGTTTGATTTGGAGAGGGAAATTTGGGATGTGGAAGAGTAAAATTCGGTTTGGAAGTGATTTTGTGGGAAAAATCCCGTTTTTTACTCTTCAAACTGCTATTTTTTTACTAAGTCGGGACCCCGCGCGGGTGCGCTAACCTTTTGGAAAACCGGCGTGGCCGTGCGCTATATCAGCGCGGGCGCGCTTACCTTCTGGAAAAACAGCGCGACTGTGCGCTAGATCAGCGCAGGCGCAATTGGCTACTGAAGTTGGCCCTGAATTTTTTTTTTCTAATTTTTTTATGTTTTTCTCCTTCCTTCTTGCTTCCTCTACCTACTAATATACAAAAAACTTGGGTTGCCTCCCAAGAAGCGCTTCTTTTATGTCGCTAGCTCGACGTAGAATCTTGAGCTCAAATGGACAATAAAACGACCCTAACCACCTCGCGGTTTGCCGTGTCACCATAGTAATGCTTCAACCTCTGACCATTTACCTTGAATACTTGGCCCGGATCACTTTCAAAAATTTCCACTGCTCCATGCGGAAACACAGTTTTAATTGTGAAGGGTCCTGACCACCTTGACTTCAACTTCCTAGGAAAAAGATGGAGAAGAGAGTTAAATAAAAGAACTTGTTGCCCCAGCACAAATGATTTGAGCACTAGACCCATATTGTGCCACCTATTGACTTTCTCCTTGTACATTTTGTTGTTCTCATAAGCTTGAAGTCAAAACTCGTCTAGTTCATTTAATTGAAGCATCCTCTTCTTTCCAGCTGCATCCAAGTCAAGATTCAATTTCTTCCAAGCCCAATATGCCTTATGCTCGAGCTCCACAGGCAAATGACACCCCTTACCAACTGAAATAGCGACATTCCCAATAGAGTCTTGTATGCTGTTCTATACGCCCAAACAGCTTCATCAAGCTTCAAAGACCAATCTTTCCTTAATGGACACCCAACTTTTTCTAAAATGCGCTTGATCTCTTTGTTAGACACCTCATCTTGACCATTTGTCTGAGGATGATAGCAATGCGATGATTCACATTATACCTTTGCATCATAGCAGTGAACTTGCGATTACAAAAATGTGACCCCTCATCACTGATTATGACTCTTGGAGTTCCAAACCTTGTGAATATCTGCTTGTGAAGAAAATTAAGCACCACTTTTGCATCGTTCGTTGGCAACACCTTAACTTCAACCCATTTTGACACATAATCAACCACCAACAAGATGTACTGATTGTTACAAGATGAGACAAATGGCCCTATAAAGTCAATTCCCCAGACATCGAAGACCTCAACCTAGAGAAGCACATTAAGAGGCATCTCATTCCTCTTAGATATATTACCCACACGTTGACATCGATCATATTTCAAAATGAACTGGTAAGCATCATTAAACAAAGTCGGCCAAAAGAAACCTGCTTGAAGAATACGAGTTGCTATCTTTTCTCCACCATAGTGTCCTCCATAAGCCGTTGAGTGGCAATCTCGCAAGATACCCCCCGTTTCGCTGTAAGGAATACATTATCTGATGATTTTATCAGCTCCTTGATGAAAAAAATGGCTCATCCCATATATACCACTTCACTTCATGCAGAAACTTCTTCCTTTGAGCGTATAACAAGTCAAGAGGCATGATGTTACTCACAAGGTAGTTCACAATGTCTACAAACCATGGTTCTTCCTCTTGCACTCCAAATAACTGCTCGTTAGGAAAAGACTCATTTATCAATGTCTTGTCCAATGAAGTAGCATTAGAGTTCTCTAAACGCGAGAGAAGATCAACGACTTGATTTTCAGTCCCCTTTTTGTCCTTGATCTCTAGTTCAAATTCTTGAAGCAAAAGAGCCCATCGAATCAATCTACACTTCGAGTCCTTCTTTGAGACGAGATAATGAATTGCTGCGTGATCAGTGAAAACTGTCACTTTAGTCCCAAGTAGATAAGATCGAAATTTCTCAATACGATAGACTATAGACAAAAGTTCTTTCTCTGTAGTAGTATAATTCAGTTGAGCACCATTTACGGTTTTGCTAGTGTAGTAGACCATATTAAATATTTTATTCTTTCTCTGCCCAAGAACTGCTCCAACTGTATAGTCACTTGCATCGCACATCATCTCAAAAGGTTCATTCCAATCAGGTGCAGTTATGACAGGTTCCATGATTAAACTCTTCTTTAATATCTCAAAAGTGGCAAGGCACTCATCATCAAACTTGAAAGGGACATCTTTCTTTAGAAAACTGCACAATGGCATTGAAATCTGAGAGAAGTCTTTGATGAAACGCCTATAGAAACCCGCATGACCAAGAAAACTGTGAATTCCCTTAACAAAAACTGGTGGAGGAAGATTTTCAATGACCCCCACCTTGGCTTTGTCCACCTCCAGACCCTTACTAGAAAACTTGTGCCCAAGAATAATGGCATGTCGCACCATAAAGTGACATTTCTCCCAATTGAGGACCAGATTAGTCTCAACACACCTCTTAAGAATGTGTCCAAGATTCTGCAAGCATTCATCAAAAGAATCGCCAAATACAGATAAGTCGTCCATGAACACCTCCACATTCTGTCCAATCATATCATAAAATATGGCTATCGTACATCTCTGAAATGTAGCTGGTGCACCACACAGACAAAAAGAAATGTGTCTAAAGGTGAAAGTACCAAATGGACAAGTGAATGTAGTTTTTACCTGATCTTCTGCACCGACACAAATCTGATTGTAACCCGAATAGCCATCCAGAAGACAATTGTACTCATGACCAGCCAGTCTGTCAAGCATCTGGTCAATGAAGGGAAAAGGAAAGTGATCCTTTCTAGTGGCCTTGTTCAGCTTTCTATAGTCTATACAAACTCTCCATCCCATGACTGTTCATGTAGGAATAAGCTCATTCTTCTCATTTGCTACCACATTAATTCCACCTTTCTCTGGCACACATTGAACTGCACTCACCCATGAACTGTCAGAAATAGGATAGATGATCCCTGCATCTAGCCACTTAAGAATTTCCTTCTTCACTACTTCCTTCATGATCAGATTAAGTCTTATTTGCTGCTCGACCATAGGCTTGCTAGCTTCCTCTAGCAGAATTTTATGCATTCAATAAGAAGGGTTGATTCCCTTGATATCTGCTATAGTCTAACCAATTGCCGATTTGAACACTCTTAGAATTCTCAAAAGCTTTTCCTCATCACTATCAGAAAAGGTCAGATGCAATAATCACAGGCAGAGAAGATGCATCACCTAAAAAAACATACCTCAAATGTTCAAGTAAAGGCTTAAGCTCAAGAGTATGAGCTTCCTCAATAGATGGCTTGAGGCATTTAGGAGCTTTGTTCAATTCCTCCATTTCAAGAGATTCAAAAGGCATATCAATCTTCCTCTTCTAGGGAGAAGCATTCAAATATTGCAATTGCTCTTCACCTTCGTCATCTTCACTATCTGAATTCCTAATAAGGCCTTTTCTAAGGCATCAGACCTCAACAATTGATCAAGTTCCGAAGTCACTGCAGAATCGACCAACTCCACCTTTAAACACTCCTCATTTTTCGTAGGAAATTTCATAGCATTGAACACATTAAAAGTTACATCCTGATCCAGCACTCGCATTGTAAGCTCACCCTTCTGCACATCTATCAAGGTTTAGCCAGTCGCCAAGAAAGGTCTTCCCAAGATTATGGGAATCTTCTTATCCTCCTCGAAATCAAGAATTACAAAATCAGCAGGGAAGATGAGTTTATCAACCTTGACCAAGACATCCTCCACAATACCTCGTGGATATGTAATAGAACGGTCGGCCAACTACAAAGTCATATAAGTCAGTTTTGGATCAGATAAGTCCAACTGCTTGAAGATTGACAAAGGCATTAGATTGATGCTAGCTCCCAAGTCACATAAGCATCTGTCAAAAGACATTTTTCCAATAGTACACGGAATAGTGAAGCTTCCTGGATCTTTAAGCTTCGGAGGCAACTTCTGTTGCAGCACAACACTGCATTCCTCCGTGAGAGCGAATGTCTCTAAATCATCTAGCTTCACTTTCCGAGAGAGAATACCTTTCATAAACTTTGCGTAACTAGGCATCTGCTCAAGAGCCTAAGCTAAAGGTATGTTGATATGAAGTTTCTTGAACACCTCTAGAAACTTCTCAAATTGCTTCTCCAACTTTTTCTTCTGCAACCGCTTAGGAAAAGGCGCTGGAGGATAGATCTGTTTCTCCTATGTATTACCCTCAGGAGAAGTGTGCTCAACAATAGTCTTCCTTGGTTCCACTTCTACTTCATGCTGCTCTACTTCTATCCCAGCCCCAGCTTTTTCGGTCGACACTTGAGTTTGTTCGGGATTCGTAACCTTTCTAGACCTCAAAGTGATTTCCTTTACCTGCTCCTTAACTTCCCTCTTTCCTGGAACTTCACTGTCACTAGGTAGTGTAACATGCTGGTGATTTAGCAAGGCATTGGCAATTTTCCCAATTTGATTTTCCAAGGTCTTGATAAAAATAGCTTGACTCTTGCACATAAGCTTCAACTCCTCTAATTCAGATTTTTCATTAGCTTGTTGCAGCTGAAGTTGTTGTCTTGGTGCATATTGCGTTTGCTGAAAGCCAGGGGTTGTACTACTTAGCTGGATACTGCTGATAAGGCTGTTGAACCGCATTCTGAGCATTGTTCCAACTAAAATTAGGATGATTACGGTTGTTGGGATGATAAGTGGCTGGCACAGGTTGCTGCGAACGCTGAAAGTTGCTTACGAACTGAGCTGATTTACTAGAAACTGTGCACTGATCAGTCTCATGGGCACCAGCACAAAGCTCGCATACACTAGCTATTTTATTAACTCCATAATTAGCCAAAGTGTCCACCTTCATCGTCAAATCCTTAAGTTTGGAAGCTATAGCAGTTGCTGCATCCAACTCCAGAATTCCGGCTACTTTTCCCTGAGTCAGTCTCTGAGAAGAATTCTGGTATTCATTAGCAGCCATCAGTTCGATCAATTCATAAGCTTCATCGCAGCTCTTAGCCACAAGGCTCCTCTTAATGCTGCATTGAGCATGGGTCTAGAAGTAGCACCCAATCTATTATAGTAACAGTTTATAATCATCCAATCAGGCACGCCATGGTATGGGCATTTCCTTAGCATCTCCTTATATCGATCCCAAGCCTCACACAGAGATTCTCCAGTTTGCTGAGCAAACTGAGTAAGAGCATTCCTGATTGCAACAGTCTTCGCCATAAGGAAGAATTTAGTGAGAAACTTTTGAGCAAGATCTTCCCAAGTGGTGATAGACCCTGCTGGTAGAGAATGTAACCAATACTTAGCTTTATCCCTCAGAGAGAATGGAAAGAGTCGCAGCTTGATCGCATCTTCAGTCACATCATTGAACTTGAAAGTGTCACAGATCTCAATGAAATCCCTGATGTGCATGTTGGGGTCTTCAGTAGGAGAACCCCCAAACTAAACTGAGTTATGTATTGTAATAACCCCAATTTTTGGGAAATTTTTGAAACCCTTATGAATAGTGTTTTTGCTGAATGAGAAAACTTTTCATGCCACACTATGTAGGGGTTCTGATATGGATATTCTGAGATTTTATTAGTACTTTATATGGGATATAAGTGTATGTAAAGATCGTCAGAATCCAAATCCGAACACTTTGATTTTTCCCGGAAATACACTAGATACGGAAAGATTTGAGAAAAAGGTAACAGGATAAAAATGATTTAAATTAAAGGATTATAGGAGAGGATCATAAAAGGAATATAATATATTGAGAAAGGTTAAGGGAACCTAAGTAATAAGATCCCGGGTATGACCCTTCAAACGATAAACGAAAACGAAAGTTAAGCGAACCGTATAACAGATCAGCGGTCATTAGGCAAACAATTAGGAAGTTAATCAAAGGGATTAGAGAGGATGATGTCACCCAACCAATGAGAAGAGGACAAGGAGGGGAGGATGACATCATGAGGATGACACAAGCATGACATGGGAAGGAAGGAGATGTGGTGGCTTTTTAACCACACAAAATCAAGGGCAACTAGGTAATTTACTAAAACAAACACAAAAATCAAACCAACCAAGCCAAGCAAATCATTTTTCATCAAAATCAAAAAGAAACCAAGGCATTGTTCTTCATGCTCTCGGCCAAAACAGAACCAGAACACTAAAACTGCTGTATCTCCTTCATTTCTCACTCAAATATTATGTTCTATAGCTCATTGGAAAGGTATTGAGATGGCCTACAACTCTTGTTCACAAGTCTCGTCCAAATAATCATGGTAAGACCCTCAGTTTTACAGTTCTTTAAATCGGACTTTTAGAAACTTCAAAGCCTAACTTTGTGTTCTTGATTTCTTTGGAAAGATCAAGCTTGTAGGAGGCTCCCTAAGGCTTCCTAGCAACTTAACACCTCCCAAGGAAGGTATAAACTTCAAACCCTAGCCTTTACTTTATTTGTTAGTAAGTTTAATGGTTGGTGTTGTGAAATGAGAAGCATGGATTGTGATTATTAGTAGTTTGGTTTGATTTGGAAGTGTTTTTGGTAATTGAAGCTTGATTATAGTTCATAGGTCTTGATTGTGGTTGTTTGAGTTGAAAACCTTGGAGATTATGGACTGATGTGGTATGGTTTAGGTGAAGTTTTTTTGTATTGATGTTAATGAGTTGGTTGGTGGTTAATTGGAGTAGTTTAAACATTGGTAATCGCGTAAACATAGCCGTCGTAACGTCCGATTTTCTTTGGACTGTTTTTGTGCATAACATTAGGACCCGAGAACCCCCTGCTAGATTATGACCACTGCCATGTTTAGATAGCTCATGTTACGAGCTTCGTTTTGATATATAGTTCGTTCGATTCCGATGCACGGTTTAGGAGAAACGACCGTTTCAAGTAACGGCGTTTCGCGAACGAAACTTTTCCCCTTGCCTTACTTTGAAATATAGGTTAAAGACCAAAAAGGGTTAATTAATGCATGAAACATTTATGGTAAGTGTGTTAGGCAGTTGGTAAGACACTCGCGAAGGAATCGCCTTAAAACTCGTAAAGGTTAAATTATTAAAAATGGTGGAGCCGAGGGTACTCGAGTGACTTAAGAGAATCAGTAAGCGCAAAACGAGCGTTAGAGTCTGAGTTGGTTAGAGTATAGATTTACAAGTGACTTTGGTTTAATTCCAACTTACTTGTTGTTTATAGGTTACCAGACTCGTCCCGAGCCATTCGTAACCCCCAGTCGCTCAGGCAAGTTTTCTACCCGATATACTGTTGTTGTGATGTAAATATATGTATATGCATTATCTTGTGATAGTGCATGATTGTTATTAGCAAATTTTGCGATATATTGGAGCATGCTGATATGGTATATATGCATGTCTGTTTCGTAATCTGGTTATCTATCTGTTGATTTCAATGCTTATAGTTGCATAATACCTATGCTAGAAATAAGTAAGTAGTTGCGTATACCCTTAGTATAGGGGATAAAAGGTGAACATATTTCTAAACCGGGAGTCGATGTTCCCGATTATATTATATATATATATATTTATATATATATGGATATAGTTTTTAAAACTATGGATTGAATAAGGTTTATTCGATACCTTTATTTTACTTAATTGAATATTAATTTGAGTATTCATTCGAGGGCTTATGACTCAGTTTATTTTATTATTTGAATATTATTTGAATATTCATTCGAGGGCTTATGACTCAGTTTATATTATTATTGAATATTACTTGGATATTCATTTGAGGATGTATGACTCCTTTATTTTATGAATATTATTTATAGTATTCATTCGAGGTATTATGACTCCGCTTATTACTTAATAATATTCTTTATTGTATTAAAGAATAAGGTGTCGATAATCAAACTTACTTTTGATTATTCAAATAAAGATATTACTTTCGTATAAGTATATCTTTGATTATTTGCTATTCATTTCAAGTATAAGTTTTAATACTTCTACTTCAATTATTTTATAAAGATTATTCTTTATGGGAATATTATTTAAATAATAATATTCAGACATTTTTGAAATATTCTGGGGACTGATTTACTTCATTAAATCAGCTTCACTCCAAACATTCTTAAAAATGTTTTGCGAGTCTTCAAAATGATTTTTTTAAAAGTTAGAGCGGATCCCAAAACTCATTTTTTTTAAGATCCTCCTTTCGAAGGGGATTTAAATACTCGCTCAAAACCTGAGGGATCCGGCTCTGTGGTGTGTTTTATATTCGCAACAAGGTTGCTGTTTTGATAAATGAATTGATTACTTACCCAATACTCGGGAAGTAAAATTCTTGGAACAAGTTAATCCATTAACAGGCATCGCTTGGGAAATATCGGTGAGTTCTCCTTTCCAAATAGATACGACTTCTTGGTGGAGCCGTATCAACAAGTTTCTACTTGGGGAAAGTGGGGACAAGCTTTACGTTTCAGAGTCATGGATTTCATCTGAACTAGGAGTGGCGTAAGTGGCCGAGTAGCGCCGGCCCAGCCTTATTATATTGGCCCAAATGGCCTGGAAGTTCCGCTAAGGCGGTCCATTCCTTAGGAGTTCAGTGTTCGGTTGACAAGTAAATCCGACAGGTTCTCCTCTACATGTAGAAAATGGTGGGGTTGTACTACTACGACTGATCATCGTAAGTGGTCTTCCTGGCGCGGCAAACTCCCGTAATGAGTTCATCATCCAATTGGATAATTTCTGTAACACTACCCAGAGCACTTCGATAGAAAGGCTACGGTTGGGCGATTGTTGAGTGTTGGCAGGGTCAAGTTTTCAAAATGATGTTTACATCAAATGAAGTATCTTGTAACTTCATTTTATTTTGATAATATTTTAAAGATTTAATCTATTCAAATCTTGCCTTATAGTCTCATCTATGTGATGAACTTTTGAAGCTAATTATAACTTGAACGGTGGTAGTTCAAGTAGTATTTGGGAAAGATATAAGTATATTGGGGTATCTTGTAACTTCATCTTTTAAACTTATATCTAATTAATAATTGTCTTATGAATGACAAAGATTTTCAGAAAAACGTTGAGACAAGGTTAGATATATGAGATCACCTTGCAACGATATTTTTTTTATACAGTTATACACTGGGACTTTGTGTATATTGTGCATGGAAGAGGACTTCCAATATTTTGAAAAGTATATATGTATATATATATACTGAATATTTTGCGACTTCATCGCATTAAGATATCAACTTGGTTCATTTCTTTTGACCAAGACTTTCATGAGTACTATGAGAAGGCTCATATATTGTTAATCATTATACATATTATTTTGGTGGGCTTGCTGCTCACCCTTGCTTTCTTCTTTCATCACACAACATCAGATAGACAAGATGAACCGGACCAAGCTCCCGATTCGCAAGAGGTTAGGAGATGTTCCGCAGTTTTCTAGAAGCACTGATGCCGCCATAGCTGAGGTAGGAACTACCAATAGGCTAGGCTTTCAACTTTTGATGTATCAGATTATGTATATTTATGAATTGTAATAATGGCAAAGAAATGTAAATTTATTCAGAAACCTGTTTAAGGTGTATTGGCATATAATTGTGGAATAAAACGACTTGTGATTATTTTTTGGATATTCATCTCCGAGACTATAACTTGTGGTGTGTGTGTTTATTGTGGGGTCACAGTACAGAGTAGTTGATTATTTATTAAGATTGGGTGTTGTTAAGGGAAATGGAACTCGTGATAACCCGGATCCCCGACCCCGGATTTGGGGGTGTTACAGAAATGGTATCAGAGCTAAGCGTTATAAACCTCAGAGATGATGGGACGTTAAGATAATAAGTTCACTAAGATAATAAGAACTCTTGCCAAGTTCATAGTCGGACTACCTAACGTAGTACTGACAGTTAAAACCCTTATGGGAACCCTTATAAATGTAGCGATAGAAGCGTAGTTCATTATCGTATATGGTAGCGGGACTCCGAACCCTGAAGTTGAGGAACATCAACGCGATGATGTTTTATTACTAATTGGAGATCAGATTGTGGATCCAATAGAGCGTCCTAACGCAGGACCGGATGATGTTGATATTGAGGATGTAGCGGTTGAGGATGTTGTCCTAGAAGGGATAGTTGCTGAGGAGGATCCCATGGAGGATCCTGACGAGATTGGATAAAGGACCACTGATGAATTGATGACCCTGGTTGGGTCGACTACCAGAGGTAGGATTGGCCGGTCACTACCAGAGGTTCGTTCAAGTTTGTAAAGATAGTAGCCCCTTTAACGCGGCTTACTCGTAAGACTGAGAAGTTCGAATGGACAGAGAAATGCGAGAACAACTTTTAAGAACCGAAGCAAAGGTTGGTGACGTTCCCTATGTTGGCGTTGCCGGATGGAAAATGAGATTTTGTGATTTGTAAGTGACGCTTCGCATAAGGAATTAGGGTGCTTCTTATATAGCACAGCAAGATAATCGCGTCTGCGTCAAGACAATTAAGGGAATTTAAAATTCGATATCCCCACCCATGAGCTTGGGCTCGTGGCAATAGTTTTGCCCTAAAGATTTGAGGCACTACTTGTATGGAGAGAAATGTGAGATTCACAAACCATAGGAGCTCTAGTACATTCTTACGTAGAAAGAGCTCAACATACGCCAGAGGAGGCGGTTAGAGCTAATCAAGAATTATGATTGGGAGATTCTTTATCATTCGGGGAAAGCCAATATGGTGGCTGATGCCCTTAGTAAAAAGGAGAGACTCAAGATGATAATGTCTTTTGGAGAGTTTATAAGAGATTTTGAGAAAATGGAAATAGTAGTGAAGGTAACCGGAGCCGGTACCGAAAAGCTGTTTGAGATAGCAATACAGCCCGAAGTATTGGAAAAGAACATATTGTGCCAGTAAAAGTGATGAATGAAGGCAGAGAGCCAACAAATAGGTACGAGATTAATACCGAGAGTGATGATAAGGGAATAATGAGGTATTCCTATAGAATTTGGGTTCCAAAGGTTTAAGAGCTTAAAGATGAAATCTTAGATGAAAGCTAGTTTGAGGAATAAGAGTTAGAGCAAACCCTGAACGTGATAGTCAGGGAGGTTGCCACCAAGACAAAAGGAACCCATAACATGATGAAGTGGAAAATGAGGATTTAAATTATGTAAGATGACCCCAATTATGGGGAGTAGGAAGAAATATTTAGACTGAGGAAACAAAAGTCGAGTAAGGACAGGAGACCCGAGATGGTACCCCTATACGGCAATTCATGGACCTGTCTAAAGAGAACTTAGACTATTATCCCCAACCACCACCCTGAGGAGACAGTGCGGTGGGAAATTCTTTCATGACCTTTAAGTCGCTAAACTCTCAGAGTTCCAAGGAACAAGCCGACCCAGTCGAGGCAAGAGCCTGGCTAAAGGAAATAGATGAATCATTTGAGATTCTAAATGATTGACGAACCACAAAAGACTGTTTTGTCACTTACCCTCCTAAGAGAGAGACCACCCGCTGGTGAAAGGCCAAGGAAGGCACGGAGCAAGAGATTATAATAAACTGATTTAAGTTCAGTCAATTGTTTTCAGGAAAGTACTTCCCAAGGTTATGGAGATAGTGTAAAAGCTTAAGAGCCAGAACAAAGGCAGACGAGTATGATGAATTATGAATCTAAGTTGTAAAAGTTATCAAGATTCGTTCTGAAGACACGAATCCAGAATGACGGGATGTTTGAAATCAATGCTTATGTTGTGTTGGTTCATGAAATAACGATAAGAGAAAGGAATATAAAGGCAAGAGAGTTTGAGGAATGATAAGGGAGTTGGGTATGAGAAAACCCTAAAGACTCGTAGAAATAGAAATAGAAAAGTAGGTAATCGTCCGGATGAGAGTGATTCACCATGAGTTAAATTGATGGTTGAAGGTATAAGAGATACATATATTTTATCCCCTGTAAGTTGGGAAGATTCGAGGAAACCTTGAGATAATTCGAAGGATAAATAATGAGACGCGGATAGACTGAGGAGACAAGAAAGTAAGAAATTAAGAAAATTGGGTGAAGGAAGTGACCTTCAAGAAGGTAAAGTGTAAGACCGGTGGCATGGTACCCAGAAAGGGAGACGCCAGATATGAAAGATGTCCCAACATTGAGATGACTGTTGAGATAAACAACAAAAGTAAATAAGGAATTATTAAGAAGAAGTTCACGTTGAACATGACCAATATCTTCCAGAACATCCATGTTATCATTACCAAATCAAGAAAGAAAAGTGGATGACCATTGTTATCTTTTGGAGGCCATATGGATTGACCTCAATTTGAATAAGGATGCTATTATGAAGTTAGGTATAGACTATCGAGGTGGGAATGATTGAATAAGACACCCTTATCAGGGATATATGACTTGATTTATCCATGGAAGGATGCAGGTACCTTTTAAAGGTGGAATTAAGGATAGAACATCGGTAACTTAAAATGAATCCTAGGGGAATGCATAAAGGTTGGAATTTCACCCTTAATAGGGAC
This sequence comes from Apium graveolens, assembly GCF_009905375.1. Lineage (NCBI taxonomy): Eukaryota > Viridiplantae > Streptophyta > Magnoliopsida > Apiales > Apiaceae > Apium > Apium graveolens. Next base: position 304,499,604 of record NC_133648.1, on the reverse strand, counting down.
AGTATGAGTTTTGACAGTATGATTTGGAAAGGGTTAATGTAGCAACAACACTTAAGAATCAGTGGAGAAATTTTTCAGAAGTATATAGACAATGGTTCTAGTAATAGTAAATGGTATTTTAATATGCCCTGTATCTAGGGAATACAGGAGGAACGATTGAAGGATAACCTTGGAGGTTTTACAAGGAGAAAGGTAATATTCAAAATTTTCAAGAATAGAAATGTTGATAAAGGAAATATGACGTAATTATAATGTTGCCAAGTGGGGCACGTGTTAAACCACGAGAAAGTATGGATCGAACCAGTAATGGTCGAAATTATTCAGGGCAATTAGGACTTAAGATAAAAGATGTTCTAATTATGATTGAGAGTCAGTCATGACAGTGATTAACCTCTAAAGACTGAGGCAATAACTTATGGAAAAATGGTGATTTTTTTTTTACTCATCAGATTTTAAGGAAAGCATTTTCACATAAGCTGTGATTGAAATAAGGTAGAAAATTTATTTGGAGATGGTTAAAGTGACATTGACTGTAAGGAAATTTTACTATCAGGAAAGGCCAAAGAGGTGGCCGACACTTTAAAGGTAAGAGGATAATTATAGGCGCTTGTGCCAAAAGAATATAGTGATGATGGTTAAAACTGTGAAGGTTGTATTATGGTTTGGAAGATTGACATTCCTTCTGATGACTGTGCAATACCCAGCCGTAATAGTAGTTGGTAAAGGTTTAATTCGTGTAATCGCCATGAGTGGGCTATCTATCTTAGAAGGTACTATCTTGAGAATGAGCCTGGACCATATTTCAAAAGGACTAAACGAACCTTTGAGATCAGGAGTGTTCTTCATGAATCAGAAATGGTGATTATGTTACCTCCTTAGAAGGATTTGATACGACATGTATGGACTCCGTATGGTTAGCTATTAAGATTTCATGGAAAGTGAATGATGACAGTGGGTCAGTGGTGGACCATAGTAAGGCAGCAATGATTCTGCGAGTAACGAGCTGATTACAACCGTGAGAGTTGTATTGGAATGGATGTTGAGATTGAGTACCACTAAACGGGTCGTGGTAGTGTATAAGTTATCATTGATAGACTAATTAAGTAGAGTATCTACCTATTGAATATTTATTCCCTCTTATGAAAAGAGAGTCGTATTACTATATGAGGAAGGTTGCGGTGCAAGCATAGAACTCTAGTAACGGTGATGTCTAAAATGAGATCCCAGGTTCGATTTTCGAAATCGAGGGAGTTTCAAAGGTGATTGTGTATAAGCTCGAGGAAGAGCATGGGTCCATAGAATGATGGACGGAATAGAAATATTTAGGCATGGGAAATACGATGCTATAATACTTGATGCTGATATAAATACGTATATGTTTTGTTCTCCTATGACAAACCTCTATAGTTCAGAGGTAGGTTCCAAGCCAGATATTTTGTGGCAGTATATTTTTTTTATATATACAATTCTCTTCAGTTCGTTCTTTTTTCTTCTTTTCATTTCATGTAAGTTGAGAAGAACAACCCTTCCAGAAGGGGAGGTATTGCCGAATGACTGTCTATCTATGTGATAGAAGCCTAGTAGGATACCAACTATTGTTTAATTGCTTGTCAAGTACTAAAGGCTGGCCACCTTCTGTACTAACTATGCGAGATAACAAGTGTTCATGATCATAGTGATCTCTCAATAAATTCTTTTACTTCTATATGAAGGATTAAGCTTTCGAAAATAGAAACAGCTGAAAAAGGAGTAGTAAAGTTATGGTGGTATTCAGAATGGGAACACATTCGTAATACTAAGGTTGACGTGGTTATTAAAAGGTTATAGAACGCTAACGAGCAAAAGTATAACCAGTATAATATTAGGAACGGAAGGTAGTAGCGATTACGAACTCGAAAAGAATGGGTATTGAGAAGCAAAAGCTCTAATGCTAAACGCTATAATGAGAGTCTGTGCAATAGACTTGAAAAAAAAATTAGAATGATCACTTAACGCGGATTTAGTTATATCACGACAATAGATCATATGTCATTATCGAGGTGTCACCTTATGAGATCCTTGAGGGAAGATAATGTCGATCTCCCTTATGTTAGGATGAAGTTGTAGAGCACAAGATGCTCGAACCCGCAGTAGTCCAAAGGACCAGGGATATAATAGATCTAATCAGAGGACGGCTGGTAGTAACCCAAGATGGACATAAGAGGTATGCTAATTTGACTCAAAAAGGACAAAGAGTATGAAATAGGGGGCCTAGTAATGTTATAGGTATCCCCTTGGAAACCCTTGAAAAAGGATTGATGAGGTTCGGAAAGAAAGGAAAGCTAAGTCTACAATTTGTTGGACCCTTGGATATATTAAGACGTTTGGGAAGTTAGCATATGAGCTAGCCCTACCCCCGAACCTGTAGCAAGTTCATAACGTGTTCCACGTATCAATGTTAAGGAAGTGTAATTCGGATGCCAGACAAATAGGGGCATATGAGCGCATAGACATGCAACCAGACGTAACCTATATGGAGCAACCAGGAAGGGTATAGAGTAAAAAGGAACGAGTGCTTAGGAGAAGGGTTATCAAACTAGTAAGAGTTTGATGGTAGAACCACAATGTGGGAAAATTTACTCGAGAGTTAGAAAGTGCAATGCTAAGAGAGTATCCCTATTCATTTTCTATCTGATTCCGGGACGGAATCCTTTTAAGGAGGGGAGACTGTAATAACCCCAATTTTTGGGAAATTTTTGAAACCCTTATGAATAGTGTTTTTGCTGAATGAGAAAACTTTTCATGCCACACTATGTAGGGGTTCTGATATGGATATTCTGAGATTTTATTAGTACTTTATATGGGATATAAGTGTATGTAAAGATCGTCAGAATCCAAATCCGAACACTTTGATTTTTCCCGGAAATACACTAGATACGGAAAGATTTGAGAAAAAAGTAACAGGATAAAAATGATTTAAATTAAAGGATTATAGGAGAGGATCATAAAAGGAATATAATATATTGAGAAAGGTTAAGGGAACCTAAGTAATAAGATCCCGGGTATGATCCTTCAAACGATAAACGAAAACGAAAGTTAAGCGAACCGTATAACAGATCAGCGGTCATTAGGCAAACAATTAGGAAGTTAATCAAAGGGATTAGAGAGGATGATGTCACCCAACCAATGAGAAGAGGACAAGGAGGGGAGGATGACATCATGAGGATGACACAAGCATGACATGGGAAGGAAGGAGATGTGGTGGCTTTTTAACCACACAAAATCAAGGGCAACTAGGTAATTTACTAAAACAAACACAAAAATCAAACCAACCAAGCCAAGCAAATCATTTTTCATCAAAATCAAAAAGAAACCAAGGCATTGTTCTTCATGCTCTCGGCCAAAACAGAACCAGAACACTAAAACTGCTGTATCTCCTTCATTTCTCACTCAAATATTATGTTCTATAGCTCATTGGAAAGGTATTGAGATGGCCTACAACTCTTGTTCACAAGTCTCGTCCAAATAATCATGGTAAGACCCTCATTTTTACAGTTCTTTAAATCGGACTTTTAGAAACTTCAAAGCCTAACTTTGTGTTCTTGATTTCTTTGGAAAGATCAAGCTTGTAGGAGGCTCCCTAAGGCTTCCTAGCAACTTAACACCTCCCAAGGAAGGTATAAACTTCAAACCCTAGCCTTTACTTTATTTGTTAGTAAGTTTAATGGTTGGTGTTGTGAAATGAGAAGCATGGATTGTGATTATTAGTAGTTTGGTTTGATTTGGAAGTGTTTTTGGTAATTGAAGCTTGATTATAGTTCATAGGTCTTGATTGTGGTTGTTTGAGTTGAAAACCTTGGAGATTATGGACTGATGTGGTATGGTTTAGGTGAAGTTTTTTTGTATTGATGTTAATGAGTTGGTTGGTGGTTAATTGGAGTAGTTTAAACATTGGTAATCGCGTAAACATAGCCGTCGTAACGTCCGATTTTCTTTGGACTGTTTTTGTGCATAACATTAGGACCCGAGAACCCCCTGCTAGATTATGACCACTGCCATGTTTAGATAGCTCATGTTACGAGCTTCGTTTTGATATGTAGTTCGTTCGATTCCGATGCACGGTTTAGGAGAAACGACCGTTTCAAGTAACGGCGTTTCGCGAACGAAACTTTTCCCCTTGCCTTACTTTGAAATATAGGTTAAAGACCAAAAAGGGTTAATTAATGCATGAAACATTTATGGTAAGTGTGTTAGGCAGTTGGTAAGACACTCGCGAAGGAATCGCCTTAAAACTCGTAAAGGTTAAATTATTAAAAATGGTGGAGCCGAGGGTACTCGAGTGACTTAAGAGAATCAGTAAGCGCAAAACGAGCGTTAGAGTCTGAGTTGGTTAGAGTATAGATTTACAAGTGACTTTGGTTTAATTCCAACTTACTTGTTATTTATAGGTTACCAGACTCATCCCGAGCCATTCGTAACCCCCAGTCGCTCAGGCAAGTTTTCTACCCGATATACTGTTGTTGTGATGTAAATATATGTATATGCATTATCTTGTGATAGTGCATGATTGTTATTAGCAAATTTTGCGATATATTGGAGCATGCTGATATGGTATATATGCATGTCTGTTTCGTAATCTGGTTATCTATCTGTTGATTTCAATGCTTATAGTTGCATAATACCTATGCTAGAAATAAGCAAGTAGTTGCGTATACCCTTAGTATAGGGGATAAAAGGTGAACATATTTCTAAACCGGGAGTCGATGTTCCCGATTATATTATATATATATATATTTATATATATATGGATATAGTTTTTAAAACTATGGATTGAATAAGGTTTATTTGATACCTTTATTTTACTTAATTGAATATTAATTTGAGTATTCATTCGAGGGCTTATGACTCAGTTTATTTTATTATTTGAATATTATTTGAATATTCATTCGAGGGCTTATGACTCAGTTTATATTATTATTGAATATTACTTGGATATTCATTTGAGGATGTATGACTCCTTTATTTTATGAATATTATTTATAGTATTCATTCGAGGTATTATGACTCCGCTTATTACTTAATAATATTCTTTATTGTATTAAAGAATAAGGTGTCGATAATCAAACTTACTTTTGATTATTCAAATAAAGATATTACTTTCGTATAAGTATATCTTTGATTATTTGCTATTCATTTCAAGTATAAGTTTTAATACTTCTACTTCAATTATTTTATAAAGATTATTCTTTATGGGAATATTATTTAAATAATAATATTCAGACATTTTTGAAATATTCTGGGGACTGATTTACTTCATTAAATCAGCTTCACTCCAAACATTCTTAAAAATGTTTTGCGAGTCTTCAAAATGATTTTTTTAAAAGTTAGAGCGGATCCCAAAACTCATTTTTTTTAAGATCCTCCTTTCGAAGGGGATTTAAATACTCGCTCAAAACCTGAGGGATCCGGCTCTGTGGTGTGTTTTATATTCGCAACAAGGTTGCTGTTTTGATAAATGAATTGATTACTTACCCAATACTCGGGAAGTAAAATTCTTGGAACAAGTTAATCCATTAACAGGCATCGCTTGGGAAATATCGGTGAGTTCTCCTTTCCAAATAGATACGACTTCTTGGTGGAGCCGTATCAACAAGTTTCTACTTGGGGAAAGTGGGGACAAGCTTTACGTTTCAGAGTCATGGATTTCATCTGAACTAGGAGTGGCGTAAGTGGCCGAGTAGCGCCGGCCCAGCCTTATTATATTGGCCCAAATGGCCTGGAAGTTCCGCTAAGGCGGTCCATTCCTTAGGAGTTCAGTGTTCGGTTGACAAGTAAATCCGACAGGTTCTCCTCTACATGTAGAAAATGGTGGGGTTGTACTACTACGACTGATCATCGTAAGTGGTCTTCCTGGCGCGGCAAACTCCCGTAATGAGTTCATCATCCAATTGGATAATTTCTGTAACACTACCCAGAGCACTTCGATAGAAAGGCTACGGTTGGGCGATTGTTGAGTGTTGGCAGGGTCAAGTTTTCAAAATGATGTTTACATCAAATGAAGTATCTCGTAACTTCATTTTATTTTGATAATATTTTAAAGATTTAATCTATTCAAATCTTGCCTTATAGTCTCATCTATGTGATGAACTTTTGAAGCTAATTATAACTTGAACGGTGGTAGTTCAAGTAGTATTTGGGAAAGATATAAGTATATTGGGGTATCTTGTAACTTCATCTTTTAAACTTATATCTAATTAATAATTGTCTTATGAATGACAAAGATTTTCAGAAAAACGTTGAGACAAGGTTAGATATATGAGATCACCTTGCAACGATATTTTTTTTATACAGTTATACACTGGGACTTTGTGTATATTGTGCATGGAAGAGGACTTCCAATATTTTGAAAAGTATATATGTATATATATATACTGAATATTTTGCGACTTCATCGCATTAAGATATCAACTTGGTTCATTTCTTTTGACCAAGACTTTCATGAGTACTATGAGAAGGCTCATATATTGTTAATCATTATACATATTATTTTGGTGGGCTTGCTGCTCACCCTTGCTTTCTTCTTTCATCACACAACATCAGATAGACAAGATGAACCGGACCAAGCTCCCGATTCGCAAGAGGTTAGGAGATGTTCCGCAGTTTTCTAGAAGCACTGATGCCGCCATAGCTAAGGTAGGAACTACCAATAGGCTAGGCTTTCAACTTTTGATGTATCAGATTATGTATATTTATGAATTGTAATAATGGCAAAGAAATGTAAATTTATTCAGAAACCTGTTTAAGGTGTATTGGCATATAATTGTGGAATAAAACGACTTGTGATTATTTTTTGGATATTCATCTCTGAGACTATAACTTGTGGTGTGTGTGTTTATTGTGGGGTCACAGTACAGAGTAGTTGATTATTTATTAAGATTGGGTGTTGTTAAGGGAAATGGAACTCGTGATAACCCGGATCCCCGACCCCGGATTTGGGGGTGTTACATGTATCATCTGAATCGTGCTTGACTTGATCTAAAAAGTGTTAGCCCTGATGGCTGGCCTGATGATGCTTGACTGAATGTCATTGATCTTAGGATGAGAATAGTCTATCAAAGCCTTAGGATCTATCTAGAATTCTTCATGTGCCACAGAGGGCATGGATGTTTGAGTTGTTGTAGAAGTAGACTCTTTGGGAAAGTAGTTTTCCATCTCCTCATCACTGAAATCCAATTTTCTCTTAATAGGAAGCTTGTATCTGAATTTTCTTTTCTTTTGAGGTGCTTCTTGCATTTTCTGAGCTTTAGATTCAGTGGTTTCAGATGGTTGTCCAGGAATTTGTTGTGTTGGTTTCACAACTTGCAACTTGGCTAAAATAGCAGCTTGCTCCTTCTTTTGTTTGAGCTTTTTAGCATCTGGAGTGGCTTGCTTCTTTTCTTGCTTCAATCTTTCCTTTTCTTCCCTTTTTGCTTCAATAAATTTAGGGTGTCCAACCACCACACAAATTTCCTTACCATTTCTGAAAATCTTGGCAATTCTCCTTTTTAGAGCTGAATCTGCAGGATCTTTGTAGAATGCTATAGACCTGGCCAACAGCTTCTTCTCATCAGGCTTTAGTGTCTCATACACTGTGTCCAAAGGGTTTTTGAGTGAAGACTTTGGATAGTTCACCTTTGGCTTCATGATTAAATCTGCCTTTAAGGATTTGATGCAGCTCTCCAGATACTTCATGCTCATATCATTCACAGAAATTTGCCTGACTTGAGAGTGATGAATGACTGATTTTTCTGGCTTCTTTGCTAGACCAAATTTCTTTTGAATATTCTCATCAATTTTCTCCCAGTTGATTGGACTAAACTGCTTCTTCTCAGCTGTTCTCAAGGTGGTTGCTGCTTTATTTATCATATCAATGTTATCTTTAGCTGATGGCTTTGTGAAAGCAATTGTTGGCACAATTTCTTTACTCACTTGAATATTAAGCACTTTTTGCTCCCCCTCACTCCTAGAACTCTCTTTCTCCCCCTTTTTGTTATCAGCAAGTTGAGTAGAGGAGGAGGTCTGTCTAGCCACCAGTTTCTGAAGCAAGTCTATTTATTGAGCTTGGTGTAGATGGATTGTTGTAAGAGAAGCTTCCATAGCAACCATTCTTTTGTCCAAGGAATCCACCTTGGTTGCAAGATCAGAGTTTTTCCTGAGTTAACTTTTGATGTCTATCATTGTTGTCTCTGGAAGTCTAGCTTCCAACTTGTTAGAGATGTCTTTCTTAAGTTGATCAACTTTATTTTTTATGAGGGAGACATTTTGACTTTGTTGGTAGCCTGAGATTTGCTGTAGTTGGAGAGAAGCAAGATGTGCTTGCAGAAGCTTCTTGGTGCTAGCATTTGTGGTTGATTGAAGTGCAGACTGTGTTTGGTTGATAAGTTGGATGGGTGTGGTCTTAAAATGGTGATCATCACATTTCTTGGAGAAGGCCCATGATGGCATGCTTGATCTGGAACTAGGGCCTACTTCTCCCCTATGTCCAATGGCTCTTCTTTACTATCTCCACTTTCACCTCCAAAGAATTCTTCTGAACCACCAGTCTCATAATCAACATCCCAGCTGTTGAGGGCAAAGTTGTGATGGCATCATTAGCTCTTTGCATGGACTATGTGGTGTGCACCAAATTGAGCATTCTTTCTGCATTGACATTGCCCTGCCCAGCTAGAAGTTGATATGCTGGAACAGGGTGAGTAAATGTCTCAGCATCCAAGGAGGTAGAATCTATAACAGTTTGAGTTTGCTGAGATAGTCCCTCCCTGTCTGCATCCTGGACATTCTTTAACTCACTTACAATGACATCCACCCTTATGTCTCCAGTTCCTACATTTCTCTCATTTTCTCTCTTTTCTTGCATCAAGGTCTCACCTTGGCTCCCCACCCTCACACCCTCCCCTTCACCATCTAAGGTGGGACTCCTCACACTCACTTTGCCAGTCCTGAAGAAATGGACTGCATTGGATCACTCTTTTCCTCTCCTTTTTCCTGGGAGCAACCCAGGCTCTCACTCAAGTCACTATATTCCCTCAATCCTAATAGTGATTACACAATTACTAAGTCCTCTACACTTGTAACTATAGTTGAACTTTGGAGTTGTGCAGAGACACCCGACGGATGAGAAATATCCATCGGGTTAGTAATTTGACTATCCGACAGATGACTGCTGTTAGGCACATCCGTGGAGATACAATCAGTACTCGACGGATGAACAATATCCATCGAGTGAGTAGAAATAAATGAGTATGGAGTGGAGATTATTGTAGACTCTGTGCAGATTAATGAAAATTTTGGCACAGATGTCTCAATAGTCTCAGAAAGAAATGGCAAGTGAGCCAACAAATCATCTAGAAGATGATGCTCACTTGCATGGATTTTTGGCTTCTCCAACAGAGTTAAAGATGGAGAATATGGTTGAGATGTTTGAATTTGTCAACATCCAAAGAGTGTGTGGGAGAATTTGGTGTTTGAGGTGTTTCAATTTGTACAGATTTTGGCTGTGACTCCACATTTGTTGGAGCCACATCAATTTGACTTTGAGATGGTGCAGTGACTGGGTCTTTAGCTCTATTTTGCACTGTGTGTGTACCCTGTGCTCCCCCAAGGGTTTTAGTTTTCTTCTTTCTTGTGTAAGTTTGTGGTGAACTTGTGTCCCTACCCCTTTTATTCTGTGCTCCTGGTTGAGAGCTTATTTCAATAGTTACATCCTTTTGGGAGGATGAAACTAGAATTGAGCTTTTGTCCTTATTAACAACCACAGTTTGTTGGGAAACTGTGGTGTGGCTTGGTTTGGGTACACTATGCTCACCATCCTTATTCTTAGGGCTTCTTTTATTTTCACCCTGTCCCTCACCTGTCTTTCCCACCTTCACACTCCCCTCTTTGTGTTTAGTGGATTTTACAACTGATCTTTTTTGAAAGAAATTAGAGGGGGCTTTCTTAGCTTTGGATTTAGAAACTTTTGATGGTTTGGCAGCTTGGGTAGGCAACTGCTGGGTCATTGACACAGTTGCCATTATTGCACTAGAAAGCAAAGAAATGTTTGAGGTTGGAAGAGTAGAGACAGTTAAAATTACCTCACTTACCTGAGGTGCCTCCATTACTGGAAAGTAGAAGAATGGCACCTCTTTGTGGTGATCTGCTCTATTGAGATCTGCTATAATTCTTCTTTCTTGAACCCAACAATTTAACTTGTTGGTTAGGTTGTCCAGCACAATGTCCTCAGAGAGGTGGTTAGCAAGCATCATGAAAAATCTAGCATAATACACACTCTTACCCCTCTTATTAAGCTCCCCTAACTTAAACCCCAACCCAAACAAGACTAGATCACTAAAATTGAAGTATTTATCAGTTACTAGCATGTAAAGCATGTTGAGCATGGAGATATTAACAGAATCAAAATTGCTAATTTTACCAGAAAATACTTTAGTAACTACATCAGACAGGTAACTCCATTCTTTCCTAAGACCCAATCTCCTAATTTCACTTAATTTAGAGATGGTGAGTGCATAACCCATGGAGTTTAACATGTTAATTATATCAGTGTTTGTGTGTGGAGTAGTGACAGTATTATCAGGTATCCTAAAGCAAGCTTTAATAATATCACTATTAACATAGAATTTCTTACCTTTAATAGTGAAATGGATGGTCTTGTCAGTTGAGTTGTACACTGCAGTTGTCCATATCTCCTCTACAACCTCACAGTAGATAGTGGGAGACTCTAGCATGGCATAGTTGATGTGGCGCCCTCCAAACCTGGGTCAGAAGTTTGGGGTCCACACACACACCTTATTTATAACCTGCTTATAATAATAAAGATAATAATAATATGCAGTGACCCTACTTACCAACTACCACGGATCGCAACAGGTTTAAGTATGCACACAAGCCAAACATACTAATATATTACATATCGATCATATCCCAACCATTCAAACTCAAACTAAGTATTAAACATTAATACAAACTTTTACAAACTTAAATTATTCCAAAAGAAGCCTATTAGCTCAGCTTCCTCAACCTGAACCCCTAGCTCTCGCGATGGACTGGGGATCCTCGCTACCAACTGGTTCCTTTTTAACTAGAAAGAATATAAACAACATCACATAAATGAGCTAACTAGCTCAGCAAGTCACAATGACAAAACTGAGAATAATGATCATCAGGTAAATATGGTTATGATATCAAGTGAACAATGGATTATGACTTAGAATTGGATAGTATACTTTTATTTTAAAAACCAAGGTTAGGCTGCTGATCAGTCATGTACTAACCCCGAGCAAAGCACACAGCATTGCTCTAACTACTGGATCCAAGGCACACATTGGCCTAACTTGACCATTATATGGTCTGACCACGAATCTGGTCCACAATTTTATAAAAATAATCCAATTCTAACATAATAACAAAATAAGCAATAATAAACAATAAACATAATCATTAACAACATTGGATGTTCCATAATGAAATGGTTTCAGTGTTCATAAGGATTAATATGGCATTTTTAAAGCTTAGCTGTTGGGTAATGAAAGAATTGGATAACAAAGGAATCGGTGTTTCAAGGTTTCAAGGATTTTTCCTTTCAAAGCATAGGATACAATGGTTTGAGTGTGTGGGTAATTCGATTCAGTGTTCTGTATTTAGTTTGTATGTATTTGTGGAGTAGTATCATATATTTGTAGTTCGTGTTTGGGTATACAACAATCAATGGTCTAGAAAGAATCATGTTTATGGCTCAAGATCAAAACTGGAATCAGGGTTTAGGTTTCAGTGCTTCAAAGCACTTGCAATATCAACAAGACTACCAAGTACTACAATATCTCGAGAAAGTTCAGAACACTTGCCTGATATTAGCTTACTACACTGCACTCGCTTCCAGTCTCAACCGTCTTACTCCTCAACTACCTGTTTCCCTTTCCTATGTCTTGCCTCTTCTGCTCACATATCATAAGCATCTATCATTATTCAACTTATATGATTCTATTCAACACATACTTCTATCTACCCTTCGTTCACCCAAATCCGATTAACGGATTGAAAGTTACGCAATAAACAAGTACACATCGAATATACAGACCGACACTCAACCAACAAATCACATATAACACATAATACGTCACATAATCAATGAAATATCATTTATAAAGAAGTTTCGGGTCATAAATAGGCTTTCTGGTAATTAAAATGATTTTTAAAATATTTTTCGGAATTAAAACGGGTCGTTGGATCAATTTTGAAGTAATAAACAGGGTTCGGTTGCCCAATTCTCACCTAAATCCGATTAACGGATTGAAAGTTACGCAATAAACAAGTACACATCGAATATACAGACCGACAGTCAACCAACAAGTCACATATAACACATAATACGTCACATAATTAATGACATATCATTTATAAAGAAGTTTCGGGTCATAAATAGGCTTTCTGGTATTTAAAATGATTTTTAAAACATTTTTCGGAATTAAAACGGGTCGTTGGATCAATTTTGAAGTAATAAACAGGGTTCGGTTGGCCAATTTTGGCTCCGAAACAATTTTATAATAATCATCGAGCCTTGGAAATAATTTAGAATAATATTTTAAAGCTCGAAATCCGATTAACGGATTGAAAGTTACGCAATAAACAAGTACACATCGAATATACAGACCGACAGTCAACCAACAAGTCACATATAACACATAATACGTCACATAATCAATGACATATCATTTATAAAGAAGTTTCGGGTCATAAATAGGCTTTCTGGTAATTAAAATGATTTTTAAAACATATTTCGGAATTAAAACGGGTCGTTGGATCAATTTTGAAGTAATACACAGGGTTCGGTTGGCCAATTCTGGCTCCGAAACAATTTTATAATAATCATCGAGCCTTGAAAATAATTTAGAATGATATTTTAAAGCTCGAAACTATTTTTCGGAATTTTTAAATCATTTTTAAATAATTAAATCTAATTAAATAATTAAATAAAATCAATTAATAATTAATTAAATTAATTAATCAATTAATTTTCGAATTAATTGACCAATTAATCAATTAAAATTTAACTAAAATTAATTAACTAATTAATTCAAATTTATTTTTGAATTAAAAATAATTTTCGGAATTAAAATAATAATTTTTAGAATTTTCAGAAATTAAAAATGAATTTTTATAATAAAAATAAATAGGAAATATGATTTTTAGATAAATTGTAAACAGGAATCCTAAATTTGCAAGTTTTGGAAACCTGGGGGACCAAACTGTATCGTTTTCAAAACTACAGGTACTAAACTGTAATTTTCCAGGGGGTCGCCGGAAATTAATCGGGGGTGGCCGGAGAACTCGCCTCCGGCATCCTCCCACCACCACCACCTCCAGATTTACTCTACACAACACCAGCAACTTGTTCATGCAATCAAATCATTCAAATAACCCCAAACTTGGCCGGAAATTGGCCAAGAACATCGTCGGTTTCCGGCGAACATCGGAAATTTTAAAAACACAACTCCCTTCGATTCAGACATCCTCTGTTAACGAGCTATATACCAATCGATTGCAAATTTCATAAGGAACAAAACCCACTATAAATCAACAGCTAATAACCCCTAAATCAAAAACCCTCATATTTCAATTGAAAACATTCATACGGGTTATAAACCCTAATTTAAAAATTCGAAAATCAAACTCAAATTTGAACATGTTATTGAACTCCAAATCAGACGTATAATATATCAAAATCATCATGAAAACAAGCACTACAACATGCAATCATCAAATCATACAAACAATCATCCGAACAAAAATTCATATTTTTAATAAAATTAATTCGAAAATAATTAAAAATATAGAAAATAAACCTTGATTTCTGCAGTAAAACGAAGCTCAGAATCTGATAGAACACTTTAAATCCTTTGGATTGAGTACTCGAGCTTTGAAAACAGAGATCGGTAACGCCTTCGTTTTGTTGTTTGATTCTTAGAACAGTTTATTAAATTAGGGTTAATCTCTGAAAATTATATAATTATCTGTCAGCAAATGATTTTGATACGAAATAAAATACAGGAAAAAGGCTATTTATATTTACGGAAAATTAGTATCCCGTTGGATCATTCCGGATATAAAATGGTACGTTTATTTATAAAAACTGATCCAATCGGTATCGGTTTTCGGGATAATTATCCAAATCAGTACAATTTATACTGCGGTCAAGGTCTCAGCACCTGGTTACACGTATTACGAGGTGATAATTGTGATAGTTTAATAAAAAGCTCCCGTTTAGCAAAATACGATTTTATTGATTTATCGTAACAAATATTGTATCGAAAATGTTGCGCCGAGACCCGCACAGGACAAACTGTACGCCGTATCGAAAAAGTCAAAACATTGAAAATGCTCGGAATATTACGATTAGGTTAGGATGGAGTTCTCGTAAGAGTTTCGGGTTCCAAAAACGTAACAACGGGTGACGTCAGTTGGTTCCCGTTTTTATGAAATAGATTTTAAATACCCGGAAAAAGATTTTATAAATTTCATATGATTCTTATAAATTCATAAATCAACATAAAATTAATTAGGAAGATATGACAATTATATATATTTTATTTTGGACATATAAAAATTAAAATACTCAATTAATATTGTAACACCCCCAAATCCGGGGTTGGGGATCCGGGTTGTCACGAGCTCCATTTCCCTTAATAACACCCAATCTTAATAATTAATCAACTATTCTGTACTGTGACCCCACCATAAACACACACACCACAAGTTATAGTCTCAGAGATGAATATCCAAAAATAATCACAAGTCATTTTATTCCACAATTATATGCCAATACACCTTAAAAGGGTTTCTGAATAAATTTACATTTCTTTGCCATTATTAAAATTCATAAATATACATAAATCTGGTTCATCAATAGTTAAAAACCTAGCCTATTGGTAGCTCCTACCTCAGCTACGGCGACATCAACGCTTCCAGAAAACTGCGGAACATTTTCTAACCGCTTGCGGATTGGAGGCTTGGTCCTGTTCATCTTGTCTAGCTGATGTTGTGTGATGAAAAAAGAAAGCAAGGGTGAGCAACAAGCCCACCAAAATAATATGTATAATGATTTACAATATATGAGCATTCTCATAGTACTCATGAAAGTCTTGGTCAAGAAGAAATGAATCAAGTTTGATATCTTACCGCGACCAAGTCACAAAATATTCAGTATATATGTACATATATACTTTTCACAATCTTTGAAATCCTCTGACATGTATAATATACACAGAGTTCCCGTTTATAACTGTATAAAATATCGTTGCAAGGTGATCTCATATATCTAACCTTGTCTCAACGTTTTTCCAAAAATCTTTGACATGCACAAGATAATCATTTACTAGATATAAGTTTAAAAGATGAAGTTACAAGATACTCCAATATACTTATATCCGAATACTACTTGAACTACCACCGTTCAAGTTATAATCAGTTTCAAAAGTTCATCACCCAGATGAGACTACAAGATAAGACTTGAATAGATTCAATCCTTGAAATATCATTATAAATAATGAAGTTACGAGATACTTCATTAAGTCCCGATATATATATACACCTATAATATACATTTCATACACTCCTTGAAAACCTCTGTTATGAAAATTATAAACAGAGTTGCAATATCCAATGAATTTTGGAAAGAAAAGAATTTTGGCATAAACCTGATATCTTGCTGATCAGGCAAAGATACCAATAAGTAACCTTTTCTACTAGTAGATGGATGAATCCCCCACCGGTCATCACCCTGGCCACATAAGGACCTTGTGCTGGACCGCCATCCGGCCTCTTACGCGTTGATGGACTGCCACCCAGCCGCTTACACATTGATAGACCTTACACCGGCCTGTCGCTTATACCGACTCAATTAGATGGACTTACTTCCCGAACGTTGGGCAAGTAATCAAATTGTTTTCTCAAAACAGCAACCACGTTGCGAATGTAAAATACACCACAGAGTCGGATCCCCCAGGTTTTGAGCGTGTATTTAAATCCCCTTTGAAAGGAAGATCTTAAATATAAAAATGAGTTTTGGGGTCCACTCTAACTTTGAAAATCATTTTGAAGACTCGAAAACATTTTTAAGAATGTTTGGAGTACTGCTGATTTATTAAAATAAATCAGTCCCAATATATTTAGAAAATATCTGAATATTATTATTTAAATAATATTCCCATAAAGAATAATCTTTATAAAAATAATTGAAGTAGAAGTTTTAAAACTCATACTTGAAATGGATATTAAATAGCCAAAGATATACTTATACGAAAGTATAATCTTTATTTGAATAATTGAAAATAAGTTTGATTATCGAGACATTATTCTTTAATAAAATAAAGAATATTATTAAATAATAAGCGGAGTCATAATACCTCAAATAAACCTTATTCGATCAATAGTTTTGAAAACTATATCCATATATATATAAATATATATATATATAATATACTCGGGAACATCGACTCCCGGTTTAGAAATATGTTCACCTTGGGGTCCCCTTTTCTAAGGGTATATGCAAATTACCGCTTATCTCTATCATAGGTATTATGCAACTAATAAGCATTTGAACCAACAGATATATATCAAGATTACGAAGCAGACATGCATATATACCATATCGCATGCTCCAATATATCACAAGAATTTGCTAATAACAATCAAGTATTTATCACAAGATAATGCATATACACATATACATCACAACAACAGTATAATGGGTAGAAAACTTGCCTGAGCGACTGGGGGTTACAAATGGCTCGGGACGAGTCTGGTAACCTATAAACAACATGTAAGTTGGAATTAAACCAAAGTCACTTGTAAATCTATACTTTAACCAAATTAGACTCTAACGCTCGCTTTGCGCTTACTGATTCTCTTAAGTCGCTCGAGTACCCTCGGCTCCACCATTTTTAATAAATTAACCATTACGAGTTTTAAGGCGATTCTTTCGCGAGTAACTTACCAACTGCCTAATCCACTTAACATAATTGCTTCATACTCCCATTTAGTCCTTTAAGGTCTTTAACCTATGTTTCAAAGTAAGGCGAGGGGTAATGGTTCGTTCGCGAAACGTCGTTACTTAAAACGGCCGTTTCTCCTAAACCGTACATCGGAATCAAACGAACCACATATCAAAACGAAGCTCGTAACATGAATATCTAATCATGGCAATGGTCAAAACCTAGCAGGGAGTTCTCGGGTCCTAATGTTATGAACAAAAGCAGTCTAAAGTAAATCGGACATTACGACGGCTATGTTTACGCGATTTTCCAAATTTATACCATTCCAAATCAACCACCAATCAATCCCAATTCATTCATACAACCAAAATCCATCCATATCACACTACAACAGCCCCAACACTTCAAGTTCTCCAATTTATGTTATTCTCAACATGAATTTAAAACTATACTTAAGTCCTTTACTAATCAACAAGACTCAACATTCAATTCACTACAACTCCAACCCAAACTCTAAACCTATAAGCATCAAGCTACTCTTTTACCATAACAATCAAAATCATCCTAATATACGAAGTAAATCTAGGGTTTGGAGATGTTATACCTTCCTTGAAGTGATTGGAGTAGCTAGGAAGCCTTAAGAAGCCTTGTGATGTCTTAGGGATGCTTGGATCAATTAAGGAAGCTTGGAACTTGAATTTTGAAAATTCTTCTTCTTGAAATGAAGAAAAGCCGAGAGCTCCTTGGTTGAAGAAGAAATGATTTTGTGTTTTGCTTTGTTTTGTTTTGGTTGGTTGATTTTCTTTTGATTTGTTTTGGTTAATTACCTTATTAACCTTGAACTTTGTGTGGTTATCATTCATCCACACCTCCTTCCCCCCTATGTCATGCTTATGTCAGCTTATGATGTCATCATCCCTTACTTGCCCTCTTCTTATTGGTTGGATAACCTCATCATCCCTAACCTCCTTGATTAACTTCCTAATTGTATGCCTAATGACCGCTGATCTGTTATACGGTTCGCTTAACTTTCGTTCTCGTTTCTCGTTTGAGGGATCATACCCGGGATCTTATTACTTGGGTTTCCTTAACCTTTCTCAATACATTATAATCCTTTTATGATCCTCTCTTATAATCCTTTAATTTAAATCCTTTTTATCCTGTTACCTTATACTCAATTCTTTCCGTATCTAGTGGATTTCCGGGAAAAATCAAAGTGTTCAGATTTGGATTCTGACGATCTTTACATACACTTATATATCACATAGAGTACCAATAAAATCTCAGAATATCCATAAAAGAATCCCTACATAGTGTGGCATGAAAAGTTTTCTTATTCAGGATAATCTGCAAAATCACTATTCATAAGGGTTTCAAAAATTTCCAAAAATTGGGGTTATTACAAATATTATTTTTGAATATCCAAATACAGATAACACTTAACAATTAATTCACTGAATAGATATTGAACACATATAATAATTATTTAATAGCAAAATAATTACACGATATATCCCGGATATTACATCCTTCCCCCCTTAAAAGGATTCTGTCCTCAGAATCTCCTAAGAATACAAGTGAGGGTACTTTTCTCTCATATCACTTTCTAACTCCCAGGTTGACTCTTCAACCTTTGGGTTTCTCCACAATACTCTTACTAACTTTACCACTTTATTTCTCAATACTTTCTCTCTTTCTTCTAGAATCTCTATCGGACTCTCTACATATGATAAATCTGCCTGAAGCTCTATTGGCTCATATTCTATTATATGCCTGGAGTCTGGATTGTACTTCTTAAGCATTGATACGTGAAAAACATGGTGAATGTGCTCCATGTGCGGTGGTAACGCCAACTCGTAAGCTACTTTGCCAACGCGCTTTAGGATCTCAAAAGGTCCGACATATCTTGGACTTAGCTTCCCTTTCTTTCCAAACCTCGTCAGTCCTTTCCATGGTGATACTTTCAGTAATACCAAGCTTCCTTCTTCAAATTCCATGTCTTTCCTTGACTGGTCTGCATATTTCCTCTGACGATCTTGTGCGGCTATTAATCTCTTCAGGATAATTTCAACAATTTCCTTTATCTGCTGTACCAATTCAGGTCCAAGTCTTTTGCGTTCTCCTACTAAATCCCAATACACTGGAGATCTACATTTACATCCATAAAGGGCTTCATAGGGTGGTATCCCAATGCTGGCGTGATAACTGTTGTTATAAGCAAACTCTATCAGAGGTAAATGCTCGTCCCAACTTCTTTTGAAATCAATAGCACAAACACGTAACATGTCCTCGATTGTCTGGATCGTTCTTTTACTTTGGCCGGCCGTCTGGGGATGATAGGCCGTACTCATATTCAATCTTGTTCCCAAACATTCTTGAAAACTTTTCCAAAATCTTGAATTAAATCTTGGATCTCGATCAGATACGATAGACACAGGAACTCCATGACGAACTACGATTTCCTTTAGGTACATATGGACCAACTTGTCGAGCGAAAATCTTTCATTTATAGGCAGAAAATGAGCTGACTTGGTAAGTCTATCCACTATAACCCAAATGGCATCATGATTAACCCTTGTCCTTGGTAATCCAACTATAAAATCCATGGCAATATGTTCCCACTTCCACTCTGGAATCTCCAATGGCTGTAGCAATCCGCTTGGTCTCTGATGCTCTGCTTTAACTCTCTGACATGTATAATATTTGCTAACCCATTCCGCAATTTCCCTCTTCATATCTGGCCACCAATAATTTTCCTTTAAATCCCTGTACATTTTGGTACTCCCCGAATGGATGGAATATCTTGAACTATGCGCTTCTTGTAAAATTTCATTCTTCAGCTCCGTTACTGGTGGAATCCAAATTCTGGAAGAAAACCTCAGAATACCTTGATCATCCTTTTGTGTGCATAATTTTTCACCTACCAAACGATTTATATCCTGATCCATTACATCTTCCTGACCTTTCTTTATTTTCTCCAACAACTCCGGCTGGAATGTCATACTGTACACTTTTGCTTCCTCAGGCTTGCAAATTCTAATCTCCAATTCAAATTTCTGAAATTCCTTATATATCTCTTCAGGTACTGATAACTCATTTAACCTTTCCTTCCGACTCAATGTGTCTGCTATAATGTTCACTTTACCAGGATGATAGTTAATTGAGCAATCATAATCTTTGATCAACTCTAACCATCTCTTTTGCCTCATATTAAGTTCCTTCTGGGTAAATATATACTTCAAACTTTTGTGATCCGTATAAATCTCACACTTCTCTCCATAAAGGTAATGTCTCCAAATCTTTAAAGCAAACACTATGGCTGCTAGCTCCAAATCATGAGTAGGATACTTCTGTTCATGTGGTTTCAATTGCCTTGACGCATACGCAATCACCTTATCGTGTTGCATTAGAACACATCCTAATCCTTTGTGAGAAGCATCGCTATAAATTACGAAATTCCCTTGGTCGTCTGGAAGTGACAAAATAGGTGCCGTGATTAATCTTCGCTTCAATTCTTGAAAACTTTCTTCGCACTTGTCATTCCATATAAACTTTTCATTCTTTCGTGTAAGCTTTGTCAATGGTGTTGCAATCCTTGAGAAATTCTGGATGAATCGTCGGTAATATCCCGCCAATCCCAAGAAACTTCTTACCTCGGTGGGTGTTCTCGGTCTCTCCCAATTTGTAATTGCTTCGATCTTTGCAGGGTCCACTTTGATCCCTTCATTACTGACTATGTGTCCTAAGAACTGAACCTCCTGTAACCAAAACTCACACTTCGAGAATTTAGCATATAACTTCTTTTTCCTTAAAATCTCCAAAGCTGTTCTCAAATGTTCCGCATGATCCTCTTTCGTCTTTGAATAAATTAAAATATCGTCTATAAACACAATAACGAACTTATCCAAATACTCCTTGAAAATTCTGTTCATCAGGTCCATAAATGCTGCCGGGGCATTGGTCAATCCAAAAGACATTACTAAAAATTCATAATGTCCATACCTTGTTCGAAAAGCTGTCTTTGGTATATCTTCTGGCTTGATCTTCAGTTGATGATATCCCGATCTTAAATCAATTTTGGAGAAGTACTTGGCTCCCTTCAATTGGTCAAACAAATCATCAATTCTAGGTAACGGATACTTGTTCTTGATTGTAAGCTTATTGAGCTCCCTGTAGTCGATGCATAGTCTCATGCTTCCATCTTTCTTCTTGACAAATAATACCGGTGCTCCCCATGGGGACACACTGGGTCTGATTACTCCTTTCTCTAACAGCTCTTGCAATTGCTTCGCTAACTCTTTCATCTCAACGGGCGCCATTCTATACGGGGCCTTGGATACTGGTTCGGTTCCAGGTGCTAAGTCGATCGCAAATTCAATCTCTCTATCTGGAGGAAATCCTGGTAATTCGTCGGGAAACACGTCTGAAAATTCATTCACTACTGGAATATCTTCAAGTTTTGCTGGCTCCTGACTTCTGTCGATCACATATGCTACGAAATGCTCGCATCCTTGCCGTAATAACTTCTTAGCTTGAATCATTGTTAAGAACTTCTTTACTTGCTTCTTTCCCTTTAACGTTACTATCCTTTCGTCTGGCATTTGCACCATTACCTTCTTATTTTGACAATCTATCTGGGCATCATGCTTAGATAACCAATCCATCCCTAATATAATGTCAAATTCTCCTAACTTAAATGGTATCAAATCTACACAAAACTTACTACCAGAGATCTAAATCTCACAATTCCCACAAACTTGGTTAACAGTTACACGTTCTTGATTTGCTAATTCCACAGTCATTATTTCATTTAAATACTCAACTGGGCAATTTAACTTACTAACAAAATCTTGTGAAACAAACGATCGAGTTGCTCCCGAATCTATTAACACTTTGGCACATAAAGAATTCACATTAAGCGTACCTTCCACGACATCCGTATCCTGGATAGCATCCTTCACAGACATGTCAAAAACTCTAGCCCTTGGAGTCTCATTCACTGTTGGGGTAGATCCCATAATCCTCAATGCATTACTGACTGGGGCTGGTGTCTTGCAATCCCTGGCCATATGTCCTGGCTTTCCACATTTGAAACATGTAAATCCAATGGCTGGAACCTTTACTGCTGGATTCTGGATAGGCTGATCCTTATTTGCTGGCTCTCTTGCTGGCTGATTTCGGCACTCCCTCGAATAGTGCCCTTTCTGGTTACATTTGAAACATACCACATTTAACTTATTGCAAACTCCTCCATGCTTCTTTCCACATACTTGACAATCCGAAAAAGTTAGTCTCAACGGATTTGGCTGATTCGCATTAACTGGACGGTTGCCCTGGCTTCCATCGCCTGCATTTTGTCTCTTGAAATTAAAATTTCTTCCTGGCTGAAACTTGCCCTTTTAAAATTTGGAAACTTCCCTGGTTGTGACTGACCTTCATTCCCTTCAAATTTTCTTTTCTTGCTTTCCTTCTCCTTCTGTGACATCTCACTCTCTGTCTCCGCGATCATGGCCTTCTGTACCACTCCTGCATAGGTCTCCAACTCAAAAATAGCTACCTTCCCTCTGATCCATGGCTTCAAACCTTGTTGAAATCTCTTAGCTTTCTTCCTGTCAGTATCCACATACGACGGCACATACCTTGACAATTCCTCCAACTTACTCTCATAATCTGCCACCGACATGTTCCCTTGCTTTAATTCTAAAAACTTCAGCTCCATCTAATCCTGGACAAACTGAGGAAAATACTTTTCTAAAAATAATTCCTTAAACCTCTCCCAAGTAATAACATCTGTACCTTCCAATATCTTCACCATCTCCCACCAATAGGTGGCCTCATTCTTCAAATAGTAACTTGCAAACTCAACCTTCTACTCCTCTTTCACTTTTACCAAGGCGAATGCCTTCTCTATTTCCTTTAACCACACATTTGCTTCAATCGGCTCTAAGGAACCCTTGAATTCTGGTGGGTTTACTGCCTGAAAAGTTTTGAAGGTTACCTGGGGATTGGTCTGCCTTTGTTGTTGTTGTGCCAGGTGAACTGTTTGTTATGCCAAGATTTGAAGAATCTGGGCTATTGCTGGGTCTATGGGTCCTGGGTTCACATTCGGGTTTGTATCATCTTGGTTGTTATTATTGTTGTTGTTGGTTTCTTCATTCTGGGTGTTGGTGCGGGTATTTCTTCTGGGAGGCATTTTTTGTAAAGAATCAAACAACTTATTTAGCTTTTGAATCAAATATTTTGCATAAAAGAAAAGTTTTGTAAAACAGAAATATCTCTTTTTGAAAACAGTTGTAACTAAGTAAATTGCATGTTTCTTTACAGAATATAAACAGTTATGGAAAAAAGGGTACATGGTATCATAGGGTATAACTGGTGCAATAAATAAGGTAAAGTAAAACAGGTGCAATAAAGTAAATGACAGTGCTGGAAAGGAAAAGGTACTGATATATATAGATCAAAAGTTTAGGGTAGTACAAGCGTAAAGACGCTTCGAAAGTAAAAGAAAAAGGGTACAACAACCTACTCACTAGTCAGCATAGCTAGTCTATAAATACAACTCAAAAGTCTACTGATACACACTACACACTACTATACATACTATACAACCATAACAACACTGCTCAGCATCTCCATCTCTAAATCTCTGACTCATGGCAAGTCTGGACCTCCAATCTCTTCAAGCTCCTCTAGAACCCACTTAGCCCACTCCACTAAAAATCAGGGGTGATGTCCTCATGTGTAGCCTCAGCAATCCTCACTGCAGCTACTCTGCGAAATACCTGGAGCCTCTCTCTAAGTCGCCTCTCACCACTCCCAACCTCTCTAGTACGCATGATATGTAGTAACTCCTGAATCTGTCCCTGAAGGAATCGCTGCTCCATAAGGCAAGCCTCAAACTGATGATATGGGACAGGATAGGAAGAGAACTGGAAAGGTACTCCTGTAGCTGAATGACCAGTAAAACCCGAATCAGCAGGTGGGGATCCTCTGACGGGTGGCCTAATGCCTGGGGGTGGAATAGCCTGCAGTGGTACGGGCTGCAATACAGGTGGAGGTAAAATAGCAAATGCTAGTGGAATAACATGACGTGGATCCGATGCTGGTACTCCTCTGAGTGATCAGCTGATACGGGAATAAAAGAGTCGGCCATCGCTGTTATCTGAAATCATATCGCAATATAAGAATCTCGAACCATGACGCGAATTATACTAATACCGGTTATATCGAAGCACTCAACCTCTCGATGTTCTATCTCTCTATTCCTTACTTCTAATCCGAACCCTCTACCCATTCCCGTCAACCTAGGCTTGTGTCAATGACTTATAACCTATAGCTCTGATACCAAACCTGTGGCACCCTCCAAACCCGGGTCAGAAGTTTGGGGTCCACACACACACCTTATTTATAACCTGCTTATAATAATAAAGATAATAATAATATGCAGTGACCCTACTTACCAACTACCATGGATCGCAACAGGTTTAAGTATGCACACAAGCCAAACACACTAATATATTACATATCGATCAAATCCCAACCATTCAAACTCAAACTGAGTATCAAACATTAATACAAACTTTTACAAACTTAAATTATTCCAAAAGAAGCCTATTAGCTCAGCTTCCTCAACCTGAACCCCTAGCTCTCGCGATGGACTGGGGATCCTCGCTACCAACTGGTTCCTTTTTAACTAGAAAGAATATAAACAACATCGCACAAATGAGCTAACTAGCTCAGCAAGTCATAATGACAAAACTGAGAATAATGATCATCAGGTAAATATGGTTATGATATCAAGTGAACAATGGATTATGACTTAAAATTGGATAGTATACTTTTATTTTAAAAACCAAGGTTAGGCTGTTGATCAGTCACGCACTAACCCCGAGCAAAGCACACAGCATTGCTCTAACTACTGGATCCAAGGCACACATTGGCCTAACTTGACCATTATATGGCCTGACCACGAATCTGGTCCATAATTTTATAAAAATAATCCAATTCTAACATAATAACAGAATAAGCAATAATAAACAATAAACATAATCATTAACAACATTGGATGTTCCATAATGAAATGGTTTCAGTGTTCATAAGGATTAATATGGCATTTTCAAAGCTTAGCTGTTGGGTAATGAAAGAATTGGATAACAAAGGAATCGGTGTTTCAAGGTTTCAAGGATTTTGCCTTTCAAAGCATAGGATACAATGGTTTGAGTGTGTGGGTAATTCGATTCAGTGTTCGGTATTTAGTTTGTATGTATTTGTGGAGTAGTATCATATATTTATGGTTCGTGTTTGGGTATACAACAATCAATGGTCTAGAAAGAATCATGTTTACGGCTCAAGATCAAAACTGGAATCAGGGTTTAGGTTTCAGTGCTTCAAAGCACTTGCAATATCAACAAGACTACCAAGTACTACAATATCTCGAGAAAGTTCAGAACACTTGCCTGGTATTAGCTTACTACACTGCACTCGCTTCCAGTCTCAACCGTCTTACTCCTCAACTACCTGTTTCCCTTTCCTACGTCTTGCCTCTTCTGCTCACATATCATAAGCATCTATCATTATTCAACTTATATGATTCTATTCAACACATACTTCTATCTACCCTTCGTTCACCCAAATCCGATTAACGGATTGAAAGTTACGCTATAAACAAGTACACATTGAATATACAGACCGACAGTCAACCAACAAGTCACATATAACACATAATACGTCACATAATCAATGACATGTCATTTATAAAGAAGTTTCGGGTCATAAATAGGCTTTCTGGTAATTAAAATATTTTTAAAACATTTTTCGGAATTAAAACGGGTCGTTGGATCAATTTTGAAGTAATAAACAGGGTTCGGTTGGTCAATTCTGGCTCCGAAACAATTTTATAATAATCATCGAGCCTTGGAAATAATTTAGAATGATATTTTAAAGCTCAAAACTATTTTTTGGAATTTTTAAATCATTTTTAAATAATTAAATCTAATTAAATAATTAATTAAAATCAATTAATAATTAATTAAATCAATAATCAATTAATTTTCGAATTAATTGACCAATTAATCAATTAAAATTTAACTGAAATTAATTAACTAATTAATTTAAATTTATTTTTGAATTAAAAATAATTTTCGGAATTAAAATAATAATTTTTAGAATTTTCAGAAATTAAAAACGAATTTTTATAACAAAAATAAATAGAAAATATGATTTTTAAATAAATTGTAAACAGAAATCCTAAATTTGCAAGTTTTGGAAACCTGGGGGACCAAACTGTATCGTTTTCAAAACTACAGGTACTAAACTGTAATTTTCCAGGGGGTCGCCGGAAATTAATCGGGGGTGGCAGGCGAACTCGCCTCCGGCATCCTCCCACCACCACCACCTCCAGATTTAATCTACACAACACCAGGAACTTGTTCATGCAATCAAATCATTCAAATAACCCCAGACTTGGCCGGAAATTGGCCAAGAACATCGCCGGTTTCCGGCGAACATCGGAAATTTTAAAAACACAACTCCCTTCGATTCAGACATCCTCTGTTAACGAGCTATATACCAATCGATTGCAAATTTCATAAGGAACACAACCCACTATAAATCAACTGCTAATAACCCCTAAATCAAAAAACCCCAAATTTCAATTGAAAACATTCATACGGGTTATAAACCCTAATTTTAAAATTCGAAAATCAAACTCAAATTTGAACATGTTATTGAACTCCAAATCAGACGTATAATATATCAAAATCATCAGGAAAACAAGCTCTACAACATGCAATCATCAAATCATACAAACAATCATCCGAACAAAAATTCATATTTTTAATAAAATTAATTCGAAAATAAATAAAAATATAGAAAATAAACCTTGATTTCTGCAGTAAAACGAAGCTCAGAATCTGATAGAACACTTCAAACTTTGGATTGAGTACTCGAGCTTTGAAAACAGAGATCGGTAACGCCTTCGTTTTGCTGTTTGATTCTTAGAACAGTTTATGAAATTAGGGTTTTTCTCTGAAAATTATATAATTATATGTCTGCAAATGATTTTGATACGAAATAAAATACGGAAAAAACGCTATTTATATTTACGGAAAATTAGTATCCCGTTGGATCATTCCGGATTTAAAACGGTACGTTTATTTATTAAAACTGATCTAATCGGTATCGGTTTTCGGGATAATTATCCAAGTCAGTACAATTTGTACAGCGGTCTTGGTCTCAGCGCCTGGTTACACGTATTACGAGGTGATAATTGTGATAGTTTAATAAAAAGCTCCTGTTTATCGAAAATACGATTTTATTGATTTACCGTAACGAATATTGTATCGAAAATGTTGCGCCGGGACCCGCGCAGGACAAACCGTACGCCGGATCGAAAAAGTCAAAACATGGAAAATGCTCGGAATATTACAATTAGGTTAGAAAGGAATTCTCGGAAGAGTTTCGGGTTACAAAAACGTAACAATGAGTGACGTCGGTTGCTTTCCGTTTTTATAAAATAGATTTTAAATACCCGGAAAAAGATTTTATAAATTTTATATGATTCTTATAAATTCATAAATCAACATAAAAATAATTAGGAAGATATGACAATTATCTATATTTTATTTTGGAGATATAAAAATTAAAATACTCAATTAATATTATTTTTTAATATCCAAATACAGATAACACTTAACAATTAATTCACAGAATAGATACTGAACACATATAATAATTATTTAATAGCAAAATAATTACACGATATATCCCGCATATTACAGTTGAGCTTACAGCCTTGCACAAAATCCATCATTTTGTGGTAGTCACCAGACAGTTGAATCCCCTTGTTCACTAGAGCTGTGAAATTGTTCTTCTTATAGATAAAGCCAGTTTGAGACATGATTTTGACGAATGGTTCCATTGTTAGAGACTAAAAATTGCAGAGAGAGAGAGACGTAATTGCTTTTGAGAAAGAAAGAAGTTATAGCAGATGAATTGAGAATGATAAAAGAAAAGTAATGAAAATGAATTTTGCTTTTATACTCTCTAAAAAATAAACTGACAAAAGTAATAAAGAACCAATCAAATTTGCCCAAAATAGACGTTTAAATTAAAATAAACTGTCAAAATTCTATCAACCATTTGTAGAAATATACTTACAGACTGTAAGTAAACTCGATGGATGATGTTTAGAGAATTAACGACCATGATTTGGACAACTCGACAGATGAGGATAAAACATTTGATCCGTCGGGTTATTAAAATAATCCAGAAAGAATAATTGAATTTAAGATATTATATTCCGACGGATGATCAAACTCGATGGATAATGATCATCCGTCGGGTTATAAATTTTGACTTAGCCAAAATTTCATCCAAGGAAGAAAAATCAATTAAATTTCTGGCTGTATTACAACTTGAAAAAATATCTGAAATAATTCAAGAGTAATTAAGCATACCTAACTCACTTACCAACCATGAAATGGTGGATTCATCCAGTGGCTTGGTAAATATATCTGCAAGCTGTTTTTCACTTGGAACAAAATATAGTTCCACAGTACCATTCATCACATGTTCCCTAATGAAGTGGTACTTGATGTCTATGTGCTTTGTTCTTGAATGTTATACTGGATTTTCAGTGATGGCAATTGCACTTGTGTTATCACAGAAAATAGGAATTCTTTACACTTGCAGACCATAGTCTAGCAATTGGTTTTTCATCCACAAAATCTGTGAACAACAATTGCCAGAAGCAATATACTCAGCTTCAGCTATAGAAGTAGAAACTGAATTTTGTTTTTTACTGAACCAGGACACAAGCTTGTTTCCTAGAAACTGACAGGTTCTTGTTGTACTTTTTCTGTCTATTTTACAACCTAAAATAGCTACTAAATGATATTCTCTAGGATCAGCCTGAAATATAGCACAAAGACAAGTAGCAAACATTATATCTGGCCTACTAGCTATTAAGTACAGAAGTGAACCAACCATGCCCCTATAACTTGAAATATCCACAGACTTTTCAGTAGTGTTTAATTCAAGCTTAGTTCCCGTGTCCATCGTATATCGATCGGATACGATGGACACAGGAACTCCATGACGAACTACGATTTCTTTTAAGTACATATGAACTGACTTGTCCAGTAAAAATCTTCCATTTATAAACAAAAAATGAGCTGACTTGGTAAGTCTATCCACTATAACCCAAATGGCATCATGATTAGCTTTTGTCCTTGGTAACCCAACTATGAAATCCATGGCGATATGCTCCCACTTCCACTCTGGAATCTCCAATGGCTGTAGCAATCCACTTGGTCTCTGATGCTCTACTTTAACTCTTTGACATGTATAACATCTACTAATCCATTCCGCAATTTCCCTCTTCATATCTGGCCACCAATAATTTTCCTTTAAATCTCTATACATCTTGGTACTCCTTGGATGGATTGAATACCTTGAATTCTGAGCTTTCTGTAAAATTTCATTCTTCAACTCCGTCACTGGTGGAATCCAAATTCTATAAGAAAACCTAAGAATACTTTGATCATCCTTTTTGCGTGCACAATTCTTTGCCTACCAAACGATTTATATCCTGATCCATTACCTCTTCCTGACACTTCCTTATCTTCTCTAACAACTCCGACTGAAAAGTCATAATATACATTCTTACTCCTTGTGGATCATGAACCCTGACTTCCAATTCCAACTTCTAGAATTCCATAGATAATTCTTCTGGTACAGTCTCTATGTTCATTCTCTCTCCTTTTTACTTATCTTTTGCCACTACATTTGTTTTTCCTCAAAAGTTCATACTTCAAACTCTTATGGTCCGTATAGATCTTACACCTTTCTCCATACATATCATATTTCCCAATCTCTAAAAGTGAATATTATTACTGCTAGTCCCAAATTATGAGTAGGATACTTCTGCTCATAAGGTTTCGGTTGTCTGGATGCATATACAATACTATATTGTGCCGCATCGACACACATCCGATTCCCTTATGAGAAGCATTACTATGAACTATCAAATCTCCTTAATACTTTCCAATTGATAAAACATATGTTGTAACCATTCTTTCATTTAACTTCGCAAAACTTTCTTCACCCTTCTCCACTTTATAAAAACTTCTTGCTTTTCCTGATTAGCTTTGTCAAAGGTATTGCAAATTTTAAGAAATCTTGAACAAATTTCCGATAATAACCGGCTAATAATAAAACTTCTTACTTTTTTGTTGCTTTTGGTCTTTCTTCATTCATACTATCTTTAAATTTTTCTGCTGAATCCCCTTTTGTCTCCTCCTCACTGACTATCTATGCTAAGAATTATACTTCCGGCCATTAAAGTTTTCACCTGGTAAACTTTTCATACCGCTTCTTTCTTCTTTGACTCCTCAGCTATCATTGTATAGGTTGCATGGTTCTTCTTAAATAACACAAGTACATCTTATCCAGATTCCTCCTTCAAGATTCTACTCATCAAATTTAAATATCACCAGTATATCAGTTCATCCAACTAACATTTCTAGAATTTTATAACATCAGTACTGTGTTCTGAAAATTTTCTTTAATATGTCCATAAGTTCAATATTCACTTGGTAATATACCCAGTCTTAAATCAATCTTATAAAAATACCTTGCTTCCTTCATTTGATCATACAAATCATTGGTTCGAGGTAACAGATATCTGCTCTTGAGAGTAAACTTGTTGAGCCTTCGCTAGTCAACACATAATCTCACACTTCCATCTTTCTTATTAACAAATCCTGCTGGTGCACTTTAGGGGGTACGCTAGGTCTAGTTGCTTCCTCTTCTAATTATCTCCTGCGTTTGCTCTGGTAACTCCTTTATTTTACCTGGTGCCATTTTGTGCGGGGCTTTGGACACTGGCTTCATTTCAGGTGCTAAATCAATCATAAACTCATTTTTTTTATCTAAAGGAAATATTGGTAACTCGTCTGGAAACATATCTTGAGACTATAAAATCTTCAAGTTCGGTTTGCTCCTGACCCTTATATATAATCACCATAGCACTTATATTTTGGTCACTGTAATCTTAAATCATTCTTAACAAGTTCTTTACCTTCCTTTGTCCTCTAAACTTCTTCATGTTCTCATTTGGCATTTTCAGAACTATCTTCCATCACGACTGTCTACCTGGGCATCACACTTGAATAGTTAATCCACTCCTTAGAATAATGTCAAATCCTCTTATCTCAAATGATATCAATTTTTCACAACTTATTACCAGAAATATCGATTCCGTCATTGATACTTACTTATTCAATAATTGCTCGTTCTTAACTTGCTAGTCCTTTAGTCATAATCTTATCAATTCAACAGGGTAATTCATCTTATCAACAAAACCTTGAGAGATATACGATCAAATTGCTCCCACATCTTTCAATACTTTAACGCATAAGGTATCCGCAATAATCATCCACGTCATCACATCCATATTCTAAATAACATATTTCTCAGGAAAATCGCAAATTCTCGTTCTCGGAGACGTATTCCTTATTAAATGTAATAACCCCCAAAATTTTGAACTTTTTGTAACCCTTGTGAATAGTGTTTTAGCTGAATGAGAAAAATTTTCATGCCACACTATGTAGGGGTTCTGTTATGGATATTCTGAGATTTTATTAGTACTCTATATGGTATATAAGTGTATGTAAAGATCGTCAGAATCCAACTCCGAACACTTTGATTTTTCCCGGAAATCCACTAGATACGGAAAGAATTGAGTATAAGGTAACAGGATAAAAAGGATTTAAATTAAAGGATTATAAGAGAGGATCATAAAAGGAATATAATATATTGAGAAAGGTTAAGGGAACCTAAGTAATAAGATCCCGGGTATGATCCCTCAAACGATAAACGAAAATGAAAGTTAAGCGAACCGTATAACAGATCAGCGGTCATTAGGCAAACAATTAGGAAGTTAATCAAAGAGATTAGTGGGGATGATGTCATCCAACCAATAGAAAGAGGACAAAGGAGGGATGATGATATCATAAAGTGATGCAAGAATGCCATAAGAGGGAAGGAAATGTGGTGGAATATTAACCACACAAAAATCAAGGTTAAATTGGTAATTAACCAAAAACAAATCAAATATTCAACCAACCAAGCCAAACAATTCATTTTTCATCAAAACAAGAACACAAGGCATTTTATTTTCTTCATGCTCTCGGCTTTTGCCATTTCCAAGAGAAACAAATTTCAAAACTCAAGATCAAGGCTTCCTAAATTGGTAAGATAATTCCCTAGTCATCCTTATGCATAGTTATGGCTATCTTATGAGTTTAAGCCTTCAATTCTTTCTCAATCTTCTTCAAGAAATCAATGAAGAAGACAATGAATAGTGACTTCAAGAATCTTAACTTGATTTTCTTGTTTTTCCTTTAAGATCCAAGCTTTCCTAAGACTCCTCAAGGCTTCCTAAGGCTTCCTAGCTACTCCCACCACTTCAAGGAAGGTATATCATCTCCAAACCCTAGCTTTAATTTGTATATTAGGTTGATTATGGTTATGAGGGTAAAGAGTAGCTTGAAACTTGTTTGTTTAAGAGTTTGGGTTGGAATGGTGGTGATTGATTTGTTGAAATCTTAAGATTTGGTTAAAGAATGTAGTATAATTTAAATTCAAGTTTTAGGAGTAAGTAAATGGATTATAATGAGTTGGTTTGGGGCTGTTGTAATGTATTTTGGATGGAGTTTTGATTGGGTTGTGAATTGGGGTTGAATTGTGGTTGTTTTGAGTTGGTTTAAATTTGGGAAATCGCGTAAACATAGCCGTCGTAATGTCCGATTTACTTTAGACTGCTTTTGTTCATAACATTAGGACCCGAGAACCCCCTGCTAGATGTTGACCATTTCCATGTTTAGATAGTTCATGTTACGAGCTTCGTTTTGATATGTAGTTCGTTTGATTCCGATGTACGGTTTAGGAGAAACGACCGTTTTAAGTAACGGCGTTTCGCGAACGAAACTTTTCCCCTCGCCTTACTTTGAAACATAGGTTAAAGACGAAAAAGGGTTAATTAGTGTATGAAACAATTATGGTAATAGTGTTAGTCAGTTGGTAAGACACTCGCGAAGGAATCGCCTTAAAACTCGTAATGGTTAATTTATTAAAAATGGTGGAGCCGAGGGTACTCGAGTGACTTAAGAGAATCAGTAAGCGCAAAACAAGCGTTAGAGTCTAAGTTAGTTAAAGTATAGATTTACAAGTGACTTTGGTTTAATTCCAACTTACTTGTTGTTTATAGGTTACCAGACTCGTCCCGAGCCTTTTATCACCCCTAGTCGCTCAGGCAAGTTTTCTACCCGTTATACTGTTGTTGTGATGTATACACTTGTATATGCATTATCTTGTAATAGATGCATGATGGTTATATTAGCAAATTCTTGCGATATATTGTAGCATGTGATATGGTACATATGCATGCCTGTTTCGTATTCTTGCCATATATATCTGTTGGTTCAGTTGATAATACCTATGCTAGAGAATAGCGGTAATTTGCATATACCCTTAGTATAGGGACTCAAAGGTGAAAACATTTTCTAAAACCGGGAGTCGAGGATCCCCAGTAGATTTTATATATATATATATATATATTTATATATATATGGTTATAGTTTTCACAACTATTAATCGAATAAGGGTTATTCGATAACTTTATATTATTTATTGAATATTATTTCGAATATCCATTCGAGGGCTCATGACTCCTTTTATTTTATTAATTGAATATTATTTGAATATTCATTTGAGGATGTATGACTCCTTTATTTTATTTAATGAATATTATTTATAATATTCATTCGAGGTATTATGACTCTGCTTATTACTGAAATATATTCTTTATTTTATTAAAGAATAAGGTGTCAATAATCAAACTTATTTTCGATTATTCAAATAAAGATAGTACTTTCATATAAGTATATCTCTTTGGTTATTTAATATCCATTTCAAGTATAAGTTTTAAAACTTCTACTTCGATTATTTTTATAAGGATTATCTTTATGAGAATTTTATTTAAATAATAATATTCAGATATTTTCTAATATATCGGGACTGATTTATTTTAATAAATCAGCAGTACTCCAAACATTCTTAAAAATGTTTTCGAGTCTTCAAAATGATTTTTAAAGTTAGATTGGACCCCAAAACTCATTTTTTTTCATATTTAAGATCTTCCTTTCACAGGGGATTTAAATACTCGCTCAAAACCTGGGGGATCCAGCTCTGTGGTGCATTTTACATTCGCAACTTGGTTGCTGTTTTGAGAAAACAAATGAATTGATTACTTACCCAACGTTCGGGAAGTAAGCCCATCTAATTGAGTCGGCATAAGCGACAGGCCGGGGTACGGTCTATCAAAGTGTAAGTGGCTGGGTGGCAGTCCATCAACGCGTAAGAGGCCGGGTGGCGGTCCAGCACAAGGTCCTTATGTGGCCAGGGTGATGACCGGTGGGGGATTCATCCATCTACTAGTAGAAAAGGTTACTTATTGGTATCTTTGCCTGATCAGCAAGATATCGGGTTTATGCCAAAATTCTTTTCATTTCCAAAATTCATTGGATGTTACCAACTCTGTTCATACTTTACATAACAGAGGTTCCAGGAAATGTTTAAGAGATATATATGTGGATATATATCGGGACTAAATAAAGTATCTCGTAACTTTATTTCATTCAATAATATTTCAAAGATTGAATCTATTCAAGTCTTAACTTGTGGTCTCATCTATGGGATGACCTTTTTTTTAAACCTATAATACTTTGAACAGTGGTAGTTCAAGTAGCCTTATAAATGATATAAGTATAGTGAAGTATTTGGTAACTTCATCTTCCTTTAAGCTTATATCCAGTAAGTAATTATCTTACTTTTGATAAAGGTTTTCAGTAAGTTATCTATTAGATACTTGCATTATTGATTACACTATATATTATCTTGCGAGCTGTAATGCTCACTCTTGCTTTATTTCTTCATCACACAACAACAGTTAGGAAGGATGGCCAGACTCAAGCAGACCCAGCACAAGAGCGTGGGAAGCGCCCCGCGCCTTCCCGTTGAGATCATAGCTGCTATAGTTGCAGAGGTAGATCTATCTGTAGATTAGACCATCTACTTTTGAGAATCAATTATGTATAATTATAACTTGTGGCAGATAATGGCAATTAATTGTAAACTTATTAAGTAATCATTTTGGGTTGTAATAACTTTTAATTGTGGATTCAAGGACTTGTACTTATTTCAATTTCATCTCTGAGACTATAACGGGTTGTGGTGTGTGTTAGTGTGGGGTCACAGCATGAGGTTAATTATTATTAATTAAGTGAAGTGATATTGTGGAAAGAAAGACCGTGACGACCCGGATCCCCGATCCCGGATCTGGGGGTGTTACAGAAATGGTATCAGAGCTAAGCGTTATAAACCTCAGAGATGATGCGACGATATAATAACAAACTCACAAAGATAATAAGAACTCTTGCCAAGTTCATGGTCGGACTACTTAAAGTAGTGCTGACAGTTAAAACCCTTACGGGAACTCTTATAAGTATCATGATAGTAAATTAGCTCGTTTAATGTGTAGGCGCCTGAGATAGAGGACCCTGAGATGTTCGAGTGTGAGCATGATGAGGCACTGCTAGATGTTGAGGATCAGGAGGAGCCTGAGATGGAGGAGGATGAGGAGGACCCCTCAGAGGAGTCAGAGACAGAGGTCATTGCTATTCCAGATGAGGAGGACCCAGATGAGGTCCCAGTAGTTGAGGAGCGTGTCGGACCTATGGTAGTGTATGCTGGTACCCCTTTACCCACACTTCCGGTGGTCAGAGCTCCTACCCCTCCACCACTATCTTGGATCCCTTATGATGAAAGCTCAGAGACCCATACTTCCGAGCCTAGGCAGACTGAGGAGGCACCCCCAGCGGCTCCGGATTCACCATCTCTTGACCCTGCCCACAGGCAGTCTTCGTTAGCCCATGGCTATGTTCAGGATGTACTGAGGACCCGATTGGCTGTTGCTGAGGCCCGACTGGATGAGGCCAGGAGGGAGTTGGATGCGGAGAGGGCGGGTAGGCATACCCGAGCTTATGAGACTAGGGCTGCTATACCCCGATCCTTGAGGAGGGAGCTGACGGGGATAAAGCTCACGTCCCGAGCGAGACTCAGATCTCTCCAGGGGACAGGCATGGTAGGATCTCCAGGCGGCAGGCCGACTATATCTTCCGTCGTGCGATGGAAAGGGTATGGGAGCTGACCCGCTCCGGTGTGTGATTCAGGACCGACGATGGGATAGTCTAGTTGTCTAGTTAGCCGAGGCCTTAGTAAGAGCCAATTTTCCGGGATAGTTGACTTGTATATAGCATCCCTTTTTCTGACTAGACAGATAGACTCTTGTGTATCACTTTTGGGACAGATGGCTGTAGCACTGTTGTACTTTTGACCAGATCAAACTATGTATTTCTCGCATTATGTATATATTTGTTTCCTTTCGGTTCAGTTCCTTAGTGACGAGGTCACTGTTTTTATCATTATTATTACTGCACTTCTTATTAGAACTGTGATAATGTAATATAATTGTGAGATACGTTCTCCCCATTATAGAGCTGTGCAAGGCACAATGTTGTATATGATTGTGACCTAATGTTGAATTTCCCAATAATTTTTTTTATTATCAGTATCATGCCGCCAAGAAAGATTGGAACTAGGGCGAACCCTGGATCTGAGGACCAGGGAAGCCATAACCAGGATGATAGGAACCAGGAACACAGTGAAGAGGAAGACGAGGATTATGTGGAACAGGATGACTCCCAGTATGAAGAGGAAGAGGAAACATATGATGTTGAGGGATTTGAGATAGAGGCTGAAGAAGGAGAAACTGAGGTTGAGCAACCAGTACCAAACCCAGGCATGGATCCCATGGGCCAGTTCATGCAACTCCTAAGGCAGAACTTGGAACGTCAACCCAACCCACCCCCTCAAGGAAATAACAATGTTGTGGCAAACTCTTTCAGGGCTTTTAAGTCCCTTAAGCCCTCTGAGTTCCACGGATCAGCCGACCCAGTTGAGGCAAGGGCATGGTTAAAGGAAATGGAGAAATCCTTTGAGATTTTGAGTACCGATGAGGCACAGAAGACTGTATTTGCTACCTACCTTCTGAAAGGAGAGGCTAACTACTGGTGGGAGGCCAAGAAAAACATGGAGACAGATGCTATCATAACCTGGGAGAGGTTCAGTCAGTTATTTCTGGGGAAGTATTTCCCGAGGTTTATGGAAAACCAGATGGAGCTCAAGTTCTTAGAGCTAAAGTAGAATAACTTATCTGTAGCAGAGTACGAAGCGAAATTTACTGAGTTATCAAGGTTTTGCCAGAGTTTGTGAGCACCGAGGAAAAGAAAGCTAGGAGGTTTCAGCAGGGACTGAAACCGTGGATTCAGAATAGGGTGGCAATCCTTGAGCTTACGGATTATGCCACTCTGGTGCAAAAGGCAACAATTGTAGAAGCTGGAAGTGAACAGATACAGAAGGAAAGAGAAAAGAAGGGAATAAAGAGGAAAAGTATGAGCATGGGTGGGGGTTCAGCAGGAAGGAGTTTCCCAACTAGATTTAATCGAAGAGCAGTGTCCCTACCGGGAAAGAACACCGGGTTTAAGCGGCCAGTGAGCGTGAATGTGAGCCAGAGTGGCCAGAAGTCAAGAATGTCCTATTCCAACCAGTCTCGACCCCCATTGCCAGCCTGTAACACTTGTGGAAGGATGCATTCTGGGGAGTGTAAAGGAAAGCCGGTAATCTGCTTCAAGTGTGGTCGAGAGGGTCACTATTCGGACAAGTGCACTTCGCCAACCCCCATTACCCGCCCAACCACCACTTGTCATCAGTGTGGATGCCCGGGTCATTTGAAGAGGGAATGCCCAATGAACAAACCAGCAGTTTCGGGAGCAAGCAGGGCTGCTTCTAATAAGCCACCTACTGTAAGGACTTTTAACATGACAGTCCAGGATGCTATGAAAGATTCAGATGTGATAGCTGGTACCCTTTCTCTAAATTCAGTCAGTGCAAACGTTTTATTTGATTCGGGAGCAACTAAATCTTTTATATCAAGGGACTTTGCGCGTAAATTAAGACTTAAAGCTGAACCCTTGATAGAACCCTTACAAGTAGAAATAGCCAACCATGAAGTTATTCTTGTTAATCTGATTCACCCCACCTGTGAGTTAGGCATAGGGGGACAATCTTTCAGTGTTGATCTGATTCCTTTTAAGTTAGGGGAATTTGATATAATTTTGGGAATGGACTGGCTATCTAGCAATGATGCTCAGATAGACTGTAAAGGGAAGAAAGTTAAGTTAAATATCTCAGGGAAGAAAGAAGTTATATTTA
The DNA here is from genome assembly GCF_009905375.1 of Apium graveolens. Taxonomy (NCBI): domain Eukaryota; kingdom Viridiplantae; phylum Streptophyta; class Magnoliopsida; order Apiales; family Apiaceae; genus Apium; species Apium graveolens. The sequence continues at coordinate 304,461,208 of NC_133648.1, read as the reverse complement.
GAGGAAAGAGGCAGACGCAGAAATTTTTGACTATGGCCCAGGCCAGAAGGATGCTACGAAAAGGAAATGAGGCCTACCTAGCCTATGTGGTGGACACGCAGAAGGAGGTGCCCAACTTACAAGATATTCCAGTAGTCAACGAATTTGAAGATGTATTCCCACAAGACCTTCCGGGATTACCACCCGATAGAGTGATTGAATTTGCTATTGAATTGGCCCCCGGGACGGCGCCAGTTTCAAAAGCACCTTACCGGTTAGCCCCGTTAGAAATGAAGGAATTAGCTATCCAATTGCAGGAACTCTTGGATAAGGGTATGATAAGACCCAGTGTGTCTCCGTGGGGAGCACCAGTTTTATTTGTTAAGAAGAAAGATGGGAGCATGAGGCTGTGCATCGACTATCGAGAGTTTAACAAGCTAACCATAAAGAACAGGTACCCATTACCTAGAATAGACGATCTGTTCGACCAGCTAAAGGATACTGTTTATTTTTCCAAAATTGACCTGAGAACTGGATATCACCAACTAAAGATTAAACCTGAAGATATTTCCAAGACAACATTCTGTACCAGGTATGGGCATTATGAGTTCTTGGTAATGTCCTTTGGATTAACCAACGCCCCAGCGGCTTTCATGGATTTAATGAATAGAGTATTTAAGAAGTACTTGGACAAGTGTGTGATAGTTTTTATCGATGATATTTTGATCTACTCAAGGACTGAGGCAGAACATGCAGAGCATTTGAGGATAGCTCTAGGAATACTCAGAGAGGAACAGTTGTATGCCAAATTCTCGAAGTGTGAATTCTGGCGAAATGAAGTACAGTTTTTAGGACATGTGATCAATAAAGAAAGAGTATTGGTCGACCCCTCCAAGATAGAGGCGGTCTCAAATTGGGAAAGGCCAACCACACCCACAGAGGTAAGGAGTTTCATAGGATTGGCCGGCTACTATCGTAGATTTGTACAAGACTTTGCGAAGATCACAGCCCCTTTAACACGACTTACTCGTAAGACAGAGAAGTTTGAATGGACGGAGAAATGCGAGAACAATTTTCAGGAATTAAAGAAAAGGTTGTTAACGGCCCCGGTGTTGGCATTGCCGGACGGAAAAGGAGATTTTGTGATATATAGTGACACGTCGCACAAAGGATTAGGGTGTGTGCTTATGCAGCACGGTAGAGTGATTGCGTATACATCGTGACAACTGAAGGAATACGAGATTAGATATCCTACTCATGACCTTGAGCTCGCGGCAATAGTATTTGCCTTAAAAATTTGGAGGCACTATTTGTATGGAGAGAAGTGCGAGATTTTCACAGACCATAAGAGCCTCAAGTACATATTTACGTAGAAAGAGCTCAACATGCGCCAGAGGAGATGGTTAGAACTAATCAAGGACTATGATTGTGAGATTCTCTATCATCCGGGGAAAGCCAATGTGGTGGCTGATGCCCTTAGTAGAAAGGAAAGACTCAGAATGATAACGACTTCAGAGGAGTTAATCAGGGATTTTGAAAGAATGGAAATAGAAGTAAAGATAACCGGAACCGGAACTGAAAAGCTTTTTGAGATCTCAATGCAGCCAGAGTTATTGGAAAAGATCCGATTGTGCCAAGAGAAAATAATGAATGAAGGTAGAAACTCAATGACTGGAGAGGAGATCCATACTGAGAAAGATGATAAAGGGATAATGAGGTACTCTTACCGGATTTGGGTTCCGAACGTTCAAGAGCTTAAAGATGAGATTTTGGATGGAAGCCATAGTTCAAGGTATTCCATTCACCCGAGAAGTACCAAGATGTATAGGGATTTGAAGGAATATTACTGGTGGCCCAACCTGAAGAGGGACGTAGCAGAATGGGTAAGCAAATGTTTGACTTGCCAAAGAGTTAAGGCAGAGCACCAGAGACCCAGTGGACTTTTACGACCCCTGGAGATTCCCGAGTGCAAATGGGAACAGATAGCGATGGATTTTGTTGTAGGCTTGCCAAGGACGAAAGCCAATCATGACGCCATATGGGTAATTATAGACCGACTGACAAAGTCAGCCCATTTCATTCCTATCAATGAGAGATACACAGTCGATAGACTGGTGGACATTTACCTTAAGGAAATAGTGACGCGACATGGAGTCCCAGCGTCCATTGTCTCAGACCGAGACCCCAGGTTCAACTCCAGATTTTAGAGGAGCTTTCAAGAATGTGCGGGGACCAAGTTAAATATGAGTACCGCGTACCATCCCCAGACGGATGGGCAGAGTGAAAGGACCATCCAGACACTAGAGGATATGTTGAGAGTCTGTGCAATAGACCTTAAAGGAAGTTGGGATGACCACTTGCCGTTGATCGAATTTTCTTATAACAATAGCTTTCATGCTAGCATCGGAATGCCACCTTATGAGGCCCTGTACGGAAGAAGGTGTCGATCTCCCTTATACTGGGATGAAGTAGGAGAGCGGAAGATGCTCGGACCCGAAGTTATCCAAAGGACCAAAGACATAGTGGATCTTATCAGAGGACGGCTTGTAACAGCCCAAGACAGACAGAAGAAATATGCAGACCTAGCCCGAAAGGACAAGGAATATGAAGTCGGGGACTTAGTACTGCTAAAGGTATCCCCTTGGAAGGGATTAATGAGGTTCGGAAAGAAAGGAAAACTAAGCCCAAGATACATTGGACCTTTTGAGATATTAAGACGGATTGAAAAGTTAGCTTACGAGCTAGCCTTACCCCCTAACTTGCAACAAGTTCATAATATGTTCCATGTGTCAATGCTAAGGAAGTATCATCGGGATGCCAGACACATAGTGGAGTGCGAGCAGGTGGATATGCAACCAGATCTGACTTACGTGGAGAAGCCAGTAAGGATTATAGATAAGAAGGAGCAGGTGCTTCGGAACAAAGTGATCAAGCTAGTCAGAGTACTATGGCAGAATCATAATGTGGAAGAATCAACTTGGGAACTAGAGAGCGCAATGCTAGAAAAGTACCCCCATTTGTTTTCTATTTGATTCCGGGACGGAATCCTTTTAAGGAGGGGAGACTGTAATAACCCCAAAAAATTTTGAACTTTTTGTAACCCATGTGAATAGTGTTTTAGCTGAATGAGAAAACTTTTCATGCTACACTATGTAGGGGTTCTGTTATGGATATTCTGAGATTTTATTAGTACTCTATATGGTATATAAGTGTATGTAAAGATCGTCAGAATCCAATTCCGAACACTTTGATTTTTCCCGGAAATCCACTAGATACGGAAAGAATTGAGTATAAGGTAACAGGATAAAAAGGATTTAAATTAAAGGATTATAAGAGAGGATCATAAAAGGAATATAATATATTGATAAAGGTTAAGGGAACCTAAGTAATAAGATCCCGGGTATGATCCCTCAAACGATAAACGAAAATGAAAGTTAAGCGAACCGTATAACAGATCAGCGGTCATTAGGCAAACAATTAGGAAGTTAATCAAAGAGATTAGTGGGGATGATGTCATCCAACCAATAGAAAGAGGACAAAGGAGGGATGATGACATCATAAATTGATGCAAGCATGACATAAGAGGGAAGGAAATGTGGTGGAATATTAACCATACAAAAATCAAGGTTAAATTGGTAATTAACCAAAAACAAATCAAATATTCAACCAACCAAGCCAAACAATTCATTTTTCATCAAAACAAGAACACAAGGCATTTTATTTTCTTCATGCTCTTGACTTTTGCCATTTCCAAGAGAAACAAATTTCAAACCTCAAGATCAAGGCTTCCTAAATTGGTAAGATAATTCCCTAGTCATCCTTATGCATAGTTATGGCTATCTTATGAGTTTAAGCCTTCAATTCTTTCTCAATATTCTTCAAGAAATCAATGAAGAAGACAATGAATAGTGACTTCAAGAATCTTAACTTGATTTTCTTGTTTTTCCTTTAAGATCCAAGCTTTCCTAAGACTCCTCAAGGCTTCCTAAGGCTTCCTAGCTACTCCCACCACTTCAAGGAAGGTATATCATCTCCAAACCCTAGCTTTAATTTGTATATTAGGTTGATTATGGTTGTGAGGGTAAAGAGTAGCTTGAAACTTGTTTGTTTAAGAGTTTGGGTTGGAATGGTGGTGATTGATTTGTTGAAATCTTAAGATTTGGTTAAAGAATGTAGTATAGTTTAAATTCAAGTTTTAGGAGTAAGTAAATGGATTATAATGAGTTGGTTTGGGGCTGTTGTAATGTATTTTGGATGGAGTTTTGATTGGGTTGTGAATTGGGGTTGAATTGTGGTTGTTTTGAGTTGGTTTAAATTTGGGAAATCGCGTAAACATAGTCGTCGTAATGTCCGATTTACTTTAGACTGCTTTTGTTCATAACATTAGGACCCGAGAACCCCCTTCTAGATGTTGACCATTGCCATGTTTAGATAGTTCATGTTACGTGCTTCGTTTTGATATGTAGTTCGTTTGATTCCGATGTATGGTTTAGGAGAAACGACCGTTTTAAGTAACGGCGTTTCGCGAACGAAACTTTTCCCCTCGCCTTACTTTGAAACATAGGTTAAAGACCAAAAAAGGTTAATTAGTGTATGAAACAATTATGGTAAGAGTGTTAGGTAGTTGGTAAGATACTCGCGAAGGAATCGCCTTAAAACTCGTAATGGTTAATTTATTAAAAATGGTGGAGCCGAGGGTACTCGAGTGACTTAAGAGAATCAGTTAGCGCAAAACAAGCTTTAGAGTCTAAGTTAGTTAAAGTATAGATTTACAAGTGACTTTGGTTTAATTCCAACTTACTTGTTGTTTATAGGTTACCAGACTCGTCCCGAGCCTTTTATCACCCCCAGTCGCTCAGGCAAGTTTTCTACCCGTTATACTGTTGTTGTGATGTATACACTTGTATATGCATTATCTTGTAATAGATGCATGATGGTTATATTAGAAAATTCTTGCGATATATTGTAGCATGTGATATGGTACATATGCATGCCTGTTTCGTATTCTTGCCATATATATCTGTTGGTTCAGTTGATAATACCTATGCTAGAGAATATCGGTAATTTGCATATACCCTTAGTATAGAGACTCAAAGGTGAAAACATTTTCTAAAACCGGGAGTCGAGGATCCCGAGTAGATTTTATATATATATATATTTATATATATATGGTTATAGTTTTCACAACTATTAATCGAATAAGGGTTATTCGATAACTTTATATTATTTATTGAATATTATTTCGAATATTCATTCGAGGGCTCATGACTCCTTTTATTTTATTAATTAAATATTCATTTGAATATTCATTTGAGGATGTATGACTCCTTTATTTTATTTAATGAATATTATTTATAATATTCATTCGAGGTATTATGACTCCGCTTATTACTGAAATATATTCTTTATTTTATTAAAGAATAAGGTGTCAATAATCAAACTTATTTTCGATTATTCAAATAAAGATAGTACTTTCATATAAGTATATCTTTGGTTATTTAATATCCATTTCAAGTATAAGTTTTAAAACTTCTACTTCGATTATTTTTATAAGGATTATCTTTATGAGAATATTATTTAAATAATAATATTCAGATATTTTCTAATATATCGGGACTGATTTATTTTAATAAATCAGCAGTACTCCAAACATTCTTAAAAATGTTTTCGAGTCTTCAAAATGATTTTTAAAGTTAGAGTGGACCCCAAAACTCATTTTTTTCATATTTAAGATCTTCCTTTCACAGGGGATTTAAATACTCGCTCAAAACCTGGGGGATCCAGCTCTGTGGTGCATTTTACATTCGCAACTTGGTTGCTGTTTTGAGAAAACAAATGAATTGATTACTTACCCAACGTTCGGGAAGTAAGCCCATCTAATTGAGTCGGCATAAGCGACTGGCCGGGGTACGGTCTATCAAAGTGTAAGTGGCTGGGTGGCAGTCCATCAACGCGTAAGAGGCCGGGTGGCGGTCCAGCACAAGGTCCTTATGTGGCCAGGGTGATGACCGGTGGGGGATTCATCCATCTACTAGTAGAAAAGGTTACTTATTGGTATCTTTGCCTGATCAGCAAGATATCGGGTTTATGCCAAAATTCTTTTCCTTTCCAAAATTCATTGGATGTTACCAACTCTGTTCATACTTTACATAACAGAGGTTCCAGGAAATGTTTAAGAGATATATATGTGGATATATATCGGGACTAAATAAAGTATCTCGTAACTTTATTTCATTCAATAATATTTCAAAGATTGAATCTATTCAAGTCTTAACTTGTGGTCTCATCTATGGGATGACCTTTTTTTTTAAACCTATAATACTTTGAACAGTGGTAGTTCAAGTAGCCTTATAAATGATATAAGTATATTGAAGTATTTGGTAACTTCATCTTCCTTTAAGCTTATATCCAGTAAGTAATTATCTTACTTTTGATAAAGGTTTTCAGTAAGTTATCTATTAGATACTTGCATTATTGATTACACTATATATTATCTTGCGAGCTGTAATATTCACTCTTGCTTTATTTCTTCATCACACAACAACAGTTAGGAAGGATGGCCAGACTCAAGCAGACCCAGCGCAAGAGCGTGGGAAGCGCCCCGCGCCTTCCCGTTGAGATCATAGCTGCTATAGCTGCAGAGGTAGATCTATCTGTAGATCAGACCATCTACTTTTGAGAATCAATTATGTATAATTATAACTTGTGGCAAATAATGGTAATTAATTGTAAACTTATTAAGTAATCATTTTGGGTTGTAATAACTTTTAATTGTGGATTCAAGGACTTGTACTTATTTCAATTTCATCTCTGAGACTATAACGGGTTGTGGTGTGTGTTAGTGTGGGGTCACAGCATGAGGTTAATTATTATTAATTAAGTGAAGTGATATTATGGAAAGAAAGACCGTGACGACCCGGATCCCCGACCCCGGATCTGGGGGTGTTACATTAAAGTAGATTCTCTTGACTCTTAGTGCATCCCTGGCTAGGGCTAGTGATTTGCAATTCTCGCCAAATGCCCTTGTTTCCTTTCCATGCATGAGAGGTAGATGGGACTTTACCCGCTTGGTGTATAATACGTTGGCTTCTATTTGAAAAGCCCTCGCAAAGAACAACTGTACGATGAAACAACTAGAAGGATTCACAATTTTAATAAACTTAGAGTTGAAAAAAAAGAAGAAGTAATGATTTGAATATGAATGAGACAACCACATTGGTACTTGAGATGGCCAGTCTTTCATACCGTATGGCATACAATACATGATTAGGTGGCGTCCCACCCGACTCTTCATCATTCCGACAAAGTGTCTCATCATAACACTGTTTGTCCCAATCAGAAAGCAAAACTTGAGGGGAACAATTAAATTCAAAAAGAATGCAAAATCCTCCTTTTTGATATCATCAGAAAGAATTTATTAAGAAAAGGAGTTCATACATTTTTACGAATTAAAAAAGAATATACGCTGTAATGTTGAGGATAAGAATGATACCATTGGTCACCATCCACATTTGACATGTATTCATCTTTTGAGCTTGTTCAATCATATCCCAATTGTGTTATATAACAACTTTAGAAAGTATGCTGAAATGCTTTTGCAACTAAACATTATGGTAGATTCTTACTTTTTAAGTCTTGCGTCTGTAACATCGCATCTACACGTATAATACTTTTAAAATTCGATCATAATGGCGTTCTTATCAGATAACCTTGAGTTTCCTCTTTTTAATTTAGAATAACCATGAATCATTCATCATAACGATTCTTTTTTTGATAATATTCTTCTTTTAGAAAAGTCTGGAAATCTTCACAATCTTCTTGGGTCATGCTCAGGCTTCCGTTAAATCAATAAATTCCTTGAACTCTGATAACCCCAGTAATTGGATGAATAGTTACTCCGTATGTTGGTTCTGTTGTTAATCTTATCAAACAATACTTGCACCTTACTATTAGAAATAATCAACTTCTTCGTAATCGCAGGTTACCTCGTTCCCCGAATTAGCAATACTAAGTCTGAAACAACATCCTTCCAGGTAATCCGGGTCTTTTAACAAACAAGAAACTCAAGTAGTAACTTGACAACCAATGTTTAAAACTTATTTTATTCCAAAAAGGTTTTTTTTTAAAAAAAATTTATAAGGGAAAAATCTTTCTCGAAAACTTGTTAAAAATGTTGAAAATCACACATCTAGTTGTCCTCACTATATGAGTTGGTTGTTGTCCTTCTTATAACCAGATACCAAGTTAAAGAAATAACCACGCAAAGGTCCATTCACTTCCATTTGTCTCCTCTCATTCCTTGGGTCCATTACCTTCCTTAATCGATGAAAACTTCAGCAATCGTTGCATATTATCTTATTCATGGCTTTATTTCAAAGCTCCCATACTGGTAGTACGCCTATCATCATCTTTGCAGTCATTAAGTGGAACAGGTTTATCCAACAGCCAACAAGTCTATTTCATAAAACAAAGTTTGCTTATGTCACGTCACATCACTACTTATATATCACATTTATCATAGCACCATCATCTAATTCTACGAAAATTCCATATCTATACTTTTCTCTCTAACTCATTCAAAATTCCTCTAGTCCAATCCATAACTAATCAAGGGTAGTCTATTCACTAGTGGCCCCATTTAATCTGATAGAAGCCATCCTCCGAAACACGTAAATCTTCTTTCCAAACTCCTTCTCACCTTTATTAATATCTCATGTACTTACCATTTACTGTAGCTATCGTATCCCTTGTCGCAAATAATGTTGTTCCATAAGACAGGTTTTTAAACTGGGGGTGTAGAACATGGTGTAGAGTAAACTGAAAAGATACATTCATAGTTGAATGTACAAAAGAACAAAAATAAGTGAATGAAGGTTCTTGAATAGGTAGCCTCGTATCAAGAGGTGATAGAATAGCGTGGAATAACTTGGAGAGGCGCAACTGTCATAACAGAAGGTAATACCATTAATACCGATGGAAGAATAAGGTGCAAATCAAATTTAGAAAAAGATGACGATCCTCAAATGGAAGGCTCCAAACGATCAGATGATGCAGGAAAATCAGGATCTGCTATTGTCGTTGTCTGGAAATCACGTCGCAAGCTAAGAATCCCGAATCGCAACACGAACCGTGCCGGAGACCTACTATACAATCGCACTCAACCTCACGATAACTTTTCTTTCTATTTCCTATTCCTAATCCTAACCCTTTACCCAATCCCGATAATCTAGGCTTGTTTCAGTGACTTATAACATGTAGCTCTGATACCAACCTGAACATACTCAATATATAAACCTGTATATGAAATATTATTTGCAATGACCCTGCTTTACATAACCACGGACCGTAACAGGTTAAAGTATAAAACAAGCCACAACCTTAATTTTTATTACAACGTACCAAATCCCAACTACGTAAACTTACAACTGATAATGAAATTACTCTTACAATCTTACTATCTCACTACTGCGATAAGCTCCCGCTAGCTCGATCCAACATAATCTGGAATCCTAGCTCGTACATTGAACTGGGAAAAACCTCGCTATCAACCGTATCCTTCTTAACTGTAGAATATAAAAAAAGATTCGCAAGAGTAATTGAGGTTAATCAATGATCAAACGAAATGGTTCAGAGAAATTAAATTTATTGCTAAATAATCGTTAGAATGGGATATTCATTTTTAAGTTTTAAAACCAAGGTTAGGCTGCTGATCAGTCACGCACTAACCTCGAGCAAAGCACACAGCACTGCTCCAATTACTGGATCCAAGGCACACATTGGCCTAACTTGACCATTGATATGGTCTGACCACGAATCTGGTCCCTATATAAAAAAAAGCCTATCCAATTCTAAAGCAGTTCAATATGATAAACAATATAATTCAATAAATCAAGATCGTAATCAATAGTGATGAAACATTTGTACAAAGGCATAATGCATTTCATGAGTATCACAAGGGGTATCGATGTATGTATAAGAAATGGCCTTCAGCCTGCATGAGAATGGGGTATTAGATGAACAATGATTTTACAAGGTTTAGTTCTTCGATGTCACAAGGTATGGTTGAATATAAAAGTTTATGGATGTTAAAACAATTTTGTTCCAGTATTTGTTGTTTGGTGGTTGTATATTTGGAGAGTAGTGTAATATTTGTGTGGTTTAGTATCTGGAAATCAACAAGAAATGGTTCACAAAGAATAAGACTTACGGCTCAGGATCAAATGATGTGGCTCAGGTTCACGGCTGAATGATTCAAAGTATTTATAATATAAAATAGAGCTATTTTGAATACTTAACAATATTTCATGAGAGAATTCAGAAACATTTGCATTATATCTTGAAAAAGGTTTAGAAGTACTTGCCTTATCACAATCGATTCTAATTTCACTTGTATTCATCAAATGACTCTCTTCAACAACTACTCGTCTACTTTTCCTATGCCTCGGTTCTATTTTCTGATCACTTGCTGTATTTTCTACATGTCGATTCCATTTTCTGATCACCTGCTTCCCTTTTCTATGCCTTGCTTACTCTGCTGGGCATCATAAGTATCTATCAATATTTAACTCATATGATTCTATTCGACATACACTTCTATCTACCCTTCGTTTCACCCAAATCCGATTAACGGATTGAAAGTTACGCTATAAACAAGTAAACACTGAACATATAGACAGACAGTCAACCAACAAGTCACATATAACACATAACACGTCAAATAATCATTGACATATCATTTATAAAGGATTCTCGGGTTATAAACAGGCTTTTGGGTATTCAAAATGATTTTTAAAACATTTTTCGGAATTAAAACGGGTCGTTGGATCAATTTAAAGTAATAAACAGGGTTCGGTTGGACAAATCGGGCTTCAAAACAATTTTATAATAATTATCGAGCCTTGAAACTAATTTAAAATAATATTTTAAAGCTCGAAACTATTTTTTAGAAATTTTTAAATCATTTTTAAATAATTAAATCTATTAAATAATTAATTAAAATCAATTAATAATTAATTAGATCAATTAATCAATTAATTGACCAATTAATTGACCAATTAATCAATTAATTATTAACTAAAATTAATTAACTAATTAATTCATATTTATTTTTGAATTAAAAATAAATTTTGGAATCAAAATAATGATTTTTGGAATTTCCAGAAAATTAGAAATGAATTTCAGAATTTAAATAATGGATTTTTGAATTATTTATAAAAAGAAAATCCAGAAACAGGTTACTGATTTTTGATTTAGGAAAAATGGAATCAAACCCGGGGCGAAACCGAGTTGAGGCGTGGGTCAAGACAGGGAAACGGGTTGGCAAGAACACCGTCCGATTTCCAGAATCCGGCGGGTCCTTGTCAACTCCGGCGGCCTTAATCTGCCTAAAAACTGGTGGGTTGAGTTCATTTCTTAACAGAGATTCATTCAGATTCTTCCTAGAAGCACAAATTAGTCAACAAACATCATCAACAATTGCCCAGTCGAACTTTCGGCCAAAAGTCGGCCAGACACGCGAAGAACTCCGGTGATAATTTCAAAAGACAACTCCGTACTTTTCAGGATTCGTTTGTGGTATATAAATACATGGTTTGATTGCAAATTTGATAAGGAACACAAAGAACCCATCAAGATCGACTGAAAACCCCTAACAAAGATTTCCCCAAATCGAATTGAAAACATTCAAAGTAATATAAACCCTAATTTCTAAATTCCGAGAATCAAACCAAAAATTAAACATGTTATTGAACTCCAAATCAAGAGTATAATGTACCAAAATGATCAGGAAAACAAGCTCTACAACATACAATCATCAAATCATACAAACAATCTCTCGAACAAAAATTCATAATTAAAATACCAAGAAATTCGGATATAAATAATTAAATAGGAAATCACCTGATATTTCTGGGTATGTTTAGATGAATGATTTGGATTCTAGATTTCAGTAGCTTCGTTTTGAGTATATGTACGCCAAAATCGGATATCGATAACGCCTCTGAATTTGTGTTTGATTACGAAGAACAATTTATAATTATAGCATTTTCTCTGTAAAAACTCTGTAAATACTGTTTGCAAATGATTTCTGGTACGAAATAAAATACGGTAGAGGCTACTTATAATTACGGAAAATTAGTATCCCGGTGGATCATTCCGGATATAAAACGGTATGTTTATTTATAAAAATTGATCCAAACGGTACCGATTTTCGGGATAATTAACCAAATCGATACAATTTGTACTGCGGTCTTGGTCTCAGCGCCTGGTTACAGTATTACGAGGTGATAATTGTAATAGTTTAATAAAAAGATCCCGTTTATCGAAAATATGAGTTTTATTGATTTACCGAAACGAATAATGTTTCGAAAATGTTGCGCCGGGACCCGCACAAGACAAACCGTACTCTGGATCGAAAAAGTCGAAACATGGAAAATGCTCGGAATATTGCGATTAGGTTAAAAAGGATTTCTCGGAAGAGTTTCGGGTTATAAAAACGTAAAAACGGATGACGACGGTTGGTTCCCGATTGTATAAAATAGTTTTTAAATACTTGGAAAAAGATTTTGTAAAATCCATATATTTCCCATAAAATCATAAATCAACATAAAAATAATTAGGAAGATATGACAATTACCTATATTTTATTTTGGACATATAAAAATTAAAATACTCAATTAATATTATTTTTAAACATCCAAACACATTTAACACTTAACAAATAATTCATAGAATAGATATTGAACACGTATAATAATTATTTATTAGCAAAAATAATTACATGATATATCCCGGATATTACATCCTTCCCCCTTAAAAGGATTATATCCTCAGAATCTCCTAAGAAAACAAATGAGGGTACTTTCTTCTCATATCACTTTTTAACTGCCAGGTTGACTCTTCAACCTTTGGGTTTCTCCACAATACTCTTACTAACTTTACCACTTTATTTCTTAATACCTTCTCTCTTTCCTCTAGAATTTCTATCGGACTCTCTACATATGACAAATCTGCCTGAAGCTCTATTGGCTCATATTCTATTACATGCCTGAAGTCTGGATTATACTTCTTAAGCATCGATACGTGAAAAACATTGTGAATATGCTCCATGTGCGGAGGTAACGGGAACTCGTAAGCTACTTTGCCAACACGCTTTAGAATCTCAAAAGGCCTGACATGTCTTGGGCTCAGTTTTCCTTTCTTTCCAAATCTCGTTAATCCCTTCCATGGTGATTCTTTCAGTAATACCAAATTCCCTTCTTCGAATTCCATGTCTTTTCTTGATTGATCTGCATATTTCCTTTGATGGTTTTATGCTGCTATCAATCTCTTCTGGATAATTTCAACAACTGCCTCTGTCTACTGCACTAATTCAGGTCTAAGTATTTTGCGTTCTCCTACCTCGTCCCAATACGCTGGAGATCTGCATTTGCGTCCATAAAGAGCTTCATAGGGTGGCATCCCAATACTGGCATGATAACTGTTATTGTAAGAAAATTATACCAAGGGTAAATGCTCGTCCCAACTTCCTTTGAACCCAATAGCATAAACACGCAATATGTCTTCGATTGTCTGGATCGTTCTTTCACTCTGGTCGTCCTTCTGTGGATGGTAAGCCGTACTCATATTTAGTTCTGTTCCCAAGCATTCTTGAAAACTCTTCCAAAATCTTGAATTAAATCTTGGATCTCGATCGGATATAATAGACACAGGAACTCCATGACGAACTACGATTTCTTTTAAGTACATATGAACTGACTTGTCCAGTAAAAATCTTCCATTTATAGACAGAAAATGAGCTAACTTGGTAAGTCTATCCACTATAACCCAAATGGCATCATGATTAGCTTTTGTCCTTGGTAACCCAACTATGAAATCCATGACGATATGCTCCCACTTCCACTCTAGAATCTCCAATGGCTGTAGCAATCCACTTGGTCTCTGATGCTCTACTTTAACTCTTTGACATGTATAACATCTGCTAATCCATTCCGCAATTTCCCTCTTTATATCTGGAGACCAATAATTTTCCTTTAAATCTCTATACATCTTGGAACTCCCTTGATGGATTGAATACCTTGAATTATGAGCTTTCTGTAAAATTTCATTCTTCAACTCCGTCACTGGTGGAATCTAAATTTTAGAAGAAAACCTAAGAATACTTTGATCGTCCTTTTTGCGTGCACAATTCTTCGCCTACTAAACGATTTATATCCTGATCCATTACCTCTTCCTGACACTTCCTTATCTTCTCTAACAACTCCGACTGAAAAGTCATACTATACATTCTTACTCCTTTTGGATCATGAACCCTGACTTCCAATTCTAACTTCTAGAATTCCATAGATAATTCTTCTGGTACAGTCTCTATGTTCATTCTCTCTCCTTTTTACTTATCTTTTGCCACTACATTTGCTTTTCCTCGGGAGTTCATACTTCAAACTCTTATGGTCCGTATAGATCTTACACCTTTCTCCATACATATCATATTTCCCAATCTCTCAAAGAGAATATTATTACTGCTAGTCCCAAATTATGAGTATGATACTTATGCTCATAAGGTTTTGGTTGTCTGGATGCATATACAATACTTTATTGTGCCGCATCGACACACATCCGATTCCCTTATGAGAAGTATTACTATGAACTATCAAATCTCCTTAATACTTTCCAATTGATAAAACATGTGTTGTAACCATTCTTTCATTTAACTTCGCAAAACTTTCTTCACCCTTCTCCACTTTATAAAAACTTCTTGCTTTTCCTGATTAGCTTCGTCAAAGGTACTGCAACTTTTAAGAAATCTTGAACAAATTTCCGATAATAACCGGCTAATAATAAAACTTCTTACTTTTGTTGGTGCTTTTGGTCTTTCTTCATTCATACTATCTTTAATTTTTTCTATTGAATCCCCTTTTGTCTCCTCCTCACTGACTATCTATGCTAAGAATTATACTTCCTGCCATTAAAGTTTTCACCTAGTAAACTTTTCATACCGTTTCTTTCTTCTTTGACTCCTCATCTATCATTGTATAGGTTGCATGGTTCTTCTTAAATAACACAAGTACATCTTATCCATATTCCTCCTTCAAGATTCTACTCATCAAATTTAAATATCACCAGTATATCAGTTCATCCAACTAACATTTCTAGAATTTTATAACAACAGTACTGAATCCTTAAAATTATCTTTGATATGTCCATAAGTTCAATCTTCACTTGGTAATATACCCAATCTTAAATCAATCTTATAAAAATACCTTGCTTCCTTCATTTGATCAAGCAAATCATTGGTTCGAGGTAACAGATATCTGCTCTTGAGAGTAAACTTGTTGAGCCTTCGCTAGTCAACACATAATCTCACACTTCCATCTTTCTTATTAACAAATCGTGGTAGTGCACTTTAGGGGGTACGCTAGGTCTAGTTGTTTCCTCTTCTAATTATCTCCTGCGTTTGCTCTGGTAACTCCTTTATTTTACCTGGTGCCATTCTGTGCGGGGCTTTGGACACTGGCTTCATTTCAGGTGCTAAATCAATCATAAACTCATTTTCTTTATCTAAAGAAAATATTGGTAACTCGTCTGGAAACATATCTTGAGACTATAAAATCTTCAAGTTCGGTTTGCTCCTGACCCTATGTATAATCGCCATAGCACTTATATTTTGATCACTGTAATCTTAAATCATTCTTAACAAGTTCTTTACCTTCCTTTGTCCTCTAAACTTCTTCGTGTTCTCATTTGGCATCTTCAGAACTATCTTCCATCACGGCGGTCTACCTGGGCATCACACTTGAATAGTAAATCCACTTCTTAGAATAATGTCAAATCCTCTTATCTCAAATGATATCAATTTTTCACAACTTTTTACCAGAAATATCGATTCCTCCATTGGTACTTACTTATTCAATAATTGCACGTTCTTAACTTGCTCGTCCTTTAGTCATAATCATATCAATTCGACAGGGTAATTCATCTTATCAACAAAACCTTGATAGATGTACGATCAATTTGCTCCCACATCTTTCAATACTTTAACGCATAAGGTATCCGCAATAATCATCCACGTCATCACATCCATATTCTAAATAACATATTTCTCAGGAAAATCGCAAATTCTCATTCTTGGAGACGTATTCCTTATTGAAGTAGATTCCCTTGACTCTTAGTGCATCCATGGATAGGGCTAGTGATTTGCAATTCTCGCCAAATGCCCTTGTTTCCTTTCCATGCATGAGAGGTAGATGGGACTTTGCCTGCTTGGTGTATAATACGTTGGCTTCTATTTGAAAAGCCCTCGTAAAGAACAACTGTACAATGAAACAACTAGAAGGATTCATAATTTTATTAAACTTAGAGTTGAAAAGAAAGAAGAAGTAATGATTTGGATATGAATGAGACAACCACATTGGTACTTGAGATGGCCAGTCTTTCATACCGTATGGCATACAACACATGATTAGGTGGCGTCCCACCCGACTCTTCGTCATTCCGACAAAGTGTCTCATCATAACACTGTTTGTCCCAATCAGAAAGCAAAACTTGAGGAGAACAATTAAATTCGAAAAGAATGCAAAATCCTCCTTTTTGATATCATCAGAAAGAATTTAGTAAGAAAAGGAGTTCATACATTTTTAGGAATTAAAAAAGAAAATACGCTGTAATGTTGAGGATAAGAATGATACCATTGGTCACCATCCACATTTGACTTGTATTCATCTTTCGAGCTTGTTCGATCATATCCCAATTGTGTCATATAACAACTTTAGAAAGTATGCTGAAATGCTTTCACAACTAAGCATTATGGTAGATTCTTACTTGTTAAGTCTTGCGTCTGTAACATCGCATCTACACGCATAATACTTTAACAATTCGATTATAATGGCGTTCTTATCAGATAACCATGAGTTTCCTCTTTTTAATTTAGAATAACCATGAATCATTCATCATAACGATTCTTTTTTTAATAATATTCTTTTTTTAGAAAAGTCTGGAAAACTTCACAATCTTCTTTGGTCATACTCAGGCTTCCGTTAAATCAATGAATTCCTTGAACTCTGATAACCCCAGTAATTGGATGAATAGTTACTCCATACACTAGTTCTGTTGTTAATCTTATCAAACAATACTTGCACCTTACTATTAGAAATAATCAACTTCTTCGTAATCGCAGGTTACCTCGTTCCCCGAATTAGCAATACTAAGTCTGAAACAGCATCCTTCCAGGTAATCCGGGTCTTTTAACAAACAAGAAACTCAAGTAGTAACTTGACAACTAATGTTGTAAACTTTTTTTATTCCAAAAAGGTTTTTTTTTTTAAAAAAAAATTATAAGGGAAAAATTTTCTCGAAAACTTGTTAAAAATTGTTGAAAATCACACATCTAGTTGTCCTTACTATATGAGTTGGTTGTTGTCCTTCTTATAACCAGATACCAAGTTAAAGAAACAACCTCGCAAAGGTCCATTCACTTCCATTTATCTCCTCTCCTTCCTTGGGCCCATTACCTTCCTTAATCCATGAAAACTTCAGCTAGCGTTGCATATTGTCTTATTCATGGCTTCATTTCAAAGCTCTTATACTGGTAGTACGCCTATCATTATCTTTGCAGTCATTAAGTGGAATAGGTCTATCCAACAGCCAACAAGTCTATTTCATAAAACAAAGTTTGCTTATGTCACGTCACATCACTACTTATATATCACATTTATCATAGCACCATCATCTAATTCTACGAAAATTCCAGATCTATACTTTTCTCTCTAACTCTTTCAAAATTCCTCTAGTCCAATCCACAACTAATCAAGGGTAGTCTCTTCACTAGTGGCCCCATTTAATCTGATAGAAGCCATCCTCCGAAACACGTGAATCTTCTTTCCAAACTCCTTCTCACCTTTATTAATATCTCATGTACTTTCCATTTACTGTAGCTATCGTATCCCTTGTCGCAAATAATGTTGTTTCATAAGACAGGTTTTTAAAATGGGGGTGTAGAACATGGTGTAGAGTAAACTGAAAAGATACATTCATAGTTGAATGTACAAAAGAACAAAAATAAGCGAATGGAGGTTCTTGAATAGGTAGTCTCGTATCAAGAGGTGATAGAATAGCGTAGAATAACTTGGAGAGGCGCAACTGTCATAAAAGAAGGTAATACCATTAATACTGATGAAAGAACAAGGTGCAAATCAAATTTAGAAGAAGATGATGATCCTCAAACGGAAGGCTCCAAACGATCAGATGATGCAGGGAAATCAGGATCTGCCATTGTCGTTGTCTGGAAATCACGTCGCAAGCTAAGAATCCCGAATCGCAACACGAACCGTGTCGTAGACCTACTATACAATCGCACTCAACCTCACGATAACTTATCTTTCTATTTCATATTCCTAATCCTAACCCTTTACCCAATCCTAACAATCTAGGCTTGTTTCAGTGACTTACAACCTGTAGCTCTGATACCAACCTGTGGCATCCTCCAAACCCGGGTCAGAAGTTTGGGGTCCACAACATATACTCAATATATAAACCTGTATATGAAATATTATTTGCAATGACCCTGCTTTACATAACCACGGACCGCAACAGGTTAAAGTATAAAACAAGACACAACCTAAACTTTTACTACAACGTACCAAATCCCAACTAAGTTAACTTACAACTGATGATGAAATTACTCTTATAATCTTACTATCTCACTACTGCGATAAGCTCCCGCTAACTCGCTCCAACATAATCTGGAATCCTAGCTCGTACATTGAACTGGGAAAAACCTTGCTATCAACCGTATCCTTCTTAACTGTAGAATACATAAAAAGATTCGCAAGAGTGAGCTAACTAGCTCAGCAAGTCACAATGACAATAATTGAGGTTAATCAATGATAAAACGAAATGGTTCAGAGAAATCAAATTTATTGCTAAACAATCGTTAGAATTGGATATTCATTTTTAAGTTTTAAAACCAAGGTTAGGCTACTGATCAGTCACGCACTAATCCCGAGCAAAGCACACATCACTGCTCTAATTACTGGATCCAAGGCACACATTGGCCTAACTTGACCATTGATATGGTCTGACCACGAATCTGGTCCCTATATAAAAAAACTATCCAATTTTAAAGCAGTTCAATATGATAAACAATATAATTCAATAAATCAAGATCGTAATCAACAGTGATGAAATATTTGTATAAAGGCATAATGCATTTGATGAGTATCACAAGGGGTATCGATGTATGTATCAGAAATGGCCTTCAGCCTGCATGAGAATCGGGTATTAGATGAACAATGATTTTACAAGGTTTAGTTCTTTGATGTCACAAGGTATGGTTGAATATAAAAGTTTCTGGATGTTAAAATAATTTTGTTCCAGTGTTTGTTGTTTGGTGGTTGTATATTTGGACAGTAGTTTCATATTTGCGTGGTTTAATATCAGGAAATCAACAAAAAATGGTTTACAAAGAATAAGACTTACGGCTCAGGATCAAATGATGTGGCTCAGGTTCAAGGCTGAATGATTCAAAGTACTTACAATATAAAATAGAGCTATTTTGAATACTTAACAATATTTCACGAGAGAATTCAGAAACATTTGCATTATATCTTGAAAAAGGTTTAGAAGTATTTGCCTTATCACAATCCATTCCAATTTCACTTGTATTCGTCAAATGACTATCTTCAACAACCACTCGTCTACTTTTCCTATGCCTCGATTCTATTTTCTGATCACTTACTGTAATTTCTACATGTCGATTCCATTTTCTGATCACCTGCTTCCCTTTCCTATGCCTTGCTTACTCTGCTAGGCATCATAAGTATCTATTAATATTTAACTCATACGACTCTATTCGACATACACTTCTATCTACCCTTCGTTTCACCCAAATCCGATTAACGGATTGAAAGTTACGCTATAAATAAGTAAACACCGAACATATAGACAGACAGTCAACCAACAAGTCACATATAACACATAACACGTCAAATATTAAATGACATATCATTTATAAAGGAGTCTCGGGTTATAAACAGGCTTCTGGGTATTCAAAATGATTTTTAAAATATTTTTCAGAATTAAAACGGGTCGTTGGATCAATTTAAAGTAATAAATAGGGTTCGGTTGGCCAAATCGGGCTTCAAAACAATTTTATTATAATTATCGAGCCTTGAAACTAATTTAAAATAATATTTTAAAGCTCGAAACTATTTTTCATAAATTTTTAAATCATTTTTAAATAATTAAATCTAATTAAATAATTAATTAAAATCAATTAATAATTAATTAGATCAATTAATCAATTAATTCTCAGTTTAATTGACCAATTAATCAATTAATTATTAACTAAAAGTAATTAACTAATTAATTCAGATTTATTTTTGAATTAAAAATAAATTTTGGAATCAAAATAATGATTTTTGGAATTTCCAGAAATTAGAAATAAATTTCAGAATTTAAATAATGGATTTTCGAATTATTTATAAAAAGAAAATCCAGAAACAGGTTACTAATTTTTGATTTAGGAAAAATGGAATCAAACCCGGGTCGAAACCGGGTTGAGGCGCGGGTCAAGACAGGGAAACGGGTTGGCAAGAACACCGGCCGATTTCCAGAATCCGGCGGGTCCTTGTCAACTCCGGCGGCCTTAATCTGCCTAAAAACTGGTGGGTTGAGTTCGTTTCTTAACAGTGATTCATTCAGATTCTTCCTAGAAGCACAAATCAGTCAACAAACATCATCAACAATTGCCCAGTCGAACTTTCGGCCAGAAACCAGCCAGACACGCGAAGAACTCCTGCGATAATTTCAAAAGAAAACTCCGTACTTTTCAGGAATCGTTTGTTATATATAAATACATGGTTCGATTGCAAATTTGATAAGGAACACAAAGAACCATCAAGATCGACTGAAAACCCCTAACAAAGATTTCCCCAAATCGAATTGAAAACATTTAAAGTAATATAAACCCTAATTTCTAAATTCCAAGAATCAAACCTAAAATTAAACATGTTATTGAACTCCAAATCAAGAGTATAATATACCAAAATGATCAGGAAAACAAGCTCTATAACAAACAATCATCAAATCATACAAACAATCTCCCGAACAAAAATTCATAATTTAAATACCAAGAAATTCGAATATAAATAATTAAATAGGAAATCACCTGATGTTTCTGGGTATGTTTTGATGAAAGATTTGGATTCTAGATTTTAGTAGCTTCATTTTGAGTATATGTACGCCAAAATCGGATATCGGTAACGCCTCCGAATTTGTGTTTGATTACGAATAACAGTTTATAATTATAGTATTTTCTCTGTAAAAACTCTGTAAATACTGTTTGCAAATGATTTCTGGTACGAAATAAAATACGGTAGAGGCTATTTATAATTACGGAAAATTAGTATCCCATTGGATCATTCCGGATATAAAACGGTACGTTTATTTATAAAAATTGATCCAAACGGTACCGGTTTTCGGGATAATTAACCAAATCAATATAATTTGTACTGCGGTCTTGATCTCAGCGCCTTGTTACACGTATTACGAGGTGATAATTATAATAGTTTAATAAAAAGATCCCGTTTATCGAAAATACGAGTTTTATTGATTTTCCGAAACAAATAATGTATCGAAAATGTTGCGCTGGGACCCGCACAAGACAAACCGTAGTCCGGATCGAAAAAGTGGAAACATGGAAAATGCTCGGAATATTGAGATTAGATTAGAAAGGAGTTCTCGGAAGAGTTTCGGGTTATAAAAACGTAAAAATGGATGACGACGGTTGGTTCCTGATTGTATAAAATAGTTTTTAAATACTCGGAAAAAGATTTTGTAAAATCCATATATTTCCCATAAAATCAGAAATCAACATAAAAATAATTAGGAAGATATGACAATTATATATATTTTATTTTGAACATATAAAAATTAAAATACTCAATTAATATTATTTTTAATCATCCAAAGACATTTAACACTTAACAAATAATTCACAGAATAGATATTGAACACGTATAATTATTATTTATTGACAAAAATAATTACACGATATATCCCGGATATTACAGTTATCTTGATGTGTGACTGAATTTTGATTATAAGAAACTCCCCCTGATTTAGTGAGTCTTTGATTTGAGAGAGGGGAACTTTCTGTGAGTGATCTACCTTAACTTTCAGCTTCTCTCAATGACCCGACGGATGAAGCACTTTGTGTTCCGACGGATGAGGCTGATTGTCTCCCAATGGATGATGCAGATTGTCTCCCGACGGATGAAGCATTTTGTAACTCGATGGATGTTGAGTTATTAGCTTCATTAGTTGTAGATTTTTCTGCATTATCCGTAGTTGTAGTTTCTTGATCACTTTCATCATCACTGTCATCACTAACCATCTCCACATTTTCAAATTTGAGGCTCTCATGGAAATCTCCATCTTGCAGTCCTTCAATCTTTGTATCATCAAACACAACATGTATTGATTCCATAAAAATGTTGGTTCTTAGATTGTAGACTCTATATGCTTTTCCCACAGCATATCCAATAAAAATTCCTTCATCTGCTTTAGCATCAAACTTCCCATGTTGATCAGTTTGATTCTTCATGATATAACATTTGCAGCCAAAGACATGAAGTAAATTTATAGTTGGTTTCCTGAACAATTGGTAGGGAGTCATGCATTTTGCTTGATTCACCAAAGAGATATTTTGAGTGTAGCAGGCAGTGTTCACAGCTTCGGCCCAAAAGTATGTTGGTAACTTTGATTCTTCAAGCATTGTCCATGCAGCTTCAATAATGGATCTGTTCTTTCTTTCTACCACTCCATTTTGTTATGGAGTCCTTGCTACAAAAAATTCATGCATAATCCTAGTTTCTTCACAAAATGATCTCATCACAAAATTCTTGAACTCAGTTCCATTGTCACTCCTGATTCTTCTTACTTTAAAATCAGGATGATTGTTGACTTACCTTATGTGATTGATGATGATTTCACTAGCTTCATCTTTAGACTTTAGGAAATATATCCAAGAGAATTTTGAGAAATCATCCACAATTACTAGGAAAAATCTTTTCCTTGAGATGGACAACACAATGACTGGTCCAAAAAAAAAATCCATGTGTAGCAATTGCAGAGGTTCTTCAATTGTTGAATCAAGCTTCTTTCTGAATGATGCTTTGATTTGCTTTCCCTTTTGGCAAGCATCACACAGTCCATCTTTTATATACTCCACTTGAGGAATACCTCTTACCAGTTCTTTCTTGACAAGCTCATTCATGATCTCGAAGTTTAGATGGGACAACTTTTTATGTCATAGCCAACTTTCATCTTGACTTGCTTTGCTGAGAAGGCAAGTGACAGATTCTGCATTTGATGAGTTGAAGTCAGCTAGATACACATTTCCTTTTCTCACTACAGTGAGAACCACTTTGTTGCTCCTCTTGTTTGTCACAACACAAACTTCTGAATTGAAGGTTACTGAATTGCCCTTGTCACAAAGCCGGCTGATACTCAGCAAATTATGCTTGAGACCATCCACTAGGGCAACCTCCTCAATGATGACACTGTCTTTAGAAATCAAGACATATCCCACAGTATAACCCTTGCTGTCATCTCTAAAGTTCTTCTTGATTTATCCACCATGTTTCTATTTGGCTTTGCTGCTCCAAAGTTCTTCTTGAACTTGAGCTTGGAAAATCTTCTAGAAAGAAATGCAAGATGTTCATCAATATCATCCATATCATCTTGGCTCAAAGAATCTTCATTTTCTGCTACCAGCCCCTTGCCCTTATTTTCACAGACCTTTGAAGTAGACTCAACAACTTCTATCTTCATCTCATTCTCTTTCTCTAACTCAGCAACCAGTACAATGAACCCTCCTTTCTTCCTCCCTTTCTTCATTCTTTCATCTTGCTCTATTTCAAGCTCATAAGTCTTTAGAATGCCATACAGTCTCTCTAGTGTAAATTTCTCAAGGAGATTGTCATTGGTTTCCATTCTTTTGGAAGGGATCTCAGGAATTTGAGGTTAAAATCTTTGGTTTGGTAGACTCTTCCATGCAGCTTTAGAGCATTTACTAACTTTTGAAATCTACTAAAGATATCACTGAGAGTTTCACCTTCTTCACAGTGAAAATGCTCATATTGCTGAACTAGTAACTGCATCTTATTTTCTCTAACTTGTTCCGTGCCATCACAGATTATTTGAATGGTATCCCAAACTTCCTTGGCTGTCTTGCAGTTAATGATGTTATCAAACATGTCACCACCAACTCCATTGAACAGAATATTCATGGCCTTCTTGTCTTTCCTGACTTGTTCAATATAAGGATCTGACTATTCATGCCTTGGCTTGGGAACTGATGGCTCATTTCCAGTTGCAGCTCTCATTGGTACATGAGGAACTCTCTCTATGCAATCCACATACGCCTCATCTTGACAAAGTAAATGAAGATGCATCTTTACCTTCCAGTGATGGTAATTATCTTTGTCCAGAAAAGGAATCTTGATTCCAACATCCTTCTTGTTCATCTTGCTATTTGTTGTGAACTTTAAACTCTTTGTGCTTCAAGAGCTTGCTCTGATACCAATTGTTAGTCCCTAATAATGCAACAAGAATTACAGAAGGGGGGTTGAATGTAATAACCCCAAAAATTTTGGACTTTTTGTAAACCTTATGAATAGTGATTTTGCTGATTATGCTGAATAAGAAAACTTTTCATGCCACACCTTGTAGGGATTCTTTTATTGATATTCTGAGATCTTATATGTACTCTACATGGTATAAAGTATATGTAAAGATTGTCAGAATCCAAATTCGAACACTTTGATTTTTCCCGAAAATCCACCAGATACAGAAAGAATTGAGTATAAGGTAACATGATTAAAAGGATTTTAATTCAAGGATTATAAGAGAGGATCATAAAAGAAATATAAAATATTGAGAAAGGTTTAGGGAAACCCAAGTAATAAGATCCCGGGTATGATCCCTCAAACGATAAACGCGAACGAAAGTTAAGCGAACCGTATAACAGATAAGCGGTCATTAGCCAAGTAATCAAAGAGGTTAGTGGATGATGATGTCATCACACCAACAAGAAGAAGACAAGTGTAACAAGATGACCTAAGCATGGTGACATAAGCATGACAAGTGGAAAGGATGGTTGGTTGATTGTGAGCCATGCATTTTTCACCATGGTAAAAATCAATTAACAACAAAAGAGTATCAACCAAGCCAAGGAAAATCATAACACAAATTAGAAGTTGACTTTTGCTTTCCAAGAACAAAAGCTCTCGGCCAAAACCAGAGCAGCAACTTTAAACTACCATATCTCCTTCAATACTCACTCAAATAGTATGTTCTATAGCTCTTTGGAAAGGTATTGAGATGGCCTACAACTCTTGTTCACAAGTCTCGTCCAAATAAGCACGGTAAGACCCTTGTTTTGACAGTTCTTTCAATCTGACTTTTAGAAACTTCAAAACCTAACTTTGTGTTCTTGATTTCTTTGAAAAGATCAAACTTGTAGGAGGCTCCCTAAGACTTCCTAGCTACTTTAATCACTCCAAGTAAGGTATAACACCTCCAAACCTTAACTTTACTTTGAGTATTATGATGGTTTTGATTGTTATAGTAAATGAGAAGCATGATTCTTGTGTGTTTAGAGTTTGGATTAGATTTGTAGTGATTTGGATGTTGAAATCTTGTTTATAGTTAATGAAACTTAAGTATAGCTAGTAGTTCATGTGTGGGGTTGTATAAATTGGAAAATCTTGAGGTTTGGGGACTGATGTAGTAAGGTTTGGATGAGGGTTGGTTGTATTGTTGGTTGTGAGTTGAATGGTGGTTGTTTGGAGTGGTTTAAAACTTGGTAATCGTGTAAACATAGCCGTCGTAATGCCCAATTTCAAACCACTGTTTTTTCTTAGTGTTCGGGAGAGAGAGCTAACTATTGAATCTGTGACTTTGCCATGTTTAGTTAGATTATGTCGTAAGCTTCATTTTGATATGTGGTTCGCTTGGATCCGATGTACGGTTTAGGAGAAACGACCGTTTTAAGTAACAGCGTTTCGCGAACGAACCATTACCCCTCGCCTTACTTTGAAACCTTGGTTAAGGCCCTTAAATGACTAATTGGAGTATGAAACAATTATGTAAAGTGGGTTAGGCAGTTGGTAGGGTATTTGCGAAAGCGTAGACTTAAAATTCGTAACGGTTAATTTATTAAAAATAGTGGAGCCGAGGGTACTCGAACGACTTATGTGATTTGTTAAGCGTAGAAATGACTATAAGCGAACGTTAGGGTTCAATTGATTAAGGTCTAGTTTCTTAAGCGACCGGGGTTTAATTTCGACTTATGTTGTTGTTCATAGGTTATCGGACCCACTCTAAGCTTAAGTCTATCCGGGAACACTCAGGCAAGTTTTCTACCCGTTATACTGTTGTTGTGATGTATATATGCATGATGGTTATTAGCAAATCTTGCGATATATTGGAGCATGCTGATATGGTTTATATGCAGGCCTGTTTTGTAATTTTGATATCTAATTGTTGATTCAAATGCTTAAAAGTTGCATAATACCTATGCTAGAGATAAGCAGTAGTTGCGTATACCCTTAGTATATGGGACCCAAAGATGAACATTTTCTAAACCGGGAGTCGATGTTCCCGAGTATATTATATATATATATTTATATATATAGATATAGTTTTCAAAACTATTAATCGAATAAGGTTTATTCGATAACTTTATTTTATTTAATGAATATTATTTTGAATATTCATTCGAGGACTTATGACTCCGCTTATTTTACTTAATGAATATTATTTTGAATATTCATTCGAGGACTTATGACTCTGCTTATTTTATTAAATAATATTCTTTATTTTATTAAAGAATATTGTTTCGATAATCAAACTTATTTTCGATTATTCAAATAAAAATCGTACTTTCGTATAAGTATATCTTTGGTTATTTAATATTTATTTAAAGTATGAGTTTTAAAACTTCTACTTCAATTATTTTTATAAAGATTATTCTTTATGGGAATACTATTTAAATAATAATATTCAGATATTTTCTAATATATTGGGACTGATTTATTTTATTAAATCAGCATTACTCCAAACATTCTTAAAAATGTTTTCGAGTCTTCAAAATGATTTTTAAAAGTTAGGGCGGATCCCAAAACTCATTTTTATATTTAAGATCCTCCTTTCGAAGGGGATTTAAATACTCGCACAAAACCTGAGGGATCCGGCTCTGTGGTGTATTTTATATTCGCAACAAGGTTGTTGTTTTAATAAATAAATTGATTACTTACCCAACGTTCGGGAGGTAAGTCCATCTAATTGAGTGGGCATAAGCGATAGGCCGGGGTACGGTATATCAAAGTGTAAGTGGGTGGGTGGCAGCCCATCAACGCGTGAGAGGCCGGGTGGCGGTCCAGCACAAGGTCCAAAGAGGCCAGGGTGATGACCGGTGGGGGATTCATCCATCTACTAGTAGAAAAGGTTACTTATTGGTATCTTTGCCTTATCAGCAAGATATCGAGTTTATGCCAAAATCCTTTTCTTTCCAAATTCATTGGAGATTATAACTCTGTTTATACTTTTCATAACAGAGGTTTCCAAGGAAAGTATGAGATATATATATAGGTGTATATATATATCAGGACTTAATGAAGTATCTCGTAACTTCATTTCTTTTGAATGATATTTCAAAGATTGAATCTATTCAAATCTTATCTTGTAGTCTCATCTATGTGATGAACTTTTGAAACTGATTATACCTTGAACGGTGGTAGTTCAAGTAGTATTCGGAAAAGATATAAGTATGTTGGAGTATCTTGTAACTTCATATTTTCAACTTATATCTGGTTAATAATTATCTTATGCATGACAAAGATTTTCACAAAAACGTTGAGACGGGGTTAGATATATGAGATCACCTTGCAACGATATTTTTATACAGTTATAAACTGGAACTCTGTGTATATTATGCATGGAAGAGGACTTCCAAGATTTTGAAAAGTATATATATATATATACTGAATATTTTGCGACTTGGTCGCGTTAAGATATCAAACTTTGTTCATAACTGCTTGACCAAGACTTTCATGAGTACTATGAGAATGCTCATATATTGTTAATTATAATACATATTATTTTGGTGGGCTTGTTGCTCACCCTTGCTTTCTTCTTTCATCACACAACAACAGATAGACAAGATGAACATGATCAAGCTCCCAATTCGTGAGCGGTTAGGAAACATTTCGCAGTTTCCTGTAGGCGTTGATGCCGTTGTAGCTGAGGTAGGAACTACCAATAGGCTAGGCTTTCAACTTTTATTGTACCAGACTTATGTATATTTATGAATTGTAATAATGGAAAAGAATATGTAAATTTATTCAGAAACCCTTTTGAGGTGTAATGACTTATAATTGTGGAATAAAATGACTTGTGTTATTTTTGGTATTCATCACTGAGACTATAACTTGTGGGGTGTGTGTGTATATTATAGGGTCACGGTACGCAGTGGTTGGTTGTTTATTAAGATTAAAAGTTGTTAAGGGAATTGGAACTCGTGACAACCCGGATCCCCGACCCCGGATTTGGGGGTGTTACAGAAATGGTATCAGAGCTAAGCGTTATAAACCTCGGAGATGATGTGACATTAAAATAATAAGTTCACTAAGATAATAAGAACTCTTGCCAAGTTCATAGTCGGACTACCTAACATAGTACTGACAGTTAAAACCCTTATGAGAACCCTTATAAATATCGTGATAGGAGCGTAGTTCGTTATCGTATATGGTAGCGGGACTCCGAACCCTGAGGTTGAGGAGCAACAGTGCGATGATGTTTTATTACTTATTGGAGATCAGATTGTGGATCCGATAGAGCGTCCTAACAAGGGACCAAATGATGTTCATATTGAGGATGTAGCGGTTGAGGATGTTATCCTAGAAGGGATAGTTGCTGAGGAGGATCCCGTGGAGGATCCTGACAAGAATGAATAAAGGACCACTGATGAATTGATGACCATGGTTAGGTCGACTACCAGAGGTAGGATTGGTCGGTCACCACCGGAGGTTCGTTCAAGTTCATAAAGATAGTAGCCCCTTTAACGTGGCTTACTTGTAAGACTGAGAGGTTCGAATGGACAGAGAAATGCGAAAACAACTTTTAAGAACTAAAGCGAAGGTTGGTGACGGCCCCTATTTTGGCGTTGCCGGATGGAAAAGGAGATTTTGTGATATGTAGTGACGCTTCGCATAAGGAATTAGGGTGCTTCTTATACAGCACAGCAAGGTAATCGCGTACGCATCAAGGAAATTAAGGGAATATAAAATTCGATGTCCCCACCCATGAGTTTGGCTCATGGAAATAGTTTTTCCCTAAAGATTGGAGGCACTAATTGTATGGAGAGAAGTGCGAGATTCACACAAGCCACAAGTGCTCTAGTGCATTTTCATGCAGAAAGAGCTCAACATGCGCC
Source organism: Apium graveolens (assembly GCF_009905375.1). Taxonomy (NCBI): domain Eukaryota; kingdom Viridiplantae; phylum Streptophyta; class Magnoliopsida; order Apiales; family Apiaceae; genus Apium; species Apium graveolens. The sequence continues at coordinate 304,431,738 of NC_133648.1, read as the reverse complement.
AGAAGAGGTGGTTGGAGCTAATCAAGGATTACGATTATGAGATTCTTTATCATCTAGGGAAAGCCAAAATGGTGGCTAAATGCCGTTAGTATAAAGGAGAGACTCAAGATGAAAATGTCTTTGGGAGAGTTGATAAGAGATTTTGAGAAAATGGAAATAGAAGTGAAGGTAACTGGAGCTGGTACCGAAAAGCTGTTTGAGATTGCAATACAACCCGAATTATTGGAAAAGATCATATTGTGCCAAGAAAAAGTGATGAATGAAGGCAGAGAGCCAAAAAATAAAGAAGAGATTAATACCGAGAAAGATGATAAGGGAATAATGAGGTATTCCTACAGAATTTGGGTTCCAAACGTTCAAGAGCTTAAGGACGAGATCTTGGATGAAAACCATAGTTCGAGGAATAAGATTTAGGGCAAATCCTGAATGTGATAGTCAGGGAGGTCGCCATCAAGAAAGAAAGAACCCATAACATAATGAAATGGAAAACAAGGATTTTAACGTATAAGATAACCCTGATTATGGGAGAAGGATGAAACATTTCATACTGAGAAAATAGAAGTCGAGCAAGATAGGGAGAACCGGGATGGTACTCCTATGGGGCAATTCATGGACCTGCCTAAACAAAAATTATACTTTTATTCCCAAACACCACCCTGAGGAAACAATGCGGTGGGAAATTCTTTCAGGACCTTTAAGTCACTAAGCTCTCAGAGTTCCAAGGAACAAGCTGACCTGGCCGAGGCAAGAGCCTGGCCAAAGGAAATAGAGGAATGCTTTTATATTCTAAATGATTGATGAAGCGCAACAGACTGTTTTTGTCACTTACCTTCCTAAGAGAGAGGCCACTCGCTGGTGAAAGGTGAAGAAAGACACGGGGCCAGAGGTTATAATAAACCGATTAAAGTTTAGTCAATTGTTTTCGGGAAAGTACTTCCCAAGGTTATAGAGATAGTGTAAAAGCTTTAGAGCCAGAACAAAGGCGAACGAGTATGATGAGTTATGAATCTAAGTTGTAATAGTTGGCAAGATTCGTCCTGAGGACACGAATCCCAGAACGACTTGATGTTTGAAGTAAATGATTAGTGGGTTCATGAAATGATTGTAAGAGAAAGGAAAAAAAAACTGAAGTGGAAAGGAATATAAAGGCAATAGAGTTGAAGGAATGATAAGGGAGTTGGATATGAGGAAACCCTAAAGACTCGTAGCAATAGAAATAGAAAAGTATGTAATCGTCAGGATGAGAGTGATTTACCATGAGTTAAAGCTGATGGATGAAGGCATGAGAGATACATATATTTTATCCCCTTTAAGTTGGGAGGATTCGAGGAAACCTTGAGGTAGTTCGAAGGATAAACAATGAGACGCGGATAGACTGAGGAGACAAGAAAGTAAGAAATTAGGAAAATTGGATAAAGGAAGTGACCTTCAAGAATGTGAAGTGTAAGACCGGGGGCATGATGCCCAGAAAGGGAGACGCCAGGTATGAAAGATATCCCGACATTGAGATGACTGTTGAGATAAACAACAAAAGTAAATAAGGATTAATTAAGAAGAAGTTCACGTTGAACACGACCAATATCTTCCTGAACATCCATGTGATCATTACCAAGTCAGGAAAGAAAAGTGGATAACCATTTTTATCTTTTGGAGGCCATATGGATTGACCTCAACTTGAATAAGGATGCTATTGTGAAATTTGGTATAGACTATCGAGGTGGAAATGATTGAATAAGATACCCTTATCAGGGATATATGACTTTATTTATCCATGTAAGGATGTAAGTAGCTTTTTAAAGGTGGAATTAAGGATAAAACCTCGATAACTTGAGATGAATCCTAGGGAAATGCATAAAGGTTGGCATTTCACCGTTAATAGGGACAGTATGAGTTTTGATAGCATGAATTGGAAAGGATTAAGGTAACAACAATCTTTAAGGATCAGTGGAGAAATTTTTCAAAAGTATATAGACAATGGTTCTAGTATTAGTAAATGATATTTTGATATGCCCTGTATCTAGGGAATACAGGAGGAACAATTCAACGATAACCTTAGAGGTCTTACAAGGAGAAAAGGTAATATTCAAAGTTCTCAAGAATAGAAATTTTGATAAAGGAAATATGACGTAATTATAATAATGCCATGTAGGGCACGTGTTGAACCATAAGAAAGTATAGATCGACCCAATGAGGGTCGAGATTGGTGAAAATAAGAAGGACCCAAGATAAGAGACGTCCTAAGTATGATCGAGAGTCAGTCGTGGCAATGTTCACATCTAAAGACTAAGGCAATGACTTACGGAAAAAAAATGGTGATTTTTTTTTCTTCTCACCAGGACTTAAGAAAAGAATTTTCACATAAGCAGTGATTGAAATGAGGTAGAAAATTTATTTGGAGGTGGTTAACAAATGACATTGATTGTAAGGAAATTTTACTATCAGGAAAGGCCAAAGAGGTGGCCGACACTTTAAGTGTAAGAGGACAATTATAAGCACTCGTGCCAGAGGAATATAGTGATGATGGATAAAGCCATGAAAGTTGTATTATGGTTTGAAAGATTGACATTTCTTCTGATGATTGTACGATACTCAACTGTAATAGTAGTTTGGTAAAGATTTAATTCATGCAATCGCCGTGAGCGGGCTTTCTATCTTAGAAGGTCCTATCTTGAGATAAGCCAGGAGCATGTTACGAAAGGACTAAATGAACCTTTGAGCTTCATGTCTCCCAGTAAAGAAATATGGTTAATAATGGTATTAGCCTGCTATCGTTGCTTTGATTGAAACCCTTCTACAATTTTATCTGCTTCATGTCATGTATGTACGTCAGGATCAGGAATGTTCTTCACGAATCATGAATGGTGATTATGTTACCTCCTTAGAAGGATTCGATATGATATGAATGGAATCCGTATGGTTAGCTAATAAGACTTCAAGGAAAATGAACGACTACAGTAGGTCAACGGTGGACCATAGTAATGCAGGAATGATTCTATGAGTAATGAGCCGATTACTTATAACCGTGAGAGTTGTATTGGAATGGATGTTGAGATTGAGTACCACTAATCGGGTCGTGGTGGTGTATAAGTTATCATTGATAGACTAATTAAGTAGATTATCTACCTATTGAATACTTATTCCTTCTTATCAATAGAGAGTCGTATTACTATACGAGGAAGGTTGCGATGCAAGCATAGAATTCTAATAACGATGACGTCTAGAATGAAATCCCAGATTCGATTTTTGATGTCGAGGGAGTTTCAAAGGTGATTGTTTATAAGCTCGAGCAAGAGCATGGGTCCATAGAATGATGGACGGAATAGTAAATATTCAGACACGTGAAATACAATGCTATAATACTTGATGTTGATATATATACGTATATGTTTTGTTCTCCTATGACAAACCTCTATAGTTCAGAGGTAGATTCCAAGCCAGATATTTTGTGGCAGTATATATTATATATATACAATTCTCTTTAATTCGTTCTTTTCTCTCCTTTTCATTTCATATAAGCTGAGAAGAACAACCCTTTCAGAAGGGGAGGTATTTCCGAATGACTATCTATCTGTGTGATAGAAGCGTAGTAGGATACCATCTATTGTTTAATTGATTGTCAAGTACTAAAGGCTGGCCACACTCTGTACTAAATATACAATGTAACAAGTGTTCATGATCATAGTGATCTCTCAATAAATTCTTTTACTTCTATATGAAGGACCAAACTTTCGAAGATGGAGGCAGCTAGAGATGAAGTGGTACCAAGTATGGTGGTATTCCGATTCTAACGCGTTCGTGATACTAAGGTTGATGCGATTATTAAAAGGTTATAGAACACTAACGAGCAAAAGTGTAATCAGTATAAAATTTGGTACGGAAGATAGTAACGATTACGAACTGGAAAAAAGTGGGTATTGAGAAGCAAAAGTCGTAGATCTAGATGAGATAATGAGAGTCTGTACAATAGACTTGAAAGAAATTTGGAATGATCACTTAACGTGGATTGAGTTTTCTTACGATAATCGATCGTATGTTAGTATCAAGGTATCGCCTTATGAGATCCCTGAGGGAAGACAATGTCGATCTCCCTTATGTTAGGATGAAGTTGTAGAGCGCAAGATGCTCGGACCCGCAGTAGTCCAAATGACCAAGGATATAATAGATCTAATCAGAGGACGGCTGGTAGTAGCCCAAGATGGACATAAGAAGTATGTTGATTTGACATGAAAGGACAAAGAATAGGAAGTAGGGGACCTAGTGTTGTTATAGGTATTCCCTTGGAAATGATGGATGTGGTTCGGAAAGAAAGGAAAGCTAAGCCCACGAATTGTTGGACCCTTGGATATATTAAGTCGTATTGGGAAGTTAACTTATGAGCTATAGCCTTACCCCGAACCTTAGCAAGTTCATAACATGTTCCATGTATCAATGTTAAGGAAGTGTAATCCGGATGCCAGACAAATAGGGGCATATGAGCTCATAGACATGCAACCAGACGTAACCTATATGGAGCAACCAGGAAGGGTTATAGATCAAAAATAGACAAGTGCTTAGAAGAAGGGTTATCATGCTAGTCAGGGTTTGTGGCAGAACCACAATGTGGAAAAATTGACTTTAGAGTTAGAAAGTGCAATGTTAAGAAAGTATCCCTATTCATTTTCTATCTGATTCCGGGACGGAATCCTTTTAAGGAGAGGAGACTGTAATAACCCCAAAAATTTTGGACTTTTTGTAAACCTTATGAATAGTGATTTTGCTGATTATGCTGAATAAGAAAACTTTTCATGCCACACCTTGTAGGGATTCTTTTATTGATATTCTGAGATCTTATTAGTACTCTATGACCATGTTTGTTTCATGGGATTATAATCCCGGGATAATAATTCGGGGATAACTAATCCTATCGAAATTAGTCCTACGGATTAAATAATCCTATCCTAAGTTTGTTTGAAAGGATTAAGTATAGGATTGGAATATAATCCTTTAAAATTTTATCCTATGTTTGTTTTGTGGGATAGTACTTGGGATTGGAATATAGTCCTTTAAATTTTCCAATCCTATGTTTGTTTCATATGGGATAACAATGAGGGGATTATAATCTTTTAAAAAATGACTTGTAGGAGGGGATAAAACAATACCTCCTCCCACCAAGCATTAGATGGGATTATAATCCTATCCTCTACTCCAACAAAACAAATATGGGATAAGATAATTTAAAGGATTATAATCCTTGGATAACCCTTCACTAATTTTTTATAAAACAAACATGGGATTGGAAAATTTAAAGGACTATAATCCTATCCCCTACTTAATATCATTAAACAAACATGGCCTATATGGTATATAAGTGTATGTAAAGATCGTCAGAATCCAAATTCGAACACTTTGATTTTTCCCAAAAATCCACCAGATACAGAAAGAATTGAGTATAAGGTAACATGATTAAAAGGATTTTAATTCAAGGATTATAAGAGAGGCTCATAAAAGGAATATAAAATATTGAGAAAGGTTTAGGGGAACCCAAGTAATAAGATCCCGGATATGATACCTCAAACGATAAACGCGAACGAAAGTTAAGCGAACCGTATAACAGATAAGCGGTCATTAGCCAAGTAATTAAGGGTTAATCAAAGAGGTTAGTGGATGATGATGTCATCACACCAACAAGAAGAAGACAAGTGTAACAAGATGACCTAAGCATGGTGACATAAGCATGACAAGTGGAAAGGATGGTTGGTTGATTGTGAGCCATGCATTTTTCACCATGGTAAAAATTAATTAACAACAAAAGAGTATCAACCAAGCCAAGGAAAATCATAACACAAATTAGAAGTTGACTTTTGCTTTCCAAGAACAAAAGCTCTCGGCCAAAACCAGAGCAGCAACTTCAAACTACCATATCTCCTTCAATACTCACTCAAATAGTATGTTCTGTAGCTCTTTGGAAAGATATTGAGATGGCCTACAACTCTTGTTCACAAGTCTCATCCAAATAAGCATGGTAAGACCCTCGTTTTGACAGTTCTTTCAATCTGACTTTTAGAAACTTCAAAACCTAACTTTGTGTTCTTGATTTCTTTGGAAATATCAAGCTTGTAGGAGGCTCCCTAAGACTTCCTAGCTACTCTAATCACTCCAAGGAAGGTATAACACCTCCAAACCCTAACTTTACTTCGAGTATTATGATGGTTTTGATTGTTATAGTAAATGAAAAGCATGATGCTTTTGTGTTTAGAGTTTGGATTGGATTTGTAGTGATTTGGATGTTGAAATCTTGTTTATAGTTAATGAAACTTAAGTATAGCTAGTAGTTCATGTGTGGGGTTGTATAAATTGGAAAATCTTGAGGTTTGGGGACTGATGTAGTAAGGTTTGGATGAGGGTTGGTTGGATTGTTGGTTGTGAGTTGAATGGTGGTTTTTGGAGTGGTTTAAAACTTATTAATCGTGTAAACATAGCCGTCGTAATGCCCAATTTCATACAACTGCTTGTTCTTAGTGTTAGGGAGAGAGAGCTAACTATTGAATCTGTGACTTTTCCATGTTTAGTTAGATTATGTCGTAAGCTTCATTTTGATATGTGGTTCACTTGCATCCGATGTACGGTTTAGGAGAAATGACTGTTTTAAGTAACGGCGTTTCGCGAACGAACCATTACCCCTCGCCTTACTTTGAAACCTAGGTTAAGGCCCTTAAATGACTAATTGGAGTATGAAACAATTATGTAAAGTGGGTTAGGCAGTTGGTAGGGTATTCGCGAAAGCGTAGCCTTAAAATTCGTAAGGTTAATTTATTAAAAATAGTGGAGCCGAGGGTACTCAAACGACTTATGTAATTTGTTAAGCGTAGAAATGACTATAAGTGAACGTTAGGGTTCAATTGGTTAAGGTCTAGTTTCTTAAGCAACCGGGGTTTAATTCCGACTTATGTTGTTGTTCATAGGTTATCGGACCCACTCTAAGCTTAAGTCTATCCGGGAACACTCAGACAAGTTTTCTACCCGTTATACTGTTGTTGTGATGTATATATGTATATGCATTATCTTGTGATAGATGCATGATGGTTATTAGCAAATCTTGCGATATATTGGAGCATGCTGATATGGTTTATATGCAGGCATGTTTCGTAATTTTGATATCTAATTGTTCATTTAAATGCTTATAAGTTGCATAATACCTATGCTAAAGATAAACAGTAGTTGCATATACCCTTAGTATAGGGGACCCAAAGATGAACATTTTCTAAACCGGGAGTCGATGTTCCCGAGTATATTATATATATATATATATATATATATATATATTTATATATATAGATATAGTTTTCAAAACTATTAATCGAATAAGGTTTATTCAATAACTTTATTTTATTTAATGAATATTATTTTGAATATTCATTCGAGGACTTATGACACCGCTTATTTTACCTAATGCATATTATTTTGAATATTCATTCGAGGACTTATGACTCCGCTTATTTTATTAAATAATATTCTTTATTTTATTAAAGAATAATGTTTCGATAATCAAACTTATTTTCGATTATTCAAATAAAGATCGTACTTTCGTATAAGTATATCTTTGGTTATTTAATATTCATTTCAAGTATGAGTTTCAAAACTTCTACTTCAATTATTTTTATAAAGATTATTCTTTATGGAAATATTATTTAAATAATAATATTCAGATATTTTCTAATATATTGGGACTAATTTATTTTATTAAATCAGCATTACTCTAAATATTCTTAAAAATGTTTTCGAGTCTTCAAAATGATTTTTAAAAGTTAGGGCGGATCCCAAAACTCATTTTTATATTTAAGATCCTCCTTTCGAAGGGGATTTAAATACTCGCTCAAAACCTGGGGGATCCGGCTCTGTGGTGTATTTTATATTCGCAACAAGATTGCTGTTTTGATAAATGAATTGATTACTTACCCAACATTCGGGAAGTAAGTCCATCTAATTGAGTCGGCATAAGCGACAGGCCGGGGTACGGTCTATCAAAGTGTAAATGGCTGGGTGGCAACCCATCAACGCGTAAGAGGCCGGGTGGCCATCCAGCACAAGGTCCAAAGAGGCCAAGGTGATGACCGGTGGGGGATTCATCCATCTACTAGTAGAAAAGGTTACTTATTGGTATCTTTGCCTGATCAACAAGATATCGGGTTTATGCCAAAATCCTTTTCTTTCCAAATTCATTAGATATTATAACTCTATTTATACTTTTCATAACAGAGGTTTCCAAGGAAAGTATGAGATATATATATAGGTATATATATATATATATCGGGACTTAATGAAGTATCTCGTAACTTCATTTCTTTTGAATGATATTTCAAAGATTGAATCTATTCAAATCTTATCTTGTAGTCTCATCTATGTGATGAACTTTTGAAACTGGTTATACCTTGAACGGTGGTAGTTCAAGTAGTATTCGGAAAAGATATAAGTATATTGGAGTATCTTGTAACTTTATCTTTTCAACTTATATCTGGTTAATGATTATCTTATGTATGACAAAGATTTTCACAAAAATGTTGAGACGAGGTTAGATATATGAGATTACCTTGCAACGATATTTTTATACAGTTATAAACTGGAACTCTGTCTATATTATGCATGGAAGAGGACTTCCAAGATTTTGAAAAGTATATATATACATATATACTGAATATTTGTGACTTGGTCACGTTAAGATATCAAACTTGGTTCATATCTGCTTGACCAAGACTTTCATGAGTACTATGAGAATGCTCATATGTTGTTAATTATAATACATATTATTTCGGTGGGCTTGTTGCTCACCCTTGCTTTCTTCTTTCATCACACAACAATAGATAGACAAGATGAACAGGATCAAGCTCCCAATTCGTGAGCGGTTAAGAAACATTCCGCAGTTTCCTGTAGACGTTGATGCCGTTGTAGCTGAGGTAGGAACTACCAATAGGCTAGGCTTTCAACTTTTGTTGTACCAGACTTATGTATATTTATGAATTATAATAATGGCAAAGAATATGTAAATTTATTCAGAAACCCTTTTGAGGTATAATGACTTATAATTGTGGAATTAAATGACTTGTGTTATTTTTTGTATTCATCTCTGACACTATAACTTGTGGTGTGTGTGTTTATATTATGGGGTCACAGTACGCAGTGGTTGGTTGTTTATTAAGATTAAGAGTTGTTAAGGGAATTGGAACTCGTGACAACCCGGATCCCCGACCCCGGATTTGGGGGTGTTACATTGAATGTAATTCTAGTAAACTTTTTCTTGAACTATAAAATGTTCTAACTCAAACTATATATATAAGTGTTTTGATTTGCAAGGTGCAGAATCACAAGTTAAATAAATCAAAAAGTACAAAGTAATAAAAACACAAGTCTTTAAAACTTTCTGGTGGATTTGGAAGTATCCACCATATATATATATCGAATTAAGAACTCTGTGAAGAACAAATTGTCTCACAGCTGCTTTAGAAGTGAACAAACAAACTACAGAGAAATTCTTAACAGTTACTGCTTTTTCTATTTCTCTTCTAAAAGTGTTTGCTTAGTTATTTGTTCTACTAGCTACACTTGGTTTATATACCACCAAGTTTACATGGTAATAAGATAGGATAATAAAACAAAACTATCAAGTCAAACTCCATGCTGCTTCACTACTCTATTCCAGCATCTTTGAAAACCTTCTTAACTTGCATGGAAATGGTAATGCTCATTTGTTCTTCATTTCCTGTTAAACAGGCTGCAACATTCCTTTTGCAAATACCCAACACATGTGACTGTGTTGTCACTGTCAACAGATGTTTGAATTGATCATCCGTCGGGTACATGCTTGTCATCCGTCGGGTTGTCTTGTTGATCATCTGTCGGGTAGCTTTGTTAATCATCTGTCGGGTAGCTATTTGACACTTGACTTCATTTAACTTATGCAGAATTATAAGACATCTTATATTTACAATTAATCAACCTATTCTGCATACCTAACAAAAGTCAACATGACTCATATGCTATTACAGAATCTATACAAAGTTGTTTGCAGAAATGTGCTACATGACTTATTGTTACATAAGCTACTCACCCGATGGATATCAATTAGTCATCCGTCAGGACTATATTGAATTATCCGTCGGGACTATAATTGATCATCCGTCGGGGCTACAAAATTTACTAAGTTAAATCTACTAAGGTGTATTGTTAATGTAATCATCAAGTTCACAACATATTCCCAACAATCTATCCTATTTCTGACAGTTCTTGGGTGAGCCCAGTTCATTGTGTGCCGAAGAAAGGAGGCATCACCGTGGTTGCTAATGAAAAGAATGAGCTCATTCCTACTCGAACAGTCACAGGGTGGAGAGTTTGCATGGATTACAGGATGTTGAACAAGGCCACAAGGAAAGATCACTTCCCTCTTCCTTTTATTGATCAGATGCTTGACAGGTTGGTTGGGCATGAATACTACTGTCTTCTGGATGGCTATTCGGGCTATAATCAGGAAAAGTCTACCTTCACTTGTCTGTTTGGTACTTTTTCCTTCATAAGAGTTTCTTTTGGGTTATGTGGTGTACCTGCCACATTTCAGATATGCATGATGGCCATCTTCTGTGACATGATTGGTCAGAATGTGGAGGTATTCATGGATGATTTTTCTGTGTTCGGGGATTCTTTCGACGGGTGCTTGCAAAATCTTGGTACAGTTCTTAAAAGGTGTGTTAAGACCAATCCGGTTCTCGACTAGGAGAAATATCACTTTATGGTACAACAGGGCATCATTCTTGGGCACAAGGTCTCTAGTAAAGGTCTTGAAGAGGACAAATCCAAGGTTGGGGTCATTTAAAACCTTCATCCACCGATTTCTGCTAAGGGAATCCACAGTTTTCTTGGTCATGCGGGTTTCCATCGGCGGTTCATCAAGGATTTCTCTAAAATCTCTAAACCATTGTGAAATATATTAGAGAAAGATGTCCCTTTCAAGTTTGATGATGAGTGTCTAGCTGCTTTTGAGAGCTTGATCACGGAACCTGTCATAACTGCACCAGATTCGAATGAGCCTTTTAAAATAATGTGCAATGCGAGTGACTATGCAGTTGGAGCAGTTCTTGGGAAAAGGAAGAACAATATATTTCATGTGGTCTACTATGCTAGTAAGACCCTTAATGGTGCCCAACTGAACTATACTACTACTGAGAAGGAACTATTAGCCATTGTCTACAGTTTTGAGAAGTTTTGATCTTATTGCTTGGGATGAAGGTGACAGTTTTCACTGATCACGTTGTGATTCGCTATCTCGTCTCGAAAAAGGACTCGAAGCCTAGATTTATTCGATGGGTTCTTTTACTACAAGAGTTTGAGTTGGAGATCAAGTATAAAAAAGGTACTGAGAATCAAGTTGCTGATCATCTCTCTCATTTAGAAGATCCAAATACAGCTTCACATGACAAGACATTGATATTTGAGTCTTTTCCCGATGAGCAGTTGTTTAGGGTGCAAGAAGAAGAATCGTGGTTCGCAGACATTGTGAACTATCTTGTGAGCAACATTATGCCCCCAGACTTAACTTATGCTCAATGAAAGAAGTTTCTTCACGAGGTAAAGTGGTACATGTGGGATGAGCCATTTTTGTTTCGGTAAGGAGCTGACAAAATCATCAGGAGATATATTCCGTACAACGAGACGAAGGGCATCTTGCAAGACTGTCATTCGACTATTTATGGAGGCCACTACAGTGGAGAAAAGACAGCAGCTCGTATCCTTCAAGCAGGATTCTTCTAGCATACATTGTTTAAGGATACGCATCAGTTCATTCTGAAGTGTGATCGCTGCCAGCGTGTTGGTAATATGTCAAGGAAGGATGAGATGCCTCTTAATGTGCTTCTCGAGGTTGAGGTCTTCAATGTTTGGGGAATTGACTTCATGGAGCCATTTGTCTCATCTTGCAACAATTAATATATCTTGTTGGCAGTAGATCATGTCTCAAAATGGGGGGGGAGTCAAGGCTTTGCCAACGAATGATGCAAAGGTAGTGCTTAATTTCCTTCACAAGCGGATATTCACAAGATTTGGGACTCCAAGAGTCATAATCAATGATGAGGGATCACATTTCTGCAATCGAAAGTTCAATGCTATGATGCAGAGATATAATGTGAATCATCGCATTGCTACAGCCTACCATCCTTAGACTAATGGTCAAGCTGAGGTGTCGAATAGAGAGATCAAGCGTATTCTGGAAAAAGTTGTATGTCCATCGAGAAAGGATTGGTCTTTAAAGCTAGATGAAGCTGTTTGGCTTATCGAAAAACATTCAAAACTCCGTTAGACATGTCACCTTTTGAATTAATTTATGGTAAAGGATGTCACTTTCCTGTGGAGCTAGAGGACAAGGCATATTGGGCTTTAAAGATATTGAACTTTGATATGGATGTAGCTAGTAAGAAAAGGATGCATCAATTGAATGAACTTGATGAGTTTCGACTTCAAGCGTATGAGAACAAAAAAATGTATAAGGAGAAAGTCAAGAGATGGCATGATAGGGGTCTAGTGCTCAAATCATTTGTGCCGAGGAAACAAGTTCTTTTATTCAACTCTTGTCTTCGTCTTTTTCCTGGAAAATTAAAGTCGAGATGGTCAGGGTCGTTTGTTGTTAAAACTGTGTTTCCACATGGAGCGGTGGAAATTTTTGAGAATGATCCAGGACAAGAATTCAAGATGAATGGACTGTATTTGAAGCATTACTATGGAGATACGGAAAACTGTGAGGTATTTAGTGTCGTTTTATTGTTAACTTGATCTCGGAATTCTACGTCAAGCTAGTGACGTAAACCAAGCGCTTCTTGGGAGGCAACCCAAGCTTGTTGTATATTAGTAGGTAGAAAAGAAGATAGAAGGAAAAAAACCAGAAGAAAACACAAAAAAATCATAAAAACAGAAAAACAGGGGATTTTTTCCATGAGCACGGTGCGCCCGCGCTGGGAAGCGGGGGGCCGCACTGAAACAGCAGGAGCACGGCGCGCCCGTACTGGAAAGTAGGGCGGCCGCACTGAAAGAACAGAAACATGGAGCACCCGCGCTCCCAGGAGGGGCGGCCGCGCTGAGTCCCTGAAGAAAAAAAACAAAAAAATTAAAAATTCATATCCCACTTCTGTTCTAAACCTAATTCTAACTTTCTATATATATATACACCTACATACATCCCTCTCCACCTAACTTTTATTCTCTCAAACCCTAAATCTCTCTACACACCTCTCTTATTTCACTTTATCAATTCTAATGGCACCAAAGAGAGCCCGCACTCAAGTAAACAGCAGCATTAACCCTGCCACTACCGATTCTTCGAGTGTTGGGGGTACGAGGCCTCGATTTGTTACTCCGGAGGCTGAAGTGGAGTACGCAAGGTTGTTAACTAAGCAGATAGTGAAGGAGAGGGGTTTTCTACCTTCGGGTAAGGATGGTAAATTTCTCGAGATGATTTTGAAGATGAGATGGGTTTTATTTTCTGAGGCACCCGCGGCTGTGCCTATGAGTATTATTTGCGAGTTCTATGCGAACGTAAAAGCTGATAAGAATGGGTATTCGCTGGTGCGTGGGTTGACGATGGACTACAGCTCGGAGGCTATTCGCCGGGTTATCAACCAACCGGAGAGACAACCTACTCAGGTGGAGTGGGTTAATAAGACTGGGGAGGACTTTAATTTGGATTTAATTATGGCTACTCTGTGTATCCCGAATACACACTAGAAGTTCAAGAGGGGATCAAACGAGTATCTCAATTTCCCTGCCTCATTCAAGAACAGGTTTGCTCGTGCTTGGAATACTTTTATTTATTTGAATATCATGCCTTTTTCTCATGTGCATGATATAACTATGGATCGTGCAAAGTTGTTATGGGGGATTTTGTAGGGAGATTATGTGGATCTCGGTTCTATTATTCACCAGGGTATTTTGCGGTTTTTGCGTGGAAGCACTACGGGGTCTATCCCTTATGCTTCGATTGTGGCCAAGCTTTGTATTACGGGGGGTTTGCATTGGCCCGCACACGAGCAGCTTCAGTTATCGAGCGCCCCCATCGACAGTTCTACGATCTTGAGCATGCAGGAGTGGTTTGGTGGGAAGGCTGACGAGAAAGGACATGGGTACACCTATGATCATTTGTCGGGTGGCCAGCAAGCAGATCAGACATATGCTGGTGGTTCGACTCAGGCACGCAGAGCAGCATGGAGACAACATATGGGTGAGGCTAGTTCTTCGCAGCAGCAGGAGACAGAGGATGGTGCTGGTTTAAGCTCAACGCAGTATAGGCATTTGACAAGGAGTATGGATGCGATGTATGACATCCAGAGCAGGTTTGCGCAGGATCTTACTCAGGCATTGGGTACAACTTTTAGAGCCACGGGGGTAGACATTCAGTGGCCAGTTTTTGGAGACGATTCTATGTACCTGCCTCTTGACACTCCACCCACTGAGGGTGATGATCATCCTGGTTCCGAGTAGGTATGCCTTGATTCCTTTCTATTACCTTCATTGAGGATAATGAAATTTTTAAGTTTGGGGGTGATAGTTAAGGAATATTTGTGTGTGTGTCCATATAGTTTGTATATTCATGATAGTTTAGTTCATATAGTTTGCATATTTGTCATGTAATTATTTGTTTTTATTTTTTTGTTTTCCGTATTTGTTATTATGTTATTATGTTGCATATAGTTGCATTGGCATATATCATGATCCCTTAGGTTGCTTTTCCGATTAATTTATGATGTTGATTCAAGTGTAGTGATGTCGTATAGAGGAATGTTAAGTCCTAACGAATTTATTAGCATGCTAGAAACAAGAAAATTTTCACTAAGTCTTATAGGTTGCTTGAGTGCTAGATCATGATCATGACTTGTTTGTTTGTCGAGGTTTAATCAATTGTTTATGTATAGAATTTATGCTATTCTCTTAGTGACGAAATAACATGGATTTTTTTTCAAATTGGAGAAAAATATTGGATATCAATGATAGTTGTGGCTAGGCGTCAAATGGCTAGTAGCCTGCTCATATTTATATGAGTAGTCTAGGGTTAAGCGAGATGGACCGAAACACACTCGTTAAGAAATTGTGAAAAAAAAGAAAAAAAAGAAAAAAAAGAAAAAAAGAAAAAAAACATATGTGTTATGCATAATTGATCACGAGTGGGCTCTTTAATACTCGAGTTATTAAGTTATAGGGGACTTTATGCCAAGTGATCTAAGGCTTTTATAATTTGGGATCCGCTAACCTAACGCTCGCTACATGGGTATTATTGCATAAGTCTTTTGTGGACCTCGCTCATTGCACGATCAAATAAGCATGTTTGTATTTTTTTTATGTGTTATCAATAAATGCATGAATCCTTGTATAACTCTAGTAAAATTGAAGTGTTGTTAGTCATTTTGAGTTTATCGTTTATTCTGTTCATAACCTTGTGATTGTTTTGACGAGTGGTGAGTTATGATTATTGATCTAGTTTCGAGAGCATATCTGTTAAGAAATTGCACACACGCGGCCGCACTCGTTTAACAGAAACCAAGGGCGGCCGCGCAGGATCTCAGGGCGGTTGCGCTAGGTCGATTTTCTGAAATCCCGATTATAATAGAAGATTGATCTACTGGACTTCTGGTCGCTTTGGACTGGTATTTAAATACTTTTAAAAGACATTTTTCATAACGCAGAGCAAGGAGATAACAGCAAGAAGACCTAATAGCAAAATACAACGAAAGAGAAGAAGATCTAGTTTTTACTTGTGATTCTTTGTTTAAGTTGTAATCTTGGATGCTTGTTTTCTTTTTTATTTGAACCTAATACTCTTGTTAACATACTTTGATATATATATATATATATATATTCAGTTATTTCAGACCTAGTTTATCGTAGTTTATTTACCATGCTTTCTTTGGAACCCATGGTGATGATGAGTTCGGTTATGAACTAATCTTTATCATGGGGTTCTAACGGATTTACTTATCGATTTCTATAGTTAATTTATTTTGATACCTTAGTGTGTGGTGATTGTATGATATCCTAGTATTGGTCGTGCTTATTCGTCTTATGTGCGTCGCGAACATATAAGATAACGTGTTAATCTCTATTGAAGCGACAGTGAATATAGAGGTTGGGAACTTGTCATGCTAGCATAGGTTCATATATTTATTATGCATGATTCATAAGTAATTTTACCCATCTTACTTGCCCTATGTAATCATGATAGATAACTTGTTCATTAAACCTTTATTTCGTCAAATTCTATAGACATATAGGGTCTCAACATAATTGGTGTCTATTCAGCTTTTATCTCTTTTGTGGATGTCTGGTAGTAGGGTATTCGTACAACGACAGTTGGCTTTTACTATTTTCGTGTTATTTAATTAGTTGTTATCACCATTGCATGCTAAGGTTAAGAACAATGACCTTTGAATGAAGTATTTGATGAAGTTAGAATCCCATGTTTGTCTCATATAGTTAATTCAATCACTTTTAATCTCTTAGTTAATTGCATGTTAGTTTAATCTTAGTTATACACAACTCAACCTGTTATTAGAAGACTTAATTATGATGGATAGCTTCTGTTATGCAATTTGGTATTGTAAGACTTATTGTAAGACTTATTTATGTAAGACTGTCTAAATTGTCCCAAATTGTTGCAAAATATGGTCTATATGACCTTTTCATTGATTGAAAAATCTTTCAACCACACAATTCATTCAAACCATTATATTCGGTACTTTTAACTACCATTACACAGGCATCTTTACTGTCATCATAAACCAACTACTTCAGATTCATTACAAAAGCAACCACCATCACAACTAATAGCACACAGATCATAAGTTATTTTTTCATCTTTTTCTTCTCAGCCTCTAACATAATTCTTGCACCAATCAACACCTTCCTTTCCTTATTCAAAATCTTCCTATTTTCAACACTTTTCGCTAAGTTTTCTTCAACAAGTTTCAACTTCTCCTCCAAATAAATTCTCTGGTGGTTCAAGTGAGTTATCACTTTCATTGATCTAGAGGATAAATCTTCGTCAAGCCATTGAAAAAAATGGCAGCCTTCACCTTTCTACCTAACAAAATATAAACATTATTTATAACAATAAAAAAACAAAAAAAATTACCAAAATATTACCTTTTCTAGGGAACAAGTGAATGACTTTCAGGATTTTTTTAAGTCCATGAAACACAAGTTCTGGCTCATCTCCCACAAAACATATTTTGTGTTCTTTCTTCTTCACCGACTGCAAAGAGGAAGAACTATTTCGCTTCTACCCTTGGGGCTTTGATAATTAGACATATGAGTATCAACTACATTCAAGGAATTGAGGAGATATATAAGATATTTTTATTTGTCTTCATTCAACTCCAAGAACCCTAATTTATATATGTATATGTAGCTGTGACACAACTGTTGCTATTTAGCCACGTCAGAAGATGTTACCGTTACATCCATGATGTATAAGCCATATACATTCTCCGTCAAGTCAACGACCTTGACTAACGGGGCAGTCATTACTCTTAACTAGACAGTTGTCATCGAGGCCACGATAAGTACGATTGTATTTTTGATATGTGACCCTCACTTAATGACTACTTTGAGATTTAAGCCCTTTTTTTAATTGCATAATTTACTTAACAACATTTAATTTTTATCTTACGATCTGTTTTTCGCACGAATTATGGGATTCAATTTTATGCAAATAATAACTTGATATTATTTTTAATATCAAGCCCGTAATTCACACGGGTTACCAACTAATATATTCTAATATGTCTAAAAGCCAATCTCCATCCAAGTGGTACTTGTAAATTATACTCCCTCCGTCCCTCCCATTTATTTACATTTGGGTTAGGCACGGAGGTTAAGAAAAATAATAAAATAGTGGAGTAAAGTAAAAAAAATGAGTAAAGTAGTGGGACCAGACCGATTAATATTATATGTATAAAGTGGGTATAGTGGAGAGAAGTAGTAGATGTAGTTACTTCATAAATTATAAAAACTTTACTACTTTTGAAAATTTTTGAAATTTTTTGAAATGTAAACAGTTGGAAAGAATTATCTAAAAAGTAAAATGGGAGGGAGTTTATACTATGGTTGATGGGTTTTAAGCCCCTTATTTGCCCTCTTTACTACGGTGAGTTTTGTGGGCCTTGGGCCTAATAATACCGGTGTTGGGCCTAACACATACGAATCTAAAATATTACTCAAATTTTATATAATCACATCATGATATTTTTTTTGGCAAAGGATGGTTTTAAAATGATACTCCTATCTTAATACGTATGGTTTAAAGGAATGGACCGGGGTAACAGGACCACAAGGAAATCACGAAGGGTGAGAGTCTAGAGAGCTCGAAAACCCAAAAAATGCCGATATTTATTACTCTGAAACGCTAGCTTTATTAATAAACCAACTGCTTACGTGAACATCATCAGACCATTCTTCAATTCCTCTTTCCAATTCGGAATTCTTTGTTTGCTCCCTTGTCCCTTAATTCAGAAAAGAATGTTTAGCAGTAGATGGTAGGCACATGCATGAGAAAACCCTAAATAAGAAAAAGGGGTATTGGTTTTATTCACTGTAGAATCTGACTGTTGCTTATATAGCTTTCCCGCAGTTGCTTGGTTATAAAAGTTGTCTTTTTCTTTACAAATTCAAAAAATCATACTTTTTTCATGAGACCACACATCACTCAGTCACAGCTCACCACCAGCACCATTGATGCTCGAAGCAGACCTTTCACTGTAATACCTAGGCAGCAGGGAAGAAAGCATTATTTCTTCATAATTTATTATAGTAAGACTGTTGACGACAGACCCATCCCTTTCATCCCTGCTTGCCTCCTTTCTGTTTAATGGAATTATGGTTTTGGCCCAATTTGACACATATTTAGGTCAGTCTATCCAAAATAGCACACAGGGAAAGCTGACCCTATACTCATACACAAATAACGCGTCTATGCAATACATTAAAACGAGAACGCAAGCATATACTACGTTGCCTTTGTTTTATGATTTGCTTCCTAAAAACTCAGACCTTCAAACGCATTTGATGAAGAAAGGCACATTAAAACTAAGGTGAATGAAGATAAGGTTATCTATGTGTCACGCTAGGTCAACTTATGAGACCGTGTCATTTTGGACATTTATATATAAATTTGTGTCATTTTAAGTATTTTTTCGTAATAATATTAAAGGGAGAAAATTTGTTCAAAATAGTTTCAGATTTCTATTTGCTAAAGAAAAATGACCCTAACATTCTCATTAATATTATTAACTAAATTATTTCATATTGTCACATCAACAATCAATAAATAATTTAACATTCTCATTAATATTATTAACTAAATTATTTCATACTGTCACATCAACAATCAATTAAATAATTTTACATACATGGTTAATTTGGTAACAATTTTTTTTCTTCTAACATTACTTTTAATCAAATTTTACAAAAAGCTTCCGATTATGGATGATATTGTGCATGTTTGGGAAAAGTTAAAATAAGTAAATTATGACTTAAAATAAATAAGTGACGTATAAGTGATAAGTAGATAAATATTTATAAGTTATATAATACGTAAGGGGCTATAAGTTCCATCACACGACACCCCAAATTATATATGTTTAATTTGGAAAGTGGTTTCCTCCTAAAGGATGTACTCTAATTAGCAAAAATAAGAACAAAAAATACGGCACGTAAATATACTGTGACGTTTGGAAAATCTTAAAATAAGTATTTTATAACTTAAAATTAATAAATGACTTATAAGTGATAACTAGATAAATATATATAAATTATATAAGTGTTTGGATAATTTCACTTATAAGTCAAAATTTTATATATTTAAACAAATGAAAATAAATAATTTTTAAATATAATCATATTATTTCATGAATTTTAGATTCGATTAACATTTTAAAAAATATTTTTTTAAAAACTAAAGATAATAAAAAGACAAAAAAATTAAAATAACTTGAGAAAAAATACGTCACATTCAACTTATCAGCTTGTAAATTAAAAATTCGATTAGATAGACAAACACTACTTACGAGTTTATAAGTCAATAATGACTTATATGTTATTGGCCAAACATGCCTTTCATGTTTGGGCGACATTGTTAGCATATGCTAAATTTGAAAAACTACACCACGTTACAAGAAAAAAAAAACCATAATCGATGCTAGACTACTGCAGGGTCTGTAACAGCCCGCACTTCTGGACTATTAGTTCTAAATCGAAAATTAAAAATAAAACAGATTTTTACTCGATAATTTAAAATATATAAGGAAAATCAAAGCAGAGGTCAAACTCAATGATCAAAATTATAAAAATAGAGACGCAGCTCCACAAATCCGGATCCGATGTTAATTGTCTAAACAGATAATCAAATTTATTCTCTAAAAACAAAGTCTTTATTCTAATTCAAGTAGCACGAAACTAAGCAGCATAGGTCTCCACATAGTTCTCATTCCTTATTCTTAATATGCTCTAAATATTCCGAACCTGAAATATTAAAAGGGGTGAGCTACACAGCTCAGCAGGTACAAATTGACTAACTCTTAAACAGAAAAATAATGGGTGTTTTAATAAAATGATTTTTCTAAAAACAATAATAATTTTGTAAAACAATTTCTAAAAATAGATCCAACCCAAAGTTTTATATTTCAAAAATTCAGAATTTAAAACAGAATAGAGCAGATTTTATAACAGATTATGGCAGAATAAAACAGAACGAAACGATAATTCTTATAAATACCATAGTCTTGATCTACGGCCACACTTTGCTAGTAGCCGGCATCTTATTCTTATTCTTATTCTCATATACCACACTTTGCCAGTGGTCGGCATCTAAAGTTCAATAATTACGCGCCGTTAATAGTTATCTAAAGTTGCACACTTGTGCGCCTACTAAGGGTATCTAAGGCTAGTTCCGGAACTATAGCGTAAATTATGAACGGGTTCGAAAATGTAGAGACTGGGTTCTAAAATTCACAAATACTTATATCTTATAATTTCGAAATCAAAGTTCTTATATCTTATACGAAATCAAAAACAAAATTAAAATATCTTTTCAGAAAATTAAAAGCAAGTCAAAAGGTACTTACCTCAAAGTCGACACTTAAAATCCGAAAATAATAACACGAACAAATCCTAAAATTTAATCATCAAAAGGTAGTTAATTAATAAATTTCTAAATAAATTCTAGACCCAAACTGTAATTTAATATTAATTTAAAATCACAAAACAGTCGATGTATACTTGAACAATACCAACTATATCATATAATAGAAGTCTGGCTGACAACCTAAATCATTTAAAATAACTATACTAATCTATTTAAGATGACAGCACTTGAGTATATGCTTTGGGAAGGAAAACATGGCACAGAGAGTTAACATCCTGAATTAAGTTACTACATACATGAACTAATTGGACCCAATACTCATTTAAATAAATAACACATACATATTATCAATTAATCTAATTTTAATTAACTATTAGCGTAACAAAGCATCATGCAATAGAATTCATGCAATTTACTAAAAAGAAAACCAAACCATACCTTAAGATCCTCTACCGAAATACACAACATAAATATTTAATTTTACAAAGACGCATGCTCACTTGATCTTTAATAAATTGTCACGCACACCTATATTAATAGGTCTTGCATATATATTTGATCAACTAATTAATTAGTATTACAGTTAACTATAATAAGCAATTAGGCTAGCTGTTTAACCAAATTTACCTGCATATTATTTTAAGACAAGGAGATTTGGCCTTAAAGCCAATATTGCTACGCACAGTAAATATGCAAAAATAATTGCAAATAGATTCATGTAAATGGCTGTACTATGCATGGTATCATGTACTCACACAGTCACACATATATGCTAATATAATCCAACACTAATCACACGCATAGAGTTCATATAAAATCATAAAACAACATCCGATATATAAATTACCATGTAAAACAAAAGAGATAACATTTTAGCTACACGCACATGGCATAAACATATAACACAAGTAAAAGAAGTTTGAAAGAGTCGAGTACCTCTTCGGTGAATAGACGAAATCTGCGCAACTTTTTATTATTGTCTAAAGGGGTTCTTATATAGGTATACGAAACCCGAATTCTATTTAGGATATAATCAATTTCCTTCTAAAATTTACAACCTCTCAGAATAAATTCCAAAAATAAAATATTTGGCACACATAGTTACCTAAACTAAAAAGATATTGATTTTCTAATATATTCTCACATTTCTTTCAACAAATAACAAATTTTTTCACAAATCAACTACCCTGCACAAAATATTTTCAGAATATTCTAATTTTAAAATATTTATCTAGACGAATTAATATCTAATTTCTAATAAATAAATTAAAAATAAAATTATGGATTTTACAGGTTGGGTTCTTCCTGCCTAATTTACATTCAACAAAAAACAAGCACAACATTATTAATTTACAAATTTGTTATATTGTACTTGTAGTTATGTTTAAAAAATTACTGATTTTGTCTATTAATGACCCAAATACTCGTTTTATGATACTCAGCCGTTTCGCTTTTATAATTCGATTAATTACTGTATTTTTTCTTGAATTAATATATTTAGTTTAATAAATTAAGTATTTTTATATTTTATGAAACATATCTTATTAGTATTCTAATTAATTATTACAATTAATCACTAATTATCCAATTATTCACTACAAAGTGTCTTTATCGAATAATTCTAATTCCTGTCTTTTAGAACACTAAATCGTAATATTTATAAAATATATAATTAATTAAAAAGATATGTACAATGAATGTTGTACGTAACCCGAATGGACATATTATGTCCTTTCTTAGGGGAACACAACTTTACCACCTTACCACCTTAAAGAATCGATCTTTCTTTTAGTTATTAAATCTCTCTTTGATTGATCAATGTGTGATATTTCGAATCCTCATTACTAGAGGAATCCAAAGGATCTCTGGATTGATCAGAAGATCCTTTCAATTGGCTAGAATCCCTCTTTTTTCCGATCCAGTTCCTCCACCACCGCGAACCCCAGTTAGATTCAGGCATGCTACACTTTTTATTTTTAGTTATTGGGAGAACCCAAGTACTCTCTTTCGGATTCAGGAAACAACTCTCAGAGATCTTTTTTCCTTTTGGAAGATACAGAAGGGAAACAATCAACCTATTGATATTGGAAGACCCAACGGATTCTTCCAATGTATCATTTCTGGGTCCAATGTAATTCATAGGTATAGACACTGTGGGCAAATAGCTTTCTTGAAAAAACATAACTTAAAAATTATAATTTATAACTTAAAATTGAAAAATATTTTATAAATAATATATATATATTATAATTTATAAGTGATTTAAATATTTGGATAATTTTAGTTATAAGTTACTAATTAGTTGTTGAAGTATTTGGTAAATCATAACTTATAAGTTATAATTATTTTAAAAAAATCAAAATTTTAATATAACAATTGAATACATGAATAAAAAATTCAAAACATAAATATTGAATTACAAATTACTAAAAATAGTATTTTACATGATAATATATTATACAAAAACATTATAAAATTTATTATGATAATAGTTGTATAATAATATTTTTGGGCTAGTTGAAATGTCGATAAGTATATATTTTGTGTCATACTTATTGATTAAAATAAATAAATAAATAAATAGTATCTAAACATAACAATTATAATACATTAATATAATAGGATAAAATTTAAAAATATAATTAAATATGCATTTACGAGGATTTGAAAAGAAAGAATAGTAATGAACTGGATGACAAATGAAGTTCAGGGGTCTCAACTTTCGCGTTTCATCACCTAAGTAGTAAAATATAAGAGAATTGTGGTTTAAGTCGGAAGTGGTAAACATGCACTATATATATTTGGTTATATTGTCCCGGGGGCATTAATCCATTACAAGGTTGAAATTCTGTGTTTGAAACCTAGCCAAAAGAAAACTTTGAGTCTGAGGTTTTTTATTTTAAATCGTCAATGATGAAACTGGATTATGTTGTATTAATGCTACAAGTAGTCATAGGTAATGAACTAAGCTGACCGATTAAATAATAATAAAATTCCGAAAAATGTAATATAATTAGTAATGTAAATATTATAATAAATTACTTATAAGTTGATAATTTATTTGATAAATCATAACTTACAAGTTATAATTTTTATTGAAACATAGTTAAAATGTAAATTATAAATTACATGAATTAATAATTTTAATAAATGGATATAAAATAATTAAGATAAAATTTGAAAATAGGGATGTTGATATCGGGATGAAACTATAAAATATACACTATTCATCCCGGTTGAAATAAAATTATAATATTGATCTGAATTAAAAAAACGAAACTATATATAATTAGTTCAATTTAGTTTGGTCCGCATAATGCTCTCGGATTAAAATATAATATATATTATCACCTGGGTTAAAAAATTATACGAAGTGAAATAAAATTAAATATCAAAAAATAACTAACCATTATCTTATTAAAAAAATTGTTATAAAATTTTTGAATAAAACAATTTTATATCTTAAAAACTTTTTCAAATTAATTTTAAAAATGTTCGGTAATCGTAGGTGTCTTACAATATTACAAATTTTAAAAAAAAAATCGGGAAAGATATGAAATGGTTGAGAACTTGAAAAGTATATGGGTCGTAAGAGCATCCAAGGGTAACATCTAAAACTGTTAGCTAAAACATGGTTAGCTAAAATTTTATTCAACCTGTAAGCATTTTTACTATAACCATTAGCTATATTCATAATATTATTCTTTTTATTAATTTTAAATATATAAATAAAAAAGTTTAATTATTTCTTTTTTTGAAAAGAATTTTAATTAATTATATTTTTTATATTAGTGGAAATAAAATAGTATATTTAATAAAAATATATTTATTATAATATTATAACATTTTTATATTTATATCAATATTTTAAAGTAAACTTTATAAAATAAAAATGAGTAATTATTATGAACATTACTTACATATAAAATAAAATATATGACTAGAACATATATTAATAAATTAGAATTTTTATAAATATAGTTAACAATAAATTATTTATCACACTTAATATTGTTGGATTTTTAACGCAGCGGGGGCATGGCAAAACACTTTTACACATCTAAAATCCAAATAAAAGCATACAGATCATGAATAAAAATTCGAGGGATCGAATCTAACCTTTAATAATAATTCGGAGACAACGATCAGAGATCCTTAGCAGTTGCTCCTCAAGTATGAAGCACTCCACCGGTATCCACCAAGAAAACGATGTTAAAGAGGAGGAAGGAGGTGGAGAGAATTGGGTTTTCCAAACTTTTTGGGTTTTCGGGTTTCGATGGGGTTAGAATAAAATTAGGGTCTATAATAGTGTATTTATAGACAAAATTTTCAGCTAAAATTTTTCCATAAATATTATTATTATTATCCCATTTATTATTCTCATTAATAATTAAAACACCTTTTAATTATTAATCCTTATACTAAACACTTTAGAAATAATTCTCTCTCTTGATTTAATTTCTAAAAATTAAATCCTTAATTAATAATATTAAGAACTTTTCTTAATTAATTTATAATCAATTAAATCTCATTTAATCAATTATTAAATTTGCCAATTAATTATTTATTTCATAAATAAATAATTATTAGCCATTATTAATTAATTTCTCCACCATTAAATCATTCTCTTTTTATGGTGTGACCCTGTAGGTTCAATATTAAGCCGGTAGTAGAAATAAATAATAATAAAACTATTTTATCATTATTTATATAAATTCTCTAATTTATTAAATATGATTAATTAATTAATCACATTTATTCTACATCGTGAGTGATGCTTCTCAACATATCGCGACTATCCGGATAATGTGAATTCACTGCTTAGAATACCAAGAACCTGTCAGTGAATAGTTACCGTACAATAAACTCCTTCTACCCTACAATGTTCCGATTAAATACAAGGCATGGATCTCGTGTCAAGCCTATCTAATTCAATCACTTGCTTACCATTTACTATGCGTAGTTCTATGCAAATTAGAAACTCCTTTCTAATTTCATTCACTCTGGCCAGAGATTCCTGAACTAGCATAAGTGGATCAGCCTTGAACATTCGCTTCCTTCACTGGAAGGGGTAGATCCTTTATTGATCATACACTATCTTCGTGTACAAATTCCTATACCCAGAAGAGCCCTAATAATTGTCCCTGGAGACTAAGAACTAAACCAAAGCATAGTTCAGTGTACACAAGATGACTATGATGACCTCAAGTCTAAGGATACTTGTACAACTATCACTATGTGAACAACTGCTGACACGTGAGTGAACTCCATCAGTTGTTCAGCTGTGCGAGTCATGTTTAGTGAACTTTATCTATAATAAGCACCTACATACTAGCTATAGTGTCACCACACAAATGTCTATGAGAACAGACATCCTTCATAATGAAGCAAGCATAGTATGTACCGATCTTTGCGGATTATTAATTACCAGTTAGTAATCCTATGACCAGGAACTATTTAAGTTTAGAGTTATCATCTTTTTAGGTCTCACTATTATGATCTCATCATAATCCATAAAAAGCTTTACTCTAAACTATGGTATATCTTATTTAAACAATTAAATAGATAAAGCCCGTAATAAAAACAAAAAAAGTCTTTATTAATATCAATGAAATCAAAACAGATTACATAAAAGTTATTCCTAAATCCTAATACATGATTGGACTTAGGACATATTCCTTTCAATCTCCCACTTGTACTAAAGCCAATCACTCTGGTATCTAATACCCATCTTGTCTTTATGACGATCAAAGTGACTTTCAGAAAGTAGCTTTGTGAGTGGGTCTGCTATGTTGTTATGTGTGTCAACTCTAATTTAATACAATGCAAGAAATGTTACCGCGCTCCCACTAACCCTTTTGTAGACGTATGGTTCATCTTCGTTTTTGATAAAATCAAACTCTTTGATTGTCTCATCAAAACGAATGTTCCATCTTTCGAAAAGCTTGCTTTAAACCACATATGGTTCGTAACAACTTACATACTAGGTTTTCATTTCCCTTGGAAAGAAAACCATCTGGCCATCTGCCAGATTTTATAGTCGTAGTAAGCAGCATTCGCAAGCAAAATTCGAACTGATTTTAACAGGGCTACAGGTAAAAAGTTTCATCAAAGTCAATCCATTGCCTTTGTTTGAATCCTTTTGCCACAAGCCTGGCCTTAAAGGTCTCCACCTGGCCATCTGCTCTAATCATTCTTTCGTATACCGTATACATAGATTCCATTCCGGATTTCATGGCACTATGCCATTTCTCTGAGTCAACACTACTCATAGCCTCATTATAGGTCATAGGGTCGTCATCTTCAATGATCGACAAATCATTGTCATTCTCAATGACAAGGCCATAATACCTCTCAGGTTGGCGAGACACTCTCCCTGACCTATGAATGGGCTGTTCCACAAAAGGTTGTTCAGTCAGAACAGGTGTTTCCACTCGATCTGTAGTAGTTTGTGCTTCTTGAACTTCATCAAGTTCAATTTTGCTCCCACTGTTTCCTTCAAGGATAAACTCCTTTTCCAAGAAGGTAGCATGTCTGGAGACAAACACCCGATGATCGGTGCAAAAGTAATACCCTAAAATCTCTTTAGGATATCCCACAAAACTACATTTTACGGATCGATATTCCAGCTTATCTGGGTCAACTTACTTGACATAAGCTGGACATCCCCAAATCTTAACGTGTTTAAGACTCGGTTTCCTCTCTTTCCATATCTCATACGAAGTTTGATGAACAGATTTTGGAAGGCACCATATTCAGTAAATATGCTGAGGTTTCCAATGCATAACCCCATAGGAATACTGGAAGATTTGTATAGCTCATCATGGACCGAACTATGTCTAACAAAGTTCGATTTCTCCTTTCAGATACCAATCTGGAGGCGTCCACTGGGAGACTATACCATTTACTTTGAGATAATCTAGAAACACTCCATTAAAGTATTCACCACCTCGATCTAATCGAAGAATTATAATACTCTGTTTGGTTTGTTTCTCCACTTCATACTTATATTCTTTGAACTTTTCAAAGGCCTCAGACTTGTGTTTCATCAAACACATATCCGAATCTAGATCTATCATCTATGAAAGTAATGAAGTATGAAAATCCACCCATGGCTTGCGTAGACATTGGTCCACATACATCTGTGTGTATCATTCATAGCAAATTTGCAGCCCTCTCTCCATGTCTACTAAATGGAGACTGCAATGCCACTATAAAGTGAGATTTTTATCATCCCTTTTCTTTTATTAGTTTGTTCAATCTGAAATAAATTATGTCACATACATACAGACCATTATTTAAAGCACCACGTCCATAAAGAATATTATCTCTTAGAATAGAACATTCATTATTCTCAATAATAAATGAAAATCCATCCAAGTCTAACATGGGAATAGAAATAATATTCCTCACAATCGAGGGAACAAAATAACAATTATTTCAAACAATAGTCTTGCCCGTAGGCCTATGTAAATGAAATGATTCTACATCTTCAGCAGCAACTCTTGCTCCATTTCCATCAGTAGAATCACCTCCTCTTCCTCAAGAGTCCTACTTCTCCTTGGTCCCTGCAACAAATTGCAGATTTGAGAACCACAGGCGGTATCTAATACCCAAGTAGAAATTTGATTTAATGACATATTCACTTCTATCATGAACATACCTGAATCAGAAGCGGTAGTCTCACTACCCTTCTTCTTCTTCAATTCTGCAAGGTAAACCTTGCAGTTCCTCTTCCAGTGCCCCACCTTGTTACAGTGAAAGCAAACAACTTTGCTCTTGGGGTCTTCAGCTTTTGGTGGAACCGGCATTTTCTCACCTACTTTCTTCTTCTTAGAAGAGTTCCTCTTCTTTTTCTTAGGATTGGAACCTTCACCAATTAGAAGAACAGAACTCTTCTTAGGGGGAAAATTCGATTCCGCAGTCTTCAACATGTTGTGGAGTTCAGGCAGGCTGACATCCAACTTATTCATGTGAAAGTTCACAACAAACTACGAGAACGAACTCGGAAGCGATTGCAAGACCAAGTCTTGGCTCAGCTCCCCATCCATGACAAAACCAAGTTGTCCAAGACGTTTAATCAAATTGATCATCTTAAGTACATGGTCATTCACAGATGATCCCTCAGACATCCTACAACCGAACAGCTCCTTCGATATCTCATATCGAGCTGTCCTCCCCGCCACATCATACAACTCTTGTAGATGCATGAGGATAGTGTGAGCATCTATATGCTCATGTTGCTTATGTAGCTCAATGTTTATGGAAGCTAGCATGATGCATTGAGCAACATTTGCATCATCTATCCACTTACGATACACAATATGTTCATCATTATGTGCATCACTAGCAGGTTCAGTAGGCTTAGGTGAGTCAATCACGTATTCCAGCTTCTCAATCCTGAGAACAATTCTCAAGTTTCGAAGCCAGTCAGCATAATTAGGACCAGTCAATTTGTTAGCATCTAGTATGCTCCTGAGTGATAGTGCAGAAGACATAACATACAAAGTAAATCTGTAAATGATAAACACATAACAACACTTAGCAAATATTCGATTTCATTTCAAAACACTATATGAATCGGGTCTTTATTCATAAGTGGCTCCCACTAGTTTTCCTAATTTATTCAACCCCCTACGTGAAAAATTAAGCATTCATAATGCTAGTGGGAATAGGGATCCTACATTCCATTACACAACCCCGGCTGTGGCACGAAACGCCATGTAATGTTATTACATCCTATGTTATTCCCTAATCAAACTTTAGCCTCTTGAATAATTGAGTCACGGCTGTGGCACGACAAACTCAATATTCTAAGTCAAGTCTAACCCAACATTCCGTATAATTGAATCAGTCCCCAAAGGCCCACGGCTGTGGCACGTAACGACCTTTAGATTCTTATTCAATGTACACATCTCTATGTAATAGACAAGTATTTCTTATTTCGAAATCAAAGCCCTCGGCTGTGGCACGAAACGACAATGATTCAAAAATAAGAACTACTTTCTACCATGTTGGAAGGCTATGACTGACACAAGCCCGTTGTGTCATTGGCCAATTACTACTTGATATTATTTAATTTTAGAGGGATTATATTACGTTACAATCATAATCATATTATAAAGAAATTCTTCCTTTTAAATTAAATATTTCAAATCAATAATCAATAATCAGATGATTCCCAGATCGGGTGGAGCATTGTCAAGAGGCGTCACTTAATAACCCTTTCTTACAGATAGAAATCTGTTGTTGACAGAATCATCCTTTCTCTCATATCGAAAATTCATATTCAATTACGTGTTTCATAAACACAAGAATCTCATGATTGTATTCATAATATTATTATTAAGGTTATGAAACAATTTCACTATACTAGGTTGTCTAACAAACGCCTTATGTTTATTTAAGTTCACCTAAATCTATCATCGCATGATAAACTAAGCATATATCACATATATCAACATAAATAAATATCAAGGTAGGCATCTTACATCATCTAGCACATTAGTCTAAGTATTATACATCTCTATGTATCACATGAAGCATTTAAAATCAATTCAAACGATTAAAAACAGCTTTAAAATACTTCAAGGAATATAAACAGTTCAAAACTTTTATATAAACTAAAATTGATCACTCCATTAGATCCGTCTCGGAAAAACGAATCCAACGGTATATTACACGCCTAAAACGGAGTTACGAAACTCCCAGAAAATCAATTTTAAAATCAATAGAAGGGCTGTAACGCATTACAGGAATGCGTTACAGTACCTGTAACGCATTCCGGTGATGCGTTACACCCCTATTTTTTTTTCAGCAGTGGACAGCTTTCCTCGATTTCCGTGCCTGTCCTTCTCTGTCCTTTAACCGTGCAGCAGCAGTACAGCAAAAGCAGACAAGCAACAGAGATGTGCAGATGTACAGATATATATATATATACATACTAACAAATAATAATAATATATATATATGATTTATTTAATTACGAATTTAATTGAAACAACTTCAAAAATTCATACTAAAAAATCTATACATCATAAAATTATGAAAAAAAATACCCAGACGATCTACAACACTTGTAGAACCCAGACCAACATTCAAAATTATTCTGAGAAACAATTTCTCATCAGACAAAATTAATCCATGAAATAACTTGTAAAAATCATAATTAATTCAAACAAGCACATAAAATTCTGAATTTTTTACCACAGATCTATATGCATACAACCTATGCTCTGATACCAATGTTGGATTTTTAACGTAGCGGGGGCATGGCAAAACACTTTTACACATAAAAAATCCAAATAAAAGCATACAGATCATGAATAAAAATTCGAGGGATCGAATCTAACCTTTAATAATAATTCGGAGACAACGATCAGAGATCCTTAGCAGTTGCTCCTCAAGTGTGAAGCACTCCACCGGTATCCCCCAAGAAAACGATGTTAAGGAGGAGGAAGGAGGTGGAGAGAAAATGGTTTTCCAAACTTTTTGGGTTTTCGGGTGTCGATGGGGTTAGAATAAAATTAGGGTCTATAATAGTGTATTTATATGCAAAATTTTCAGCTGAAAGTTTCCCATAAATATTATTATTATTATCCCATTTATTATTCTCATTAATAATTAAAACACCTTTTAATTATTAATCCTTTTTCTAAACACTTTAGAAATAATTCTCTCTCTTGATTTAATTTCCAAAAATTAAATCCTTAATTAATAATATTAAGAACTTTTCTTAATTAATTTATAATCAATTAAATCTCATTTAATCAATTATTAAATTTTCCAACTAATTATTTATTTCATAAATAAATAATTGTTAGCCATTATTAATTAATTCCTCCACCATTAAATCATTATCTTTTTATGGTGTGACCCTGTAGGTTCAATATTAAGCCGGTAGTAGAAATAAATAATAATAAAACTATTTTATCATTATTTATATAAATTCTCTAATTTATTAAATATGATTAATTAATTAATCACATTTATTCTACATCGTGAGTGATGCTTCTCAACATATCGCGACTATCCGGATAATATGAATTCACTGCTTAGAATACCAAGAACCTGTCAGTGAATAGTTACCGTACAATAAACTCCTTCTACCCTACAATGTTCCGATTAAATACAAGGCATGGATCTCGTGTCAAGCCTATCTAATTCAATCACTTGCTTACCATTTACTATGCGTAGTTCTATGCAAATTAGAAACTCCTTTCTAATTTCATTCACTCTGGCCAGAGATTCCTGAACTAGCATAAGTGGATCAGCCTTGAACATTCGCTTCCATCACTGGAAGGGGTAGATCCTTTATTGATCATATACTATCTTCGTGTACAAATTCCTATACCCAGAAGAGCCCTAATAATTGTCCCTGGAGACTAAGAACTAAACCAAAGCATAGTTCAGTGTACACAAGATGACTATGATGACCTCAAGTCTAAGGATACTTGTACAACTATCACTATGTGAACAACTGCTGACACGTGAGTGAACTCCATCAGTTGTTCAGCTGTGCGAGTCATGTTCAGTGAACTTATTCTATAATAAGCACCTACATACTAGCTATAGTGTCACCACACAAATGTCTATGAGAACAGACATCTTTCATAATGAAGCAAGCATAGTATATCCGATCTTTGTGGATTATTAATTACCAGTTAGTAATCCTATGACCAGGAACTATTTAAGTTTAGAGTTATCATCTTTTTAGGTCTCACTATTATGATCTCATCATAATCTATAAAAAACTTTACTCTAAACTATGGTATATCTTATTTAAACACTTAAATAGATAAAGCCCATAATAAAAACAAAACAAGTCTTTATTAATATCAATGAAATCAAAACAGATTACATAAAAGTTATTCCTAAATCCTAATACATGATTGGACTTAGGACATATTCCTTTCAAATATTACATAACACTTTTTTTATAAATAAAAATACATCTATACATATAATAATTATGAAGATATATACATCATTTTCATATTATAATATTATATATTTAAATCTTAAACAAGTTATAAAAAATATAAATAATAAAATTTAGGCTAGATTAGGGTTGATTAGGGTTAATATAGGCGGGAGATGACGTGGAGTATTATAGATGACGGGTGAA
Source organism: Apium graveolens (assembly GCF_009905375.1). Classification (NCBI taxonomy): domain Eukaryota; kingdom Viridiplantae; phylum Streptophyta; class Magnoliopsida; order Apiales; family Apiaceae; genus Apium; species Apium graveolens. The sequence continues at coordinate 304,398,469 of NC_133648.1, read as the reverse complement.
CAATCAACAAATGTGGCGTACTTATTTTTAGTTATCTAAAATTATACCTAACATGTGTTCCTGTTGGAGTATTCAATTTTTTACATGTCCATTTTTGCCACCCGTTTTTGCCAAACAAATGCGCTCAATCCTTTATCAATACCCGTTTTTGCCAAACAAATATGCTCACTCCTTCATCATTTAAGTTGAATGAAGAGGTTTAAGACGAACCAAATAGCACTCTGTCTATGAGCCAGTATTTAATCCTGAAACTTGATCATTTTCATGGTTGGAATTTGAATGAAACTAAAGGATCGGGGTCGAAATTAGGGGCCCATTTGAGATTTCTAAAAAAATGTAATTTATAAATTAAAGTTGGAAAGTATTATATAAATAATATTAATATTGTAATTTATAAGTTATTTAGGTGTTTGAATAATTTTAAGTATAGTTATTTATAAGTTGATAGGGTTAAGTTCTATGGAGACCACTTTTTTTTTGGAGACCATGGAGACCACTTATGTTCTGCAAGTTAAATATTGCAAAAAAATATTGCAAAACATATTATTTTGTGAATCACGCTCTACAAATATCCTTATTTTATTCAAAATCTCGAATATCATATATGTTCTTGTTATTCCCAAGGAACTAACAATGAGATTTACAGAAAGGGGGTTGAATGTAAATCTCAAAACTTTTTCAAGTTTTGAGCAGTTTCAAAAGCTAAGTGTATGATGAACAGATGTGTGTGAATTGCTTTGAGCAGGTGCAGACAGATGTATATTTAAGACACAAATGTAAAGAACACAAAGGCTTTAAAAAATTTTCTGGTGAATTTGTTGTTCCACCAGAGATGTGTATTTCAGAAAATCTGTGATACAAAGAATTGATCACAGTTGCTTTCTAGTACAAACTAGATGATTTTCTCTCTATGTTTTTCTAAACAGCTCTGAAAAATTCACACCTAATTACTAGATACAACTTGGTTTATATATCACCAAGTTTACAAGTGAAGACAAAGATAAAATACAATTATAAAATAGTTCTTCACATGTTTCTTCTTCATTTCTCTATCCAATGCAATCTAAGATAATCTGTGAATCTTTGAATACTTCCTTGTTTGCACCAGAATGGAAATGCTGTTTTTTCTTGATTCCTCCAAGAGGCTACCACATTCCAATTGTCTCTGTCAACCCATGTGCCTCTGTCAGCTTATGAATTGTCACTATCAACTGCTATGGAACAAATCATCCGTTGAAGCTTTCATCCGTTGATGACTTTATCCGTTGATGCTTTAGTGACATCAGTTGATGCTTTAACAGTTGAAGCTTTATCTGTTGATGCACTCATCCGTTGATGGATGTTATCCATTGAAGTTTTAGAGACATCTGTTGAAGCTTTGTTACTTATCCATTGAAGGCCTTTAATCTATCAGTTGATACTACTTCATTTACACAAAATTACAAGGCATGAAATATTTACAATTAGCCCTCCTATTTGCATATCCACTAGTAGTCAACATGACTTATAATTTCCCATAACTTCTAAGAATTATAACTTAAATACAGAGACTGAAATGTGCTACAATACTAAACTTATTTCTAAGTAAAGCTACTCCATCAGCGGATAGCCAAGATAGTCTTATCCGTTGAGGCTACAAATACTAGATTTATACTTAAGTGTTTTGTTTAACTTATCATCAAACTAATACATATATTCCTAACAATCTCCCCCTATTTATGTCTACTAGAATTGTAGGCATAAATTCAGGGTTAACTTGATGATAACAAAACACTTAACAAATATATGAGTTGAAATCAAGTAGAAATTCAAAAGTGCTGCAAAAGTGTATGTACTGAGATAGAATTGAAGATTTACAGTGTTTCCAAGGGTGCTCCTTTAGTCTGAGCAAATCATTTTCTTTTCCTTTGTTCCCTTGTTTTCTTCCCTAGCCTCCTGTCATTTTCCTCTACATGGAGTTAGAGTTGTCTATAGAATTCAGCTTCATCTTCTTCACTGATGTTCAACTTAGATTGCATGTCCTTGAGAGTTTCATTACTGGCAATTTTAAGCTGGTCTTCAAGTTTGAAAAATCTTCTGACTCCTTTATTGTCTCTGAACTCCATCAACCAATGAGGTGATTTATGAATTATAATTCCATGCTCAGGGATGAGTAATGTTCTAGGCAAGGAACTTGACTCCCACCAATTCTTCCTTATGCTGGCAATCTTGTTAAGAATCTCAGTCTTGGCAGTCCTGGTAAACCCAGTATCCCTTTTGATAGCTGAGTAGACTCTAATCAAGGTAGAATAGCCCTCACTTAGAATTCTTTGAAGAGGCCAAGTCCTTTCTACATTTTCTTTATATTTGAACACTAGCCTTTCTGGTAGCCGTCTATAGGCATTTATTCCCCTTACTTCCTCCAGCTCATCCAGGAAGAGTTCAATATCTGTATGTTCTTTTATGTCACAAATGTGAACATAATCATCCTTTGAGGCTTGTGGCTTAGGCTTAGGTTTATGTTTCTGAGTGAATTTACTTGAGGTTAGGGGAGGTGTTGATTTGGATTTTCTTTTCAGTTTCTTTGGTGGTGGAGAAGTAGTTAGGAAGGTAGGCAATTTGATGGTGTCCCAATCAATAGGTTCCTCTTTGGGGATGATTGTTTTACCATGAATATTTATACTGGGATCAGCCACAACAGGTTCAGGTATAGAAGGTAGTGGTTTAGATTTTGATTGGGTTTCCTCAGTGTCATCTTTACTCTTCCTTTTTGCCTTGGCCTTCTTTCTGTTCCCTTTCTGCCATTCCTTTCTTTCCTCACTTCTTTCCTCCACACTCTCACCAACCATATTCCCCATATCCACATTTATGCTTTCAGTCTTGTCTCCTTCACTCTTGTCTTCAAACCCTTTCTTTTCTTCAATTTGACTTGACTTTAGCTATTTTTCAAGCTTTGCTTGTGCTCTTTTGTCAGCCTTCAGCTTTTTAGCTTCTTCCTTTAGCCTCTTGGTCTCTTCCCTCTTGGATATTGAGAATTTGGGATGTCCTTGCATTACACAGATGCTCTTTCCCTCTCTATAGATGATAGCCATATTCATTCTTTCCACTACATCCTTGGTCTCTTTGTGCTTTATGATGTTACCACCCAAAACTTTATCTTCATCATGCTTTGGAAGAGGAAAATCCACCTCTTTTAGTTGAGCAAAGCTTAGAGGGTTCTTTGTAGAGTCCTTGTTGAATCTAGTGGTTGGCTTGAGTACCATGGGCTGCAGGTTCCTGAAAGAAGTTTCTCCAACCTTATTCCTCCTTACTGGCTTGTTCTCCATTGTGATTGGCTCAACTTTTGTGCTATGTTTCACAGATAAGGATTTTGTAATTGAAGAGCCAAACACTTGTTGCATCCTTTCATCAATTTTTCTCTTTTTCTCTTTCACCTTCATCTCAGCTGCTGCTAGCTGGATTAGATCAATTCCATCAAGCTTTCCTTTGATTTGAAGTGTTGGAGAAGTAGTGATGGTTGAAACTAGCACTTTTAATATTTGTATATGTGTAGATGGCTCCCCTTCCCCTTCCCTTTTATTCTCCCCCTTTTTGTTATCATCAAGGAGAAGGGTCAAGCCCTGTGCTTTAGCCAGTTGCATTAGAAGACTAGTCTGAGACTATTGATTGTGAAGAATGGTGACCACAGAGTTTTCAATAGCTTGAACTCTTTCCTCCAATTTGGCCATCTTCTTTTCAACATCTGACTCTCTTCTCAGTCTCAGTATTAGTTCCTGCATGGTACCAAAGGGCATGATTGAATTCAGCTTCTCAGAATTGTAGGACTTCAAGTCAGCTATATCCTTCTTGAGTTCATCCACACTTAGATTCTGTCTTAATTGTTGTAGCTTCATGAGATGTAGAGAATCTATGTGGGCTTGAAGAATAGCCTTGGTACCAGCATTTGAAGTTTCCTGAATGGCCTTTTGGATAGACATGACTTGTTTGACTAAGGATACATTGAAATGCCCTGGTGTAGACTCATTTGTCAATGCCCATTCAGGTAACTCTGGAATGGAACTTGGGCCTTCATCTCCCCCTAAGTTCATGCTTCCATAAAAAGAATCAGAGTCATCATCATTAGAATTTACTCCAAATTCTTCAGATGGCTCACCAGCTGTAGAAGGCATCCTATTGACAGCAGCTTTATCCCTTTGTAGAGATTCTGACGTATGTACTAGATTTAAAGTCTTTTCTGCCTCCTCATTTCCCTGAATAGACAATAGTTGATAGGCTGACATAGGATGAGTAAAAGTGTCAGCATCCAAAGAAATGTTATCAATTACAGCTTTGTAATGTTGCTGAAATTGTCTTTCCTTTTCAGCATCATCCAGAATCATTGACTCACTAGCAATGGCTGGATCCACCCTTATACCTCATGTACCTGCTTTTCTCTCAATTTCTCTCTTTTCTTGCATCAGGGGCTCCCCCTGGCTCACACTCCTCACACCCTCACCTTCACCTACTAAGGTGGTACTCCTCTCACTTTCTTTTGCCATGCTGGAAGAAATAGCATGCATATTTAGACTCTCAAGCTCTCCTTTTTCCTGGGAGCAACCCAGCCTCTCACTCAAGTTTTCACTCCCTTCCCTCAATCCTGGAAGTGATTGTACATTAACCATGTCTTCTACACTTGGAATTAATTCAGTTGTTTGTGTAGAGACCATCAACAGATAAGGAATATCCGTTGAAGTTGAAACTGATGGTATCAAAAACGGATAATTGATGTTAAGCTTATCTGTTGAAGAATAACCACTTGTCAACGGATGAAGAATATCCGTTGAAGAAGGAAAAGAAGTAGAAATTGAAAGTGACATAATTGTTGAATCTGTGTTGATTGATTTTAATTTAGGTGACACAGATTCTTCAACTAAGTATGAAAGAATTGGCTGATGATCCAACAAATCATCTAAAAGATGATGATCACCAGTATTTGAGTGGGGCTCCTCCCTGAGTTGTAAAGAGGGAGAATCAGGAAGTGATGTGAATATCATGTCCACATCCAGAGATGATGATGGAGAATTTGGTGATTGATGTGTGTCAATTTTGAGAGAATGGGGTTGTGACTCCATATTTGTTGGAGTCACATCAAACTGAATTTGAGAAGGCATAGATACAGGTGGTTGTATATGTGCAGTGTGTTCACCCTGTGTGGAAACTAGGGTTTTGACCCTCTTTCTTCTTGTGCAGGCTTTTACAGGTGAGTGTGTGGCTTTAGTGTCCCTCCCTCTTTTGTTCTGTGTCCCTGGTTGGGGACTATTTTCAATAGCTGCACCCTTTTGGGAGGATGCAACTAGGGATGAGTTTGAATCCTTTTCAACCACCACAGTCTTTTGAGAAACTGTGGCTTGGCTAGCTTGGGTACCACTCACCTCTCATACCTTATTCTGGGGGTTTTCTTGATGTTCACCCCTCCCTCACCATTAACACCCTATACACTCCCCTCAAGGTTCATGGTAGGTGTTACAACTGTTGTCTTTTGAGAGACAACAGAGGTGGCTTTCTTTGACTTGGGTTTTGAAACTTTAGGTTTGGTGGCCTTGGTAGGAACCTGTTGGGACATTAACACAGATTCCATGGCCACACTTGAAGGCAAAGAAATGATGGGGTTGGAAGTAGTAGGAGTTAAAGAAGTATTTACCTCACTTACCTGAGGTGCATCCATGATTGCTAAGTATACCAATGGCACCTTACTGTTGAGGTTAATCCTTAAAAGGTCTGCAAGGACCCTCTTTTCTTGTGCCCAGCATTTGAGTTTATTACTCTCATTAGTTATGACCAAACCTTCAGCAACATGGTTAGCCAATAACATAAAGAATCTAGCATAGTAGATGTTATGAGGTCTATTAGCCTTGTTACCTAACCTAGTACCCAATTCTAGCATAACATAATTTCTAAAATTAAAGTACCTATCAGAAACCAGCATATAGAGCATATTAACAAGAGATGAAGTTATTGTATGAAAATTACTAATTTTCCCAGAGAAAACCTTGATAAAGGCATCACTAAGAAAACTCCATTCTTTCCTAAGGCCTTTTCTCTTAATACTGCCTAAACTAGTAGAATCAAGGGAATAGCCTATGGAATCTAACATGCTAGATACATCATTATCAGTGTGTGGTGTCATGGCATTGTTTTCAGGTAATTTAAAATAGGACTGTATATCATCACAGTTAATATAGTAATCCTTACCTTTGCGAGAGAAAGAGATGGTCATATCAGTGGGGTTGAACTCTGCAGTTTTCCACTTCCTCAACTACCTCACAGTAAATCATTGGGGCTTCCAGCATTGCATAGTTTAGTTTACAGTTTTTGATGAAGTCCATCATCTTGTGATAATCTGAGTGGGCTTCATTCTTTTCCACCAAAGCTACAAAATTTTTTTTCTCATAGACAAACCCAGATTGGGACATTATCTTTACTACTGGTGCCATTGTTGTGAGTAGAAGTTGCAGAGAAAAGTTGAGAGTTTTGGGAGAGAAAGAGAGTAAAAGCTTTTGAAAATTACAAGAAAGCGTAAAGTGAAAATAAGAATTCAAAGGGGCTTTTATACTTTCTCAAATTAAAACATATAGAGAATGATTAAACAATATTTTTAAGTGAATTACAGCCGTTTGAGAATAACAGAAAAACTGTATGTATTCTAAAAATTGCCTTTAATACAAATACATACAACTGTGTATATATATATATATATGTATCAACGGTTAAGTAAATAGAATCAACGGCTTTGACTCACTCAAAACGACTGATGTGACACTTCAACGGATGAGGTAAACAGTTATCCGTTGAAGATTAACACAGTTTTATTCGTTGAAGGATAAAATTACCAGAAATGCATTTGTCTTTCAACGGATAATGGACATCCGTTGATAGAACAATTTTGGCTTTCAACGGATAGGGAATATCCATTGACAGAATAAATTTTACTTAAAGCCAACTTTGTTCTTGCAATAAATTCATTTCAGGCTACAAAACAAATTACAATTAGGATATGAATTTAGGAATAATTAAGCATACCTAGCTCACTTACCAGTCTTGTGAATGTTGATTCATCAAGTGGCTTGGTGAATATGTCTGCAATTTGTTTTTCACTTGGAACAAAATGAAGTTCCACTGTACCATTCATCACATGTTCCCTTATGAAGTGGTACTTGATGTCAATGTGCTTGGTTCTTGAATGTTGCACTGAATTTTCAGTAATGGCAATGGCACTTGTGTTGTCACAGAATATTGGAATTTTGCTAACATTTAGCCCATAGTCAAATAGTTGATTCCTCATCCATAATATCTGTGCACAATAACTACCAACAGCAATGTACTCAGCCTCAGCTGTTGATGTAGAAACATAATTTTGCTTCTTACTGAACCATGACATAAGCTTATACCCTAGAAATTGACAGGTGCCAGTTGTACTTTTCCTGTCTATTTTGCAACCTGCATAATGTGCATCTGAGTAGCCAATTAGATCAAAACCAGACTCTCTAGGGTACCAAATTCCTAGATTTGGAGTCCCTTTGAGATATCTGAAAATTCTTTTAATAGCAACTAAGTGAGATTCTCTAGGATCAGCTTGAAATCTAGCACAAAGACATGTAGAAAACATTATATCAAGTCTACTGGCAGTTAAATATAGAAGTGAACCAACCATGCCTCTATAGCTTGTAATGTCCACAGAATTTTCAGCCTTGTTTAATTCAAGCTTAGTGGCAGTGGCCATGGGAGTTTTTGCAAATGAACATTCCATTAAGCCAAACTTCTTTAAAAGATCAAAAATATATTTAGTTTGACTAATGAAAATTCCACCACTAACTTGTTTAACTTGTAAACCAAGAAAATAAGTTAGCTCTCCCATCATGCTCATTTCATATTTACTTTGCATTAACTTAGCAAACTTTTTACAAAGTTTATCATCTGTAGAGCCAAATATAATATCATCTACATAAATTTGAACAAGTATCGTAGAGCCATTAACATTTCTAAAGAAAAGAGTTTTGTGAACAGTACCTCTTGTGAAGTAATTATGTAGGAGAAATTTTGACAAGGTCTCATACCAGGCTCTTGGTGCTTGCTTTAGTCCATAAAGTGCTTTCAACAGATAATACACATGGTCTGGAAAATTTGGATCTTTAAACCCTGAAGGTTGGCTCACATAAACTTCTTCCTCCAATTCTCCATTCAGAAATGCACTTTTGACATCCATTTGATAGACTTTAAAATTGGCATGGGCTGCATAGGCTAGAAAAATTCTGATCGCTTAAGTCTTGCAACAGGAGCAAATGTCTCATCAAAATCTATTCCCTCTTGTTGAGAGTAGCCCTTGGCAACCAATCTAGCTTTATTCCTTATGACAATACAATTTTCATCCATCTTGTTTCTGAATACCCATTTTGTGTCAATAGAGCTTTTGTTCTTTGGCTTGGGTACCGGGTTCCATACTTTGTTCCTCTCAAATTGGTTTAGCTCCTCTTGCATTGCTAAAATCCAATCTAGATCCAATAGAGCTTCTTCCACTCTCTTAGGTTCCTCCTGTGATAGAAAACTACTGTATAGACATTCATCTTGAGTAGCCCTTTTAGTTTGCACCTTAGATGTTGCATCACCAATGATTAGTTCAAAAGGATGATTCTTGGTCCATTTCCTTTGAGGTGGTAGATTAGCTCTAGATGAGGTTGCCTCAGTATTGCCATGATGTGAGATAGAGTGTTGATTGGTTGAAACTCCCCTTGAGTTATTGGTCCTTTGTAAGGAACTGGGAGTTCCATCAACTGATGATGTAAATTGATTATTAGTTGATGAACTATGATCAACGGATGCTCCATTATGTACTTCAACGGATGATGCACTTTTTCTTTCAACGGATGATGCATTACTTCTGTCAACAGAATCTGAATTATGACTTTCAACTGATGCAACATTTTGTGCATTATCCAAAGGCAAATTTTGAATCATTTTTGAAGTGTCTTATCCATCATTCTCATCTTCACTATCATCATAATATATCTCAATGTTGTCAAATTTGAGTCCTTCATGATGTCCCTCATCTGTTAGTCCATCAATCTTTTTATCATTAAACACAACATGCACAGATTCCATAACAATGTTGGTTCTTAGATTGTAGACCCTATATGATTTTCCAGCAGAATAACCAACAAATATCCCTTCATCAGCCTTTGCATCAAACTTGCCTTTGTGGTCAGGTTGGTTCCTTAGAATGTAGCATTTGCAACCAAAGACATGAAGGAAGTTTAAGGTTGGTTTTCTTCTCTTGAACAATTGATAGGGAGTCATGCCTTTTGCCTGATTGATTAGAGAAATATTCTGAGTGTAACATGCACAGTTAATAGCCTCAGCCCAAAAATATGTTAGGAGTTTTGACTCTTCAAGCATTGTTCTTGCAGCTTCAATTAGTGATATGTTCTTCCTTTCCACCACACCATTCTGTTGTGGAGTCCTTGGAGCTGAGAACTTATGCATGATCCTATTTTCTTCATAGAACAACCTCATGGTAGAATTCCTGAACTCAGTTCCATTGTCACTCCTGATATTCCTTAATTTGAAATCTGGATGGTTGTTGGCTTGCTTGATATGATTGATAATGATTTCACTAGCTTCATCCTTTGATCCAAGAAAATAGGTCCATGAAAACTTTGAGAAATCATCTACAATCACTAGGCAATATCTTTTTCTTGAAATTGACAATACATTGACTGGTCCAAAAAGATCCATATGCAGCAGTTGTAATGGTTCATCAATTGCTGATTCAAGCTTCTTACTGAATGATGCTCTCTTTTTTTTTTCCTTTATGACAAGCATTACACAGTCCATCCGAATTCCACTAGAGGCATTCCTCTAACTAAGTCCTTTTTTACTAGATCATTCATTGTCTTGAAATTCAAATGGGAAAGCTTCTTGTGCCATAGCCAACTTTCATCTGGACTTGCTTTACTGAAAAGACAAGTAATTGATTCTGCATCTGTAGAGTTGAAGTCAGCCAAGTACACATTCCCTTTTCTAACTCCAGTTAGAACCACTTTGTTGTCCTTTTTACTGGTGACAACACAGGCTTCAGAATTGAAGGAAACAGTATTCCCTCTGTCACATAGTTGACTGATGCTCAATAGATTGTGTTTGAGACCATCAACTAATGCAACTTCATCAATGATGACATTTTCCTTTGAAATCAAGCCATATCCCATAGTGAACCCTTTGTTGTCATCTCCAAAGGTTATGCTAGGGCCAGCTCTGTCCTTGAACTCTATGAGCATGGTAAAATCTCCTGTCATGTGTCTTGAACAACCACTGTCCAAGTACGATAGATTCCTTCTTTTTCCCTACACACAACAAAATCAAATCAAGTTGATTTTGGTACCCAAGTTTCCTTGGGTCCAGCCTTGTTAGTCTTTTTCCTAGACTTCACACTTCCTGCACCTTTTGACTTAGGTAACTTTAAGTCAACCTTGATCTCAGATGTAGTTTGTTGAAGTGTAGGGTTAGTCATAGAATCATTTAACACATTTGATTGAATTTGATAAGGCATAGATTGTGCAAACATATTATTCCACATAGGCATGTTGTATGGCATTTGAGGCATACTAAATGAAGCAAAATAAGGATTATTAACATATGGCATGTTTGTAAAATGTGCATGTGGATTTTGTTGAGATATAACAAGCATAGCATGCAGTGGTGACAAATACATGTTAGGCATGGAAGGAGTTAAAGGAATGGGAGCATTCTTAACAGATTTGCAGTTAGCAGATAGATGATTAACACTACTACAATGCACATAACTTTTTCTAGGAGCATACTTATCAGGTGTGTAATTGTTGTGTTTGTTAATCCCTACCTTCCCATTTCTATTAGATTTTCTTTTAGTTTCCTTTTTATCCTCAACCAACTTAAGCCTATTTTTCAACTGATCTAAAGTCCTGTGTCCTATATTCACCTTATTGGCATCTTTGGATGTGCTAGCTTCTTCTTTGACAAAGTTCTTGGAAGTTGAACCAAACTTCTTACTGAGATTTTTCAAATTATTCCTTTTAGAATCATTTGACTGTTTCAATTGATGAGCCTTCAACGGATGCTCCTTTTCTTCCTTCAACGGATGACTTTCATCATCCGTTGATTCCACATCCGTTGACAGTCCATCAATTAATTCTATTTCTTTTTTGTTTTTCTTCCAGGCATTCTCACAGAGTGATTCAATTCCTTGAACCTTGACAATTTGAGCACTAACATCCCTAGATGTTTTCCAGGCCTTGATTACCTCTTGCTCACATTCTAGTTGTCTAGAAAGAACTTCTACTTTCTTAACAGACTCTTCTAATTCACTTTCAACAGATAAACATTTGATTTTAATCTTTTCAATCTCAATTACCTTACCCTCTAACACAACATTCCTATCACTTAAAAACAAATTATTCTCCTTAATTCTTGTGTTCTCTTTAACCAGTGATTTAAGGGAAACACGTAAATGATATAATTCATTGGACATATCATTTATAGCTTCATTGCATTCATTTTTAGAAAGCTGAGAGAGGTCACTAGTGATTACCTGGTTGCTTGATGAACTAGTTTCATTTTCATCAGAATTAGCCATCAGGGCTAAGTTGACATACTCCATATCATCATCTTCATTGGCTCCATCAGCTGCCCAGTCATTTTCTTGAGTCAGAAAAGCCCTTTCCTTTTGTTTGAGCAATTCGAAATATTTCTTTTTGTAATCCACTTGCTCAAATTTCTTCTTTTCAGAAGTTGGCTTTCTGCACTCACTTGCAAAGTGTCCCCTTGTGCCACAGTTATAACACTTGAACTTGGATTTGTCCACCATGTTCTTGTTTGGCTTTGTTGTAACACCCCCAACTTAACAAACAAAATAAACATAACTATTACAATATTTAAAAGAAAGTAAACATAACCGAATCCAAGATCTTACAGTTTAGGGTTTGGAACAGCCCAACACTACCATCTATTACAACCAATTTTAATATTGAGTCTTCACACAAAACTATCTCTTATTCTACCTGAGCTCGGACGCATCGGCGTCACAGGTCTTACATGCTGTCTGCTTGAATCTAACCATAGCTGCTAGCTGTAATATCAGGGTAAAGCAAGGAATGAGCCAAATGCTCAACAAGTGCTAAACTATATGATACAAAACATAAATTGAGATATGTATAACAGAATGACATTGTGAAGATATAACCAATAATAACAAGAGATAAAACTTTGAGTGATGAAATCATTTGCTTGAATCAAAACATTTTCAAAATCATAACTTAATCAAAATCATTTTATGACGCTACGGATTACAGCCGGTGATCAGCCGTGAAGTAATCCCGAACCTCGCTGGGTTCTAAAACGTTAATGGGATCCCTAAGCAACTTTTAAGCCTACAATATAAGTGTGGAAATGACTCGCGTCTCAGTCCAGATCCACTATTCAAGGAAAACATTTATCCCCCTTTGGGACTGAAAATCCATATTTTAATCATTTCAAAAACTGATGCCGATTTATAATAAAATCTCTTAAGTAGTAAACATTTTTATCAAGGGATTATAGATCAACTTGAAACACTGGAAATATGACACTAAATCTCAGGGCCATGATCCACTAGACTTTACTATATTAGGGTAATTGAGAGGTTTCCATAAACAAGAACTTTGACAAGGAAATTTAGCAAGGCTATTGGATAATATGAAAGAGTAATGCCAAACTAGGCTTAAAGCAATGGTTTTCAACAAGGTACAAGTACTAGAACATCAAGAAGGTAAGCTTCATAAATATTAGGGGTGTTAAGGTATGAAGAAAATGATCTTTAGCTCAAGGTATATCAGGATTATCGAACTTTAAGGTAAGAAAAAGGGTTATCAATCAATTATGAACAACTTTAAAGAATATCTGGCTTTTAGGTATCAAGGTAAAGTTTCTATTGGGGTTCAAGCATCAGGGTGAGATGTCAGTATTTTAGGGATCAATAGCATGATAACCAAGAGGTTCAATCAAGTAATATATTAAATCTTTATTTTATCATGGCATTCCAATTATTATGATATACTAGCGTAATACAACTGTTGCAATATCAATATATACTTGTGGGTTCATGGCATTTCTAGAATAATACAAAGATAGATTTAAATATCGCTTGGTTCAAGTATATCAAGATGACTCAGGATAATCACATCAATATATATGAATTAATTATTACACATTTGCAGTGAATACGAAAGACAGGTTGAATTACTTGCCTTGAGAAAGGCTGGTATGGTCTGGCTGGTAGGAGCAACTGGAAGCTTCACTCGACCTTTATGGCAAGTTTACCCTTATCTCGAGATCCTACATAAATAATAATAATCCTCATTATAATGTATTCTCACCAACTTAACCTATTTACAACTCGAAATTAAACACCAATGGCACTTAGGCCTATATGCACTCAATTTATAATTACCTTATAAATACCATAGTCCACATAGCCACATATACACACATATCATATTTTAATATCAAATAATATCACACACATCATAATGCAACACTAGGCTTGGATGATCTCGACCCACAACTTGATGTGGCTCTAAAACTATGTGTTAAGTGAAAGTGCTCACTAGAGTAAATTTCAGAATGACATCTATGGTTTCTTGAGTGCATTGGACACTCTTAAACTACAAGTTTACCTCCAAAACTTCTACACTAGACTCTTCTAACCATAAGGCATCTCCCAAACTTGATGTGGCTCAAGGGCCTAGCTTGGGCCTCCTTGGGCCTAAGCTTAAAGTCCATGGTTCCCCTGTTTTTCTGGGCAGAAAACGCCCTGACTTGAATTAACTTGTGACATATGGTTCTAACTCAAATCCTATGAACTATGGTTGGAAAAACTCCTCTGAAACTCCCTCGAACTAAGACCCAACAGGGCCTAATGAGGGCCTACCCATGACCTGGTCAAAACTTCCTATTTCTAAGTTGCAACAAAACTGTCATCTGCTGGACAGATTTTGTGATTCCACTTGTGCACCTAACCAAACGACTTGTAAACCTTTAACAAAAACCTAAAACCTTTTATATACTCCTAATGATAGCTTCTGGTGGCTTAGGCTTCAAATTGCACAACAATGACATGGTCAAACCTCGCTCTAAACCTCAGGGTACCAAACTGATTTTCTGCAGAAACTAATACTCTCCTTTCACCAAGGTTCTTACTTAACAAACCCAACCAACAATAACCAAAAACCCAACCCAAACCTTAACTAAGGTGTTCTACTGAACCAACTCCCTTACACTTAAAATAATCTTGGTGGAGATCATCCTTACCTAAGGTGCAACATAGCAAAACAAAGGAAATCACATTACATAACTTACAAGCCATTAAGTTTTTGAAAATGACAAGTTATATATTTTTTTATAAATATATACGAATTAATACCACATATCAAGGAGCACTAATCAAGATTAATATCTTATCCCTACTGAAATTAAGGCTTACTAACAAAATCAATCCAAATGATCAAAAACTTCCAAAATTCCTAGAGAAATCTACATGCATGCATGACTTCGAGTCTTATAAACCAAAACAACATGCTTTCCAAATAAATTTTACCATAGAATCAACATAAAAGCCTAGCATAAGCTATAACTACATGATCACTTAGCATGCAAAGGGTTTTATCAAGTTTTTGATACAAAATTTATGTTATCACCACCAAAAACACATAAAATTGAAACAAGACAACAAAACATCCTCAAGAACCATTCATTCGGCTCCCTCAAGGTCATGGTCGAATGAAGTGGAAGGGAAATGACCGTTTAAAATCAAGAGCCTCATTCTCATGACTTGGCATTTATTTGAATGGAAGGTGGGAGCTTGAATGAAGAATGAAGAAAAGGGAGGGGGTAGGGTTTCAGCCAAAAAGCCGAGAGGAGAGGAGGAGAGTCGAGAGGAGAGGGGGAGGAAGGAGGAGTGTGGAAATGGTGGAGTGAAAGTGGGGTGATAATCATATTGGTTTGGTTTTTATTTGACCACAAGTGAGTGGATATGAGAATTTACAAGAGTAACCTCCCAACATAGTTAGGTAGATTTGCATGCAAGGACAAAGTGGTAATTTGGCTAGTAGCATGAATGTGAGTGGGGTTGGAAATGCCTTCCTTGCCCCTTAGTTGAATGGAAGAGTATTTGCATGCAAGGGTAACTATGTAATTTGATAATTATTAAGCAACCAAATTTTCAAAGATTTATTTTTATATAATAAAATAAAAGTTCAAAAATTATAAAATTTATACCATAAAATAACTTGGATTTTTAGAGATTTTATAAAATCATTTTCAAGATTTGTGAACAAAGTATCTTTTAAAAGAAATTTTTTCCAAGGCTTAGAATATTCCTTATAAATCAAAAATAAAGGAAATAATTAAACTTTTGCTTTGAAAAATCATATACTACACATACCAATTTTATAATGCAGAAATTTTCACTCACACAAACGTACAATCAGTGAACATATTTTTATTCGGCTTTAATATTATACCAAATCCACAAATAATATTACACGAAAATGCCGGTCGTAACATCCTCTCCCTCTTAAGGGATTCTGTCCCAAGAATCTAAGAGAACAGATGAGGATACCGGGAACGCATATCAGACTCTAACTCCCAAGTTGATTCTTCGACCTTGGGGTTTCTCCAAAGTACTTTTACTAACTTTACCGACTTATTTCTAAGACTCTTTTCTTGCCAGTCGAGTATTTTGACAGGTTGTTCCACAAATGACAGGTCTCCCTGAATTTTTACAGGTTCATATTCTATCACATGGTTGGCATCAGGATTGTACTTCTTAAGCAATGACACATGGAACACATTATGCACATGCTGATACTGAGGTGGTAAGGCTAACTCGTAGGCTACCTTCCCCACTTGACTCAAAATTTCAAAAGGACCTATATATCTAGGTGCTAATTTCTCTTTCTTGCCAAATCTAGACAACCCTTTTCTAGGTGACACCTTCAACAAAACATCTTCACCTGCTTGGAATAGAACATCCTTACGCGTTGGATCTGCATACTTCCTCTGTCTATCTTTAGCAGCAAGCAACCTTCTCTGAATTAACTTGACTGTGTCATGTAACTGTTGTACCAATTCCGAGCCTAGAATCCTTCCTTCTCCTACTTCATCCCAACTTGTCGGTGATCTACATTTTCGTCTGTACAAAGCTTCGTATGGTGGCCTGCCAATACTGGAGTGATAGCTGTTGTTGTAAGAGAATTCAATCAATGACAAGTGGTCGTCCCAACTTCCTGCAAAATCGATTGCACAACTGTGCAACATGTCTTCGATTGTTTGAATTGTCCTTTCACTCTGACCATCAGTCTGCGGGTGGTATGCCGTACTCATGTTCAACTTCGTGACAAGACTTTCTTGAAATTGCTTCCAGAATCTCGAGTTAAATCGGGGGTCTCTGTCTGAAACTATCGATACGGGCACTCCATGTCTTAGTACGATTTCATGCACGTACAGATGAACCAATTTGTCCAATGACGACTTCTCATTAATTGGAAGGAAATGCGCTGACTTCGTAAGGCGATCAACTATAACCCATATAGCGTCATGTCCGGATTTCGTTCGCGGTAGTCCCACTATAAAGTCCATAGCAATATTTTCCCATTTCCATTCTGGAATCTTTAGGGGCTGAATTAATCTGCTTGGTCGTTGATGTTCTGCCTTCACTTTCTGACAAGTATAACACTTCGCAACCCATTCCGCCACGTCTCGCTTCATATTTGGCCACCAAAAGTTCTGCTTTAAGTCCCGATACATCTTGGTGCTTCCCGGGTTGATTGAAAATCTTGAATTGTGGGCTTCTTGCAGAATCTCATTCTTCAATTCAGGAACATGAGGAATCCAAATTCTTGAGGAAAACCTTAGTATGTCTTGCTCATCCCTTTGAGTGCCAATCTCTTCTCCAGTTAGCTGATTCTTCTCTTTCTCCATTACTTCTTCCTGACATTTCCTTATCTTTTCCACTAGTTTTGGCTGAAAAGTCATTACACGACAAACTTCTTCAACCATTCCATAATTACAAAGTTCTAATCCAAATTTCTTAATCTCTTCAGACAATTCCTTTGGTGTTGCCATCATATTCAATCTCTCCTTCCTGCTTAGTGCATCGATCACAACATTCGCCTTTCCAGGATGGTAATTTATCGAGCAATCGTAGTCCTTGATCAATTCGAACCATCTCCTTTGCCTCATATTGAGCTCCTTCTGAGTGAAAATGTACTTTAAACTCTTGTGATCTGTGTAGATTTCACACTTCTCTCCGTAGAGGTAATGTCTCTAAATCTTAAGTGCGAACACTATGGTGGCTAGTTCCAAGTCATGCGTCGGGTACTTCAACTCATGCGGTTTTAACTGTCTTGACGCATACGCGATCACCTTACTGTGTTGCATTAACACACAACCCAATCCCTTATGTGAAGCGTCGCTGAATATCACAAAGTTTTCTTTGTCATCTGGTAGTACTAACACCGGAGCCGTTACCAACCTCTGTTTCAACTCTTGAAAGCTATCCTCACATTCTACACTCCATTCGAACTTCTGATTCTTCCTGGTTAACTTAGTCAATGGCATGGCGATTTTCGAAAAATCCTTGACAAACCTTCTATAATACCTTGCCAATCCTAGAAAACTTCGCACTTCCGTAGGTGTCTTTGGCCTCTCCCAACATGTAATCGCCTCGATTTTTGTCGGATCTACTTTAACTCCTTCATTTCCAATGACATGTCCCAAAAATTGAACTTCCTTTAACCAAAACTCACATTTAGAAAACTTAGCATACAATTTCTCTTGCCGAAGTATCTCCAATGCTATCCAGAGGTGTTGCTTATGTTCTTCTTCCGACTTAGAATAAATAAGGATGTCATCAATGAATACTACTACGAACTTGTCCAAATACTTTTTAAATACCCGATTCATCAGATTCATAAATGCGGCCGGGGCATTAGTCAATCCAAACGGCATTACTAAGAATTCATAATGTCCGTATCTGGTCCCGAATGCTGTCTTGGGAATATCTTCTTTCTTGATCTTTAATTGATCGTATCCTGATCTCAAGTCAATCTTTGAAAAGCACTTTACTCCCTTCAGCTGATCAAATAGGTCATCTATTCTTGGTAGCGGGTAGCGGTTCTTGATCGTTACCTTATTCAACTCCCGATAATCTATACATAGCGGCATACTTCCATCTTTCTTTTTTACAAACAGAACAGGTGCTCCCCATGGTGACGTACTTGGCTGAATCACTCCTTTATCCAACAATTCTTGTAGTTGGCTCGCCAACTCTTTTATTTCTGCTGGTGCCATCCTATATGGGGCCTTTGAAACTGAATCTGTGTCCAGAGCAAGGTTGATCTCAAACTCGATTTGTCGATCTGGTGGTAAGCTTGGTAGTTCGTCTGGAAACACATCTGGGAACTCGTTAACTACGGGGATATCTTCTATGCCGGGGTTGCCTTTTTCTGAATCCACTACATAAGCTAGGAACGACTCACAACCTTTTCTAAGTAGCTTCATAGCCTGAACGATTGTAAGAAACAGTTGCTCTTGCCTCTGTCCCTTAAATACTACCTTCTCTCCACTCTTCGTCTTTAAGTACACTTTCTTGGTCTTACAATTAATCTGGACGTTATTCTTCCCTAACCAATCCATTCCTAAAATTATATCGAACTCTCCCAACTTGAAGAGTATCAAGTCGGCTGAAAACTTATGCCCCGAAATATCAATCTCACACTTCGGACAGAATTAATTCACATGAATCTTCTCTTGGTTCGCAATTACCACATTTACTACCTCACTCATAATCATTTTATCACATTGAAGTTTATCAACAAAAGTTTCTGATATGAAAGATCTTGTTGCTCCCAAATCAATCAATACTTTAGCCTCGACATTATTGAGTAAAAGTGTACCTGCTATCACCTCAGAGTTCTGAACAGCGTCCTTCATTTTCAGATCGAATGTCCTTGTTGTTGCTTGCGGAGTTGTTATAAGTGGTGGAGGTAATGCCAATACCTCGGCTGGCACGCTTGCACTGGTACTTGCCACATTCATTAGAGCTTTGACTGGTCCGGTTGCCTTGTACTCCGTAGCTATGTGTCCAGTCTTTCCACACTTGTAACATGTAACTCCTGGCTTCGGCATCTTGCACTCATTTGCCAAATGTCCCTTCTGGTTACACCTATAGCATGTCATGCTCAGCTTATTACACACTCCGGGGTGCCTTCTTCCACAGTGCTTGCATTCCGGTCTCTGGAACCTATTTTCTCCAACTTGTCCTTGGCTTGCCTGGTTGTTCCCCTTCGATTCTTGTCTTTTGCCCAAATTTCCCTTCTTTTGAAAATTTCCGCCCTTATGGAATCCAATCCTCTTTACATTCCGATCTTATGAATTTCCGGCTTCAGACTTCTCTCCATAAAATGGAACCTTTCTCTTCTTGTTATCCCTTTCCTTCCTTGACTGCATCCCATTATTCTCAATCAGAGCAGCTTTCTGTACTACTCCCGCATAAGTATCAAGCTCAAACATAGCTACTCTATCTCTGATCCAAGGCTCCAATCCTTGTTGAAATCTCTTCGCTTTTTCCTCCTCAGTGCTGGTATACTTTGTCACAAACCTTGACAACTCTGTGAACTTCTTCTCATACTCCAGTACAGACATATTCCCTTGCTTCAACTCAAGAAATTTAAGCTCCATCTGATTCTGCATGTACTTAGGGTAATACTTTTCCAGAAATAACTTCTTAAATCTCTCCCAAGAAACCTGCTGAGTTGCTTCCATAGCTTTTACTGATTCCCACCAATAGATGACTTCGCCCTTCAGGAAGTAAGTAGCATATGGTGTCTTCTGATCGTCTCCTAACTGTACCAACTCAAAATCCCTTTCCATTTCCTTAATCCATGCGTTAGCTATTATTGGATCAGTGGTATCATGAAATGCAGGTGGATTCACATTCTGAAAAGCCTTGAAAGTGACAACTTGTCGAGGTGGTACTGGTGGTTCGGGTGGTTGGTGTGGTTCACGATTATCTTGGTTTTCAATTTGTTGTTGAAGAGTTAGTTGTTGTTGAGCTATAGCATTGGTTTGCTGTTGTAAAGTTTCCAGTAATCGAAGAATATTTGGATCGGTGGTAGATGTGGTTGTTGGGTTCTTCTTTTTGGGTGGCATGATCCTGAAATAAGAGTTATGTCAAAACATGTATGGATGATGAAATAATTCGAGGGTATCACATGGCATTCTTATTTACATATGAGGTCAAGTTTCAAATTAAGCAGATATAATGATGCATACAAAAGCGTAAAATAATAGTTGAGAGCAAATGGAACGATAGTGCATAATAATTGAAATTTAAAGGTCACAATATATCAGGATTTGGACAAGGTCTAATTCTTGGAATAACGTGCTTATTTTAAGGAAACAACTGGGAATTCTACGAAGTCTGATAATACAACAACATGAAAGGTAAATAATGGAAAGAACTAAGGCTCCACTCCATCAGAACGGGGCTTGGTAGCCTTCTCCTCTCGAAGCGTCTTCACAATGCTCTAGAGCTCATCCGCTACCATCTGGATGATATACTGGCTGGTGCGGTCTCGGTGTGATGGCATCTCCTCAACTTAGTGTTGACGTACTGAACCAAAGTCTCAAGTCTCGCAGTCATCTGCTCCTTAGGCTTCCCTTCATAGTTTCGGCTGTCTGGGTACACGTTCTTCAGTCGGTCTATCAGTCGGTCATACTTGCCGTGAAGCATGTCAAACTCGCGCCTCAACTTAGCATACACGGAGAAAGCAATAGTGTCGTCTGACCCAGAGGATGACGAGGAATGCGCCCTTTGCTGACAAACCAATAAGAGGAGTATTAATAATAAATTTACTTAACCTACTCTCTCGCATATTATCTATAGCCTATACATAAATCCTATAACCTATTTGGGCTGTCCAGGGACTCTAAACCGTAGCTCTGATACCAAAACCTGTCACACCCCCAACTTAACAAACAAAATAAACATAACTATTACAATATTTAAAAGAAAGTAAACATAACCGAATCCAAGATCTTACAGTTTAGGGTTTGGAACAGCCCAACACTACCATCTATTACAACCGATTTTAATATCGAGTCCTCATACAAAACTATCTCTTATTCTACCTGAGCTCGGACATACGCATCGGCGTCACAGGTCTTACGTGATGTATGCTTGAATCTAACCATAGCTGCTAGCTGTAATATCAGGGTAAAGCAAGGAGTGAGCCAAATGCTCAACAAGTGCTAAACTATATGATACAAAATATAAATTGAGATATGTATAATAGAATGACATTGTGAAGATATAACTAATAATAACAAGAGATAAAACTTTGAGTGATGGCATCATTTGCTTGAATCAAAACATTTTCAAAATCATAACTTAATCAAAATCATTTTATGACGCTATGGATTACAGCCGGTGATCAGCCGCGAAGTAATCCCGAACCTCGCTGGGTTCTAAAACATTAATGGGATCCCTAGGCAACTTTTAAGCCTACAATATAAGTGTGGAAAGGACTCGCGTCTCAGTCCAGATCCACTATTCAAGGAAAACATTTATCCCCCTTTGGGACTGAAAATCCATATTTTAATCATTTCAAAAACTGATGCCGATTTATAATAAACTCTCTTAAGTAATAAACATTTTTATCAAGGGATTATAGATCAACTTGAAACACTGGAAATATGACACTAAATCTCAGGGCCATGATCCACTAGACTTTACTATATTAGGGTAATTGAGAGGTTTCCATAAACAAGAACTTTGACAAGGAAATTTAGCAAGGCTATTGGATAATATGAAAGAGTAATGCCAAACTAGGCTTAAAGCAATGGTTTTCAACAAGGTACAAGTACTAGAACATCAAGAAGGTAAGCTTCATGAATACTAGGGGTGTTAAGGTATGAAGAAAATGATCTTTAGCTCAAGGTATATCAGGATTCTCGAACTTTAGGGTAAGAAAAAGGGTTATCAATCAATTATGAACAAATTTAAAGAATATATGGCTTTTAGGTATCAAGGTAAAGTTTCTACTGGGGTTCAAGCATTAGGGTGAGATGTCAGTATTTTAGGGATCAATAGCATGATAACCAAGAGGTTCAATCAAGTAATATATCAAATCTTTATTTTATCATGGCATTCCAATTATTATGATATACTAGCGTAATACAACTGTTGCAATATCAATATGTACTTGTGGGTTCATGGCATTTCTAGAATAATACAAAGATAGATTTAAATATCGCTTGGTTCAAGTATATCAAGACGACTCAGGATAATCGCATCAATATATCTGAATTAATTATTACACATTTGCAGTGAATACGAAAGACAGGTTGAATCACTTGCCTTGAGAAGGGCTGGTCTGGTTTGGCTGGTAGGAGCAACTGGAAGCTTCACTCGACCTTTATGGCAAGTTTACCCTCGTCTCGAGATCCTACATAAATAATAATAATCCTCATTATAATGTATTCTCACCAACTTAACCTATTTACAACTCAAAATTAAACACCAATGACACTTAGACCTATATGCACTCAATTTATAATTACCTTATAAATACCATAGTCCACATAGCCACATATACTCACATATCATATTTTAATATCAAATAATATCACACACATCATAATGCAATACTAGGCTTGGATGATCTCGACCCACAACTTAAGTCACTTGGTCGCTAAACTAGACAAAGTCTCCAAATTTTGGCTTCCTTACTCAATGTGCCTTTACTAAACTGTCCAAAACCTATTGACCCTCACTTGGGCCTTTAATTCTAATGGTTTTATACTATCTTGCAACCATAGCGGTCAACCTAGGTCTTACTCATAAGTGCTCTAAAACTATGTGTTAAGTGAAAGTGCTCACTGGAGTAAATTTCAGAATGACATCTATGGTTTCTTTAGTGCATTAGACACTCTTAAACTACAATTTTACCTCCAAAACTTCTACACTAGAATCTTCTGACCATAAGGCATCTCCCAACTTTGATGTGGCTCAAGGGCCTAGCTTGGGCCTCCTTGGACCTAAGCTTAAAGTCCATGGTTCCCCTATTTTTATGGGCAGAAAACGCCCTGACTAGAATTAACTTGTGACACATGGTTCTAACTCAAATCCTATGAACTATGGTTGGAAAAACTCCTCTGACACTCCCTCTAACTAAGGCCCAACAGGGACTAATGAGGGTCTACCCATGACATGGTCAAAACTTCCTATTTCTAAGTTGCAACAAAACTGTCCTCTGCTGGACAGATTTTGTGATTTCAGTTGTGCACCTAACCAAAAGACTTGTAAACCTTTAACAAACACCTAAAACATTTTATATATTCCTAATGCTAGCTTCTGGTGGCTTGGGCCTCAAAGTGCACAACAATGACATGGTCAAAACTCGCTCTAAACCTCAGGGTACCAAACTGATTTTCTGCAAAAACTAATACTCTCCTTTCACCAAGGTTCTTACTTAACAAACCCAACCAACAACAACCAAAAACCCAACCCAAACCTTAACTAAGGTGTTCTACTGAACTAACTCCCTTACACTCAAAATAATCTTGGTGGAGATCATCCTTACCTAAGGTGCAATATAGCAAAACAAAGGAAATCAGATTACATAACTTACAAGCCATTAAGTTTTTG
This sequence comes from Apium graveolens, assembly GCF_009905375.1. Taxonomy (NCBI): domain Eukaryota; kingdom Viridiplantae; phylum Streptophyta; class Magnoliopsida; order Apiales; family Apiaceae; genus Apium; species Apium graveolens. The sequence goes on along the minus strand of NC_133648.1, from coordinate 304,374,738 downwards.
AAAACGACAAGTTATATATTTTTTTATAAATATATACGAATTAATACCATATATCAAGGAGCACTAATTAAGATTAATATCTTATCCCTACTGAAATTAAGGCTTACTAACAAAATCAATCCAAATGATCAAAAACTTCCAAAATTCCTAGAGAAATCTCCATGCATGCATGACTTCGAGTCTTATAAACCAAAACAACATGCTTTCCAAATAAATTTTACCATGGAATCAACTTGCAAGCCTAGCATAAGCTATAACTAGATGATCACTTAGCATGCAAAGGGTTTTATCAAGTTTTTGATACAAAATTTATGTTATCACCACCAAAAACACATAAAATTGAAACAAGACAACAAAACATCCTCAAGAACCATTCATTCGGCTCCCTCAAGGTCATGGCCGAATAAAGTGGAAGGGAAATGACCATTTAAAATCAAGAGCCTCATTCTCATGACTTGGCATTTCACCATTCCTTGTAGTTCTCTCAAATACAACCTTAAATCCATAAGAATCAAGATTGTACTTTGAGTTCCAACTAAAGCTTTGACATGCAAACTCAAAACTTAAACTTTTCACTCAAAACTCTTTGAATTATGTATCATCAAGATATAGGAAGTAACATTTACTTGAATGGAAGGTGGGAGCTTGAATGAAGAATGAAGAAAAGGGAGGGGGTAGGGTTTCAGCCAAAAAGCCGAGAGGAGAGGGGGAGAGTCGAGAGGAGAGGGGGAGGAAGGAGGAGTGTGGAAATGGTAGAGTGAAAGTGGGGTGATAATCATATTGGTTTGGTTTTTATTTGACCACAAGTGAGTGGATATGAGAATTTACAAGAGTAACCTCCCAACATAGTTAGGTAGATTTGCATGCAAGGATAAAGTGGTAATTTGGCTAGTAGAATGAAAGTGAGTGGGGTTGGAAATGCCTTCCTTGCCCCTTAGTTGAATGGAAGAGTATTTGCATGCAAGGATAACCATGTAATATGATAATTATTAAGCAACCAAATTTTCAAAGATTTATTTATATATAATAAAATAAAAGTTCAAAAATTATAAAATTTATACCATAAAATAACGTGGATTTTTAGAGATTTTATAAAATCATTTTCAAAATTTGTGAACAAAATATCTTTTAAAAGAAAATTTTTCCAAGGCTTAGAATATTCCTTATAAATCAAAAATAAAGGAAATAATTAAACTTTTGCTTTGAAAAATCATATACTACACATAACAATTTTATAATGCAGAAATATTCACTCACACAAACGTACAATCAGTGAACATATTTTTATTCGGCTTTAATATTATACCAAATCCACAAATAATATTACACGAAAATGTCGGTCGTAACATTAGTGGCTCTAGTGTTTTTCTTGAATTTTATTTTTGCAAACCTTCTGGACAGAAAAGCCAGATGTTCATCAACATCATCAGAGTCATCTTGACTGGAATTGTCTTCAACCTCAGCTGTTTGCTCCTTTCCCTTGCTTGATTCTGATTTCCTTGTGCCAATTTTGAGACTTGTCATTGTCTTTTCTTCATTCCTGGCTTCAGTTCTCTCATTTTCAGCTACAAGTGCAACTGATCCACCTTTTCTCTTTCCCTTCTCCAACAGCTCATCTTGCTCCATCTCAAGTTCATAGGTCTTCAAAATTCCATATAATCTTTCAAGTGTGAAGTCCTTATAATCTTGAGAATTCCTTAGTGAAACAGTCATAGGCTTCCATTCCTTTGGTAGAGACCTCAAAAATTTTAAGTTGGAATCCTTGACTTGGTACACTCTACCATTCAGCTTCAATCCATTCAACAGTTTCTGAAATCTATTGAAGATATCATTCAATTATTCTGCTTCTTCAAAATGAAAATATTCATATTGTTGAATGAGAAACTGCATTTTGTTTTCTCTAACTTGTTCGGTACCTTCACAGATAAGTTGTACGGTATCCCAAATTTCCTTAGTAGTTTGGCTGTTAATGACATTATCAAACATATCTTGGTCTAGGCCATTAAACAGAATGTCCATGGCCTTCTTGTCCTTGTGTCTACATCAGTCCATTCTGCTTTTGGCTTGGGAATAGACTGTCCAACAGCAACTGTGGCAGTGACAGCTGTGGCCACTTTGTGAGGGATGTGAGGACCATTCTCAATGCAGTTGATGTAGCTTTCATCTCTTGTAGATGCATCTTCACTTTCCAGTGATGATAATTATCTCTTTCCAGGATTGGAATCTTCACTCCAATATCCTTCTTACTCATGATGTTAGTAGAATAGATATTTAAACTCTTTGTATGTCAAGAGCTAGCTCTGATACCAATTGTTATTCCCAAGGAACTAACAATGAGATTTACAGAAGGGGGGTTGAATGTAAATCTCAAAACTTTTTCAAGTTTTGAGCAGTTTCAAAAGCTAAGTGTGTGATGAACAGATGTGTGTGAATTGCTTTCAGCAGGTGCAGACATATGTATATTCAAGACACAAATATAAAGAACATAAATGCTTTAAAAACTTTTCTGGTGGATTTGTTGTTCTACCAGAGATGTGTATTTCATAAAATCTGTGATACAAAGAATTGATCACAGCTGCTTCCTAATACAAACTAGATAATTTTCTCTCTATGATTTTCTAAACAGCTCTGGAAAATTCACACCTAATTACTAGCTGCAACTTGGTTTATATATCACCAAGTTTACAAGTGAAGACAAAGATAAAATATAATTATAAAATAGTTTTTCACATGTTTCTTCTTCATTTCTCTATCCAATGCAATCTAAGATAATCTGTGAATCTTTGAATACTTCCTTGTTTGCACCAGAATGGAAATGCTGCTTTTTCTTGATTCCTCCAAGAGGCTACCACATTCCAATTATCTCTGTCAACCCATGTGCCTCTGTCAGCTTATGATTTGTCAATATCAAGTGCTATGGAACAAAGCATTCGTTGAAGCTTTCATCCGTTGATGGCTTTATCCGTTGATGCTTTAGTGACATCCGTTGATGCTTTGACAGTTGAAGCTTTATCTGTTGATGCACTCATCCGTTGATGGATGTTATCCGTTGAAGCTTTAGAGACATTCGTTGAAGCTTTGTTTCTCATCCGTTGAAGGCCTTTAATCTATCAGTTGATACTACTTCATTTACACAAAATTACAAGGCATGAAATATTTACAATTAGCCCTCCTATCTGTATATCCACTAGTAGTCAACATGACTTATATTTTCCCACAACTTCTAAGAATTATAACTTAAATACAGAGACTGAAATGTGCTATAATACTAAACTTATTTCTAAGTAAAGCTACTCCATCAACGGATAGCCAAGATGGTCTTATCCGTTGAGGCTACAAACACTAGATTTCTACTTAAGTGTTTTGTTTAACTTATCATCAAACTAATACATATATTCCTAATAGTACTGCATGTAAAACATTACAAAAATATTTTATTCTGCAAAACATGTTACGTTTGCAGAACATTTGTTCTGCTTGCAGAACATACATATTTTACTTATTAAACTTAAATGATCTTCAATAATTTTAATGAATTAGTGATACTCGTAAAACATACATCACAAAATAATATATTTTATACTATTTTGATTGCAGAACATATGTGGTCTCCGAGGTCTCCGATGAAAACGTGGTCTCCATAGAACTTTTCTTTAAGTTGATAATGTGTTTGGCAAATCATAACTTTTAAGTTGACTTGACAATGAATATAAAATTAAAAAGATATTACAAATTATAAAATGTAATGTAAATTATTAAAAAAGAATTAACAAAATATTATTAAATTTACATAAATTTAAGTGAGAATATAAAGGCATACATCAAAAATAAATAAATGAGCCAATTTGTAATGTTAGTAGTATAACAGAAATGTTGAAATGGATATGAAGAAAGTACGTGGATCTCAACATTTCATTTATTGGATATTTACGTTGTAAATGATCATTTTAATAAAGTCCCCAAACATCCTTGACAAGTTAGAATGTGTTATAAACTTTTACTGAAAATATTAGTTATGTTTAATGTAGAGGAAGTATAGGAGAATAGAAGATATGGAGAGAAAGTTGTATATCATTTCATTAGCTAAATGAGCTATTTATAGTAGTTGGTTTATAAGTCTTACTAAGCTATTCAAATCTTCTTCATTAAGTATTGCAAGTCTTCCTCAATAAAATTTACAAGTCTTCCTCGATAAGCTTTACAAATCTTCCTGATTAAGTTTCTTTCTTAAGAAGCTGTGCAAGTCTTCCTCAGCAAGATTTGAGAGATTTCCTCGATACGTTTTGACAATCACTTTATATTTTTTCAGGTATTTTAACACTCCTCCTTGATTGTCAAATGCGAGTTATTGCAAAAATTGACTTCCTAGTTAAAACCTTGCAAGGAAAAACCCAGTGGGATAAAAACCTTGACAAAGGAAAAAGAGTACAGCCTCCCCCTGAATAAAATGTCTCATATTTTGACATTTTGATGTAGCAAACTTTTTAACCTCCGCGTACCCATATTATTTCTCAGCTTCTCAAATGTTGATGTAGGTAGTAATTTTGTAAGTATATTCGCCAGATTATCGCATAAGCGAACTTGTTGTACATCAATATCACCATTTTCTTAAAATTCATATAAAATTCATGAGTGTAGAAGAATTTTGGCAATATGTGATTTGTTCGATCCCCTTTAATATATCTTTCCTTAAGTTCAGGGCCGTCTCCAGGATTTCGGAGGCCCTAATATTTTGGAACCAAAATCTAAAATTTGATGAACTAAAATCACATGAAAAATTTGCTAAACAAAGTATAAAAATAGTTCAAGTTAAATCTAAGAAGTAATTATTCTTCTTGCTTTTGAATGTGCAAAATCATGCTTATAAAGATTAATAGGGTTCACATACCTATTCATAGATCCTTGTAAAGATTGTGTGAGTTTGTCTTGCCTCTCTTTTTTCTTTCTCTTAAAACATCCTGAATTATACTTCCTTTTACCCGTCATTATGCTAACACCTGTAATATACTACAAAAAATCAAAAATATGTAGTATTTAATATAGTAAATTAGTTTTGAATTTAAAATACCAAAGTATAAAAGAATTGAAGAGATCACTATATATTACCTTTGCTGCTCTTGTTGGTTTTGAGCGTATTAGGTTTTCTATCTTTTTAGTTATTTTAAAGACTTAAAGTGATTTAAAATATTGTAAAACATTATACTAATTTATTGGGCTATTATATCTCTTTATTATATTGAATGGACCTAAAGTTAAAGTACTGTCCAGATTTCTAAACTAGTGTATATGGGAGAAGAATAAATATTATTTTAATAATTTTATTGAATATAATTAATAATTAATAATTATAAATATTAATACTACATGTATGTATATATATTGGAGGCCCCTATATTATTGGAGGCCCTAGACAAATAACTAGGGAAACTCCCCGTAAAGCCGGCTTTGCTTAAGTTGTTTGATGCAGGCCGAGTTATCCTCGAATAAAACTGCAGGACTGTCTGCAATACTTGATAATCCATATGATTCTCGAATATGTTGAATGATCGACCTTAGCCAAATACATTCTCTGCTTGCTTCATGAATTGCTAGTAACTCTGCGTGGTTTGATGAAGTTGCAGCCATAGTTTGTTTTATAGACTTCCAAGAGATAGCAGTATCACAATATCTAAATAGGTAACCTGTTTGTGATCGCCCAAAGTGAGGATCTGACATGTATCCAGCATCTGCATATCCAACTAGATGTGATCTTGAATTGTTTAAGAAGAATAGTCCAAGATCGATTGTCCCTCGTAGGTATCTGAATATATGTTTAATTCTATCCCAATGCCTTTTACTAGGGTCAGAACTAAATCTTGCCAACAGGTTCATTGCAAATGCAATATCAGGTCGTGTGTTGTTTGTAAGATAAATGAGAGCGCCAATTGCACTGAGATATGGAACTTCAGGTCTAAGAGCCTCTTCATCTTGTTTTCTAGGACGAAAAGGATCATTTTCAACCTCGAGTAATCGAACAACCATTGGTGTGGTTAGTGGATGAACAAATATTCCTGAAGATAAGTGCTCCACCTGTTTACCTAAACAAAATCTTGTCCTTCCAAGATCTTTCATTTCAAACTCATTTTTCAAATAGTTAGCAGCATTAGTAATATCTTCAGTAGTACCGATAATATTCAAATTATCCACATATACAACAATAATAACAAAACCAGTTAATGATCGTTTGATGAAAATGCAAGTACACACTTGATTATTAACATATCCATCATTTAATAAGTATTCACTAAGCCTATTGTACCACATACGACCAGATTGTTTCAAACCATACAATGATCGTTGTTAGGTCACACACACACTGTAGAGGGGGTGAATACAGTGTATAGTACACTCAAATCGAACTTTAAGAACTTAAGTAATAGAAAACAAACTTTATTGAAACAATAAACTCTGTTACAGTATGGAACTGTTACCTCTCAGTGATGAACAAATATCACGAGAGCTGCTAGGGTTACATTGAATAATCTTCTCTAATAATGATAACACTTATAGTGTAAACCCTATATCTGTGTTTATAAACTACACAGTTACAAGATAATCGCTAATTGATATGGAATATAATTCTGCTTCCTAAAATATATCAATCAGATATCTTTTCTTCCAAGTATTCCATTCTTTACAGAATTCCTTCTTCATGCATATCTCTTCTTATGTTTATCTTGATCTTCTTTCCTTTAATCAGCTACTGTCCTTATCTGATCGTCCTTCAGCACTTAAGTTCTGATATCTATCTTCTAATGATTATCTCCTGATAACATAAGTACTGATATCCTTAAGTCCTGACTTCCAGTATAAGTACTGATTTATCCTGTTCAAGTAAGATCTGAAAGCTAAACATAAAACATATGAGCCATGACATTATCAAATATATCTAAAAATCTCCCCCAACTTGTAAATTAACATAATATACAAGTTTAACAGATATTTGATGATGTCAAAAACATTAAGTACAAATGCATGATAATTAGACTAGATAACTACAACTTACAGTCCTTAAAGCTTTTACCAATTTCAACTTCTGATAACAACTTCAGTCTGTATAAATATCAGAATTTAAGTAGTTGTAGATCTTCGACTTGGCTTCATCATTTTCTGATCTCTCTGATGTCAGGAGTTGTTCTGAGATAGTTCTTCAACAGACATTTCTCAGCATATCTGAGTTCATCAATCATTCTCCTTTTGACATCTTTAAGCTCTGTAGTATCTTCACCAGTTTGAAAGATTGCAGCTCTGAGATCATTGATCTTTGCTTTTCTCAACTCCTGATCTAGTCTTATGACATAAGCTTTGTCAGACTCTAGATTGAATTCAAGTCCCTTAATACCAAGATATATTATGATCTGTGCAGTATTAGGCTTTATATCAACAATATCACCATTGTGATCTCTGTACTTTGGAACATATATGCTGTCAGACTTAACAGAATAAAGCTTTTTCTATCTCTGAATCTGTTCTTTTAAGTAGTTTGCAGCAGTCCCTGTTATTCAGTCATCCACTTGAAGTAAGAAAAGTACATGCTCCAATTCTTCAAAATACTTCAATGGAATGGCATTTTGTCTTATATGATAAACCCTACCATCTGTCATGAAATACAACATGATGTATTCTTTCAAGTAGGTATGGTAAACCATCTGTATAGATTCCAGTTGATTCAATCTCTCAGGAGTTGCTCCAATACCTGGTTCACTCAAGGAAGTTGGATCATTGGTAGTGTTGTGTACTCTTCTTTCATCAGCACTTCCCAATCCAGTTTTATCTCTAGCTTCCTTTCCAGTAACTACTCTTGCTTCAAAACCACTTGTAGTAGTCTTCAAAGATTGAGTCTGTTTTGCTTTAGTGAATCCTGGTAGGAGTGTCTTTGATCTATTTTCTGATATCAAGTTAACTTGAGCTATGTCAGAGGTTACTTGCTTCTTCTGAATATCAGAGCTTACAATTTCTTGACTCTGAACAACTTGAGCCATGTCAGAGGTTGTTTTAAAAACTTTTCTTGAAGTCAGAGCAAGATCATCCTTTTCATCAGTAATTTCTTCTTCCTCAGGAGGTACATAAACCTTGATAGGTTCACCAACCTTTTCTTTACCCTTGGATCTTGGATCTATCTGTGGTTGTGATCTAGCCAATGTTGCTTCAATATGTGTCCTTTCTTTGATCACAATGCCTTTGAGTTTTGGAAGTGATTTTTTACCAGAAGCTTCAGATTTAGATGTGACTTTCTCTGATTTAAGTCAGGCTTCTTCTTCCTTTAAACTTTACAAGTCCATTCCTGGATTTTCTTGAAGAAATAACTGTCTTGACATTTCCTCATCAAGATCTAGAAGTTCATCAGAACTTATCCTTTTACCAGCAACAGAACTTATTCTTTTCCCAGTATCAGAACTTGTCATGTGACTAGCTTGTCTTGATGTAAACCTTCTACCTTGACTATGACTGCTACCCATTCCAGAGTATCCTTGATCATCATTTCCATCATCCTTTCCTTGCAGTGTCTTGTTAGTTTTGCATTTAGACTTAATTACCTTCTCCCCCTTTTTGGCATCAGCAGGTAGTAAAAGAGAGATAAGTAATTCCACTAAGGATTGGATTTCAGTAAGTTACGATTGCTGAGAAGCTTGATTTGTCAGAATTTCATCAATCTGAGCTTGTTGTTTCTCTTGAGTTTTCTCAATATAAGCAATCCTGTCAATGGTAGGTTGACAGAACTTTTTCTTATCAATTTTCCAAACTTGTTCCTGTTTGATAAAGTTCTCCTGAATCTTGTGCAGCTCTGCATGAGTAGTTGAATGAAGACCTTGTAGATGTTTAGTACTCAATGCAGTGACTCTAAGCTGGGTTTTAAAATCATTAGAATTTAACATTTCATCAGCTTTAGTCAAGTGCTCAGCAAGATGTTTTTCAGTTGGAACACATGAAACTGAGTTCCATTCCTTAGTCCACTCCTGACCTGCAGGAGTTTCACTCCAAGGTACTGGTGCTTCCCCGGTAACAAACTTCTTTACCAGTTCAGACTTAGGAAGAGTCTGTTGAGGAGTATGTCCTGAAGGACCTGCTTCATCAGCATCTACAGTTGGAGCAGCATCACCAGTATCTCCAGTATTTGCAGGATCAGAACTTAAAGAATCAGTATCTTCTGATAAGACAACAGTGTGAGTAGCAATGGAGGCTTCAGCATCCTCTAATTGCTGATCTGATACTAAGTTCTGATCAACAGCCATATCCTGATGCTCACCTAAAGTCTGATCATCAGCATCTTGATGCAGAGAAGGTGTTGTTGATAACTCTGGAGTTTGAACAGCATCAGTAACAGGTGTTGTGGAAGGATTATTTGTTGTTGGAGGTTCTAAGAGAAATACTTCAGACACAACCAAGTGTTGAACATCAATATCAGCACTTGTGCCTGGATCAACAAGAGACACAGATGGTGAGTTAGCCTTGTCAGATACAGCTTCCTGAGATGGAGTTGATGGAGAAGAAGTGACTGGAGCAAATTCCTTGTCTTGTGAGATCAGAGATTCCTGATCCCCTTCCTTAGCTGCTTCCTCTTCATCATCTGAAACTGGCCTTTGTGCCCTCTGTTTCTTGTACTTCCTTGTTGATTTGGATTCCTTGGGAGTGTCAGGAACTGTCATTCGTCTAAGCCTCTTGAAAAGCCTAGAACCCCCAATTTCAGAATCCTTCTGAGAAATCTCTTTCTCAGCTTCAGTTACAACAGGTTCTCTAGCAGGAACCGGTTCCTCAGAATCAGATTCATCTCTCAATGCAATCCTCCTTCTCTTTTGAGGTGTTTGAGGAACATTCTTTGTCCTCTTTGGCTTGGAAGATGAAGATTTCACAGTAGGTGCTGAAGATGAAGGTTGAGCAGTCTGTGAAGTGGAGAGATAAGATTTGAGATATGTTCTGAGGGTAGGTTGAGTAGAATGAGAGGTAGGTACTGAGGTTGATGGATTTTGGGTGTTTGGAGTTGGTTGGACATCAGAGTAAACAGATCTATAAGTATCAGGATCAGCATTTACTAGGATCTGTTTTACAGACTGAGGAATCTGTAATGGTCTAACCACTTTTTTCTTAGTATCAGCATTTACCAGGTCATTAAAGTATCGTTTTGCAACCTTAAAAGGTGGGGTTTGGGTGCTGACTAAATGAAGTTCATCAGTATAATAAGTGTAAATAAGTTGACAGAATCTAGCAAAATAAACAACATCTCGATCCTCTGTCATCCTATCCCCAATAAAACCAATCAAAGCAGTTGTAAAATCAAAATGAGTTTGATTGATAATTGCATACCCGATGTGCTGACTCATAATTAGAATAGCATCAAAATTCGAACATTTGTTCCCAAAAGCTTTGGTGATGCAATCAAAGAAGAAACTCCATTCTCTTCTGATATTAGCCCGTTTCAACTGTCCAAGTTTCGTCAGACTCTTTTCATATCCCAATTCAGCCATTAACTCCCGAAGGGCTGAGTCCTCTGGAATTTAGAAAGTACAATCTTCTGGAAGATGTAAAGCCCTGCGTACTGTACCAGGAGTGACTACAAAGGATGAATCACCCACTTGGAAGATAATACTGGGAGTTCCACGTTGACCACCATCATCAAAAAGTCAAGTCCTCCAAAACCTCAGAACTTGTTGGCTTGAAAAGAATTCAGGCTGTGTTAATGCATACCCAACCTCACTATGTGCAAGAAGATCTTGCACAAAGTGCAATTCAGATGGAGCTTCAGTGTGATCAAGAACTGCAGCATAGTTGTTGGGGACAAACTTAGCTCATCAATGATTAAATCCTTTGGTGCCATGTGAAAAAAAAATTGAGATTCAAGTATGCCTATTAGGTGTTTGATATAATGTCTGTATGAAAAACCAACGTGAGAAATAAAGAGAAAGAGAGTAAAAGTAAGGAGAGAGATAAAATATGAAGAAAATAAAAGATTAAAGAAATCTTCTCTCTGTTGTACTTATACTCTGAACAAAAATGTTACCGTTGGACACCTGTCAGACATGCAGTAATAACGGACAGTTACTGGGCTCGAGAAAACAGGAATCATTACTTACCCATTTGCCTAGTTTCAAGGAAAAAACCGTTCCATTTATCAAGAGAAACAATTTTAATTCAAAATTTAAACCGTTATCATTGATTGAATTATTTTTCACTGCATCATTAATATTCTGAAAATACATCACATGAAAATGACCAAGATAAATTAGATAAGTAAGTGCTGAAAACGAATCAGAACTTAATATAAAACAAAATTTATATGGTCATCAGAATATCAATCAGGATTTATCAACACAAGATAAAATAACTCAGAGACAAAATCTTGAAGGAAAAACAACTTTCATTATATATCAAGACAATACATTTATGAAATAGAAATTACATCAATACTTATACAAGATTTTCCCTAAGCTTCTAAACCGAACATCAACAGCCTTAGTCCTAGCTAAGAAGCCTGACAAAGCTGATGATGAAGAAAAACAGGAAGAAGACAAGATTAAATCATTTCTTCTTCTTCCTACTCTCGACAAACAGAATGGCGAGTCTGATGATTCGCTCTTGCTGGCGGAGAGCTGCCAGCCTTTCCTCCTCCAATCGCTCCAGATGGCGATGGTAGTCCATATAGAAGAACAGGAGGTATGTCAGTACCTCCTGTGGGACAGAGTCCCATATCTCCTCAGGAATGGCTGTGACATGCCATTCTTGCTGCCAATCGGCACAACTTAGCTCCATATTGAAGTTTTGGTAGTTCAAAAACATGTTGTATCTGACCATTGTATTTTTGAAAGAAGAAGTATGAAGATAAGTGTGTGAGAAGAATTTGATGGAAAGACTGATGTGAAGTGGCTGCTTATATAGGCAAGAGAATGCCAGGAGACGCAAAGAAATTGAATGTTGACAGGTAGAATTAATTCTACCTCGTCTCCCTAGACTTTGAAAAAGAATAACATTCATTGGAAAGAGGAAACATGGTTTAAAGCGCACAAGAAACAAGTAACATTGGACTATTCAGGTACAAATACCATTAACCCTAACCATAGTGACTATTAATCTTCCACTTCAACATATTCAATTATTAACTCAGACTGTCATCAAATGTTATTCACAGATAAGTCAAGTAAAACATTAGACTGTAATATTAGAACTTAGACTTATATCAGAACTTAACAGTCATCAGAACATAATTTCTTAACTCAAAAAAGGAATGCCCATCTTAGTAAATCCTCATACAATTTCTGAGTTATAGACTTCAGAACTTAATCATTAGAACGTGTAACTAGAACTTGTCCTCAGAATTTGTGCAAAGTGACACAGTGACTGTTTATCTAAAATAACATAGACCACCACAGTAATTTTCATCATTCATATGGAGTGATTAGTGTGTGCATTAAGCTAAATAACAGACAAAGAGTAAAGTCCGAGTCACTTCAATACATCTTAGAAATAAGGCATAACTAAAATTTTGCTAAAGAGCTGTCATTGTCCTGAAACCTACTGATGAATGAGTTCATGCTTGAGTCCACCTCAACTGTTTTGTGCTAATTTTATGCATCTTTTGAAATTCTATTTTACAGTGGCTTCTCAGTGTAAGTGAGTCACGACTGTTTATCAGAATTTATGCTATTATCAGAGTATTTCTCCAGTAATCATAGAGTGTGAAAAGTCACCAAGAAAATATTTTGCTTTTCTAATGCATATTTACTTAATACCAGCAATGCACTTGGGTCGTCCCTTCCACATTTTTACTCTAGATCTCAAAGGAGTACCTGATTTTATTCTTTGATCTTTTTGCTTTTTCTTTTGATAAGTGAGGTTTATCAGCACTTAGTACATTCAGCAGTTTTACTAGTATCAGAACTTAACAGATGAGTAGCATTATTCTAATTTGTGACTTAGTAATAAGATATACAAAGTAAACTTAACTAAGCTCAATTATCAGAATTTGCTAGTGTCATAAGATTTCCACTGAAATAATTACTTCTTACATGGAATCATTTGTTTATTGAAGACTACTAGGTCAGTATCTAGCACAGTTATCCTCATAGGATTGAATAGGTACTTGAACAGACATATCACTTATCAGAGTTTAGAAACATATATCAGACAATAGTCAGTACTTAAAGACATTTATCAATTAAGCACATAATACACAATGAGATTAATTCTGTAAATACTGAGCATAAAGTCTGATAACACAGAACAAGACTAAGCAGATTTAGAGAAAGAACCTGAAACCATTCCAAGTTCATTTACCAATCTTGTAAAAGTAGCTTCACACAGTGGTTTTGTGAAGATATCTGCTAGTTGTTGATCTGTGGGAATAAAATGCAATTCCACTGTACCATCATCCATATGTTCCCTGATGAAGTGGTACCTGATGCTGATGTGCTTTGTCATAGAGTGTTGAACTGGATTACCTGTCATAGCAATAGCACTTTGATTATCACAGTAAATAGGGATTTTGAAATATGTTAACCCATAATCCAGTAACTGATTCTTCATCCAAAGAATCTGTGCACAACAGCTTCCTGCAGCAATATACTCTGCTTCTGCAGTTGATGTGGAAATTGAATTTTATTTCTTGCTGTACCAAGAAACCAATCTGCCTCCAAGAAATTGACAGCTTCCACTTGTGCTTTTCCTGTCAATTTTGCAACCTGCAAAATCTGCATCTGAGTAACCTATTAGTTTAAAATCTGATTCTCTAGGATACCATAATCCCAGAGCAGCTGTTCCTTTAAGATACTTAAAGATTCTTTTTACAGCTGTTAAGTGAGGTTCTCTTGGATCTACTTGAAATCTTGCACAAAGACAGGTAGCATACATGATATCAGGTCTACTAGCAGTTAGATAGAGTAGAGAGCCAATCATACCTCTGTAGTCAGTAATATCTACTGATTTACCGGTATCCTTATCCAGTTTTGTTGCAGTGGCCATTAGAGTGGATGCACTTGAACAATCTTGCATTCCAAATTTCTTCAGCAAGTTTCTGGTGTACTTGGTTTGACAAATAAAAGTGCCTTCCTCATTTTGCTTGAATTGAAGGCCCAGAAAATAGTTAAGTTCCCCCATCATACTCATCTAATATCTTGACTGCATTAGTTTGGCAAACTTCTTACAAAGTTTGTCATTTGTAGATCCAAAAATGATATCATCAACATAAATCTGGACCAGAAGTAAGTCCTTTCCATGGTTGAGGTAGAACAGTGTTTTATCTATTGTCCCTCTGTTGAATCCACTTTCCAGAAGAAACTGAGCTAAAGTCTCATACCATGCTCTAGGAGCTTGCTTAAGTCCATAAAGTGCTTTATCAAGCCTGTAGATATAATCTGGATGTTTGGTATCTACAAAACCTGGAGGTTGTTCAACATATACCTCCTCCTCCAATTCTCCATTGAGAAAAGCACTTTTCGCATCCATTTGAAAGACAGTAAACTTTTTGTGAGCAGCATAAGCCAAGAATATCCTTATGGCTTCTAACCTAGCAACTGGTGCAAATGTTTCATCATAATCAATTCCCTCCTGTTGAGAATATCCTTTTGCAACCAGCCTTGCCTTATTCCTTGTAATTATGCCATCACTGTCAATTTTGTTTCTGAATACCCACTTTGTACCAACAACAGATCTATTCTTTGGTCTTGGCACTAGGGTCCAGACTTTGTTTCTTTCAAATTCATTCAACTCTTCCTACATTGCTTGCACCCAATCAGCATCTTGAAGAGCTTCTTCCACTTTCTTTGGCTCAGTCTGAGAGAGAAAAGAATTGTAAAGACATTCATTTGAAGTACCTGTTCTAGTTCTGACACCTGCATCAGGATTTCCAATTATCAAATCAGGTGTATGTGATTTTGTCCACTTCCTTGCAGATGGAAGGTTTTCTCTAGAACTGGATGCTCCCCCATGATCCATGCTATCTTCATTTTCATTTTCTGATGCTCCCCCTGAAACTATGCTCTCTGAGTTGGAGTCTTCAGTATTTAAATTTTCAGCACTATCAGAACTTGGCTTATCAGAACTTGACGAATCAGAATTTGAAGAACCAGATGTATGTTCTGATGTTTCTTGAGCTGTGGTAGGATCTTGAGTATGCTCCCCCTGCATCGGTGCATCTTCCCTTGGCGTAGCCACCACAGTTTCAATAACATCAGAGTTTATTCCATCAGAGTTTACAGTATCAGGACTTAGACTTTCAGGATTTTCAGTATCAGAATTTGAGTCTTCATTTTCAAATCTCAGCTGATCATGGTCAATGAAATCTTCAAGACCAGTAATCTTCTTGTCATCAAAAGAGACATTGATAGATTCCATGACTACTTTTGTTCTCAAATTATAGACTCTGAAGGCTTTTGTGTAAAGTGGATATCCAACAAAGATTCCTTCATCAGCTTTTAGATCAAACTTTGATAGCTGTTCAGTATGAGTCTTGAGAACAAAACACTTGCATCCAAATACATGAAGGTATTTCAGATTTGGCTTCTTTTTCTTCACCATCTCATATGGTGTTTTTCCATTCTTGTTAATGAGTGTTGCATTTTGAGTAAAACAAGCAGTCTGCACAGCTTCAGCCCAGAAATAGGTTGGAAGCTTTGCTTCTTTAAGCATTGTACGTGCAGCTTCAATGAGAGTTCTATTCTTCCTTTCAACAACTCCATTTTGCTGTGGAGTTCCAGGAGCAGAAAATTCCTGCTTTATTCCATGGCTTTTGCAGAACTCTTCCATTATTAAATTCTTGAACTCAGTGCCATTATCACTCCTTAAAACTTTCACAGAATCTTTGACCATTTTATCTAGATGTTTGACATGATCAATCAAGATTGATGCAGTTTCACTTTTTGTATGCAAGAAATACACCCATGTGTATCTGGTGAACTCATCCACTATGACCAACGCATACTTCTTCTTTGCAATAGACATGACATTTACTGGACCAAATAGATCAACATGTAGTAGATGATAAGGCTCAAGAATTGATGATTCAGTCTTGCTCTTGAATGAAGATTTTCTTTGTTTGGCTTTCTGACATGAATCACAAAGACCATCAGGAGCAAATACTGTGTTTGGCAATCCTCTCACAAGATCTTTCTTGACCAGTTCATTTATATTGTTGAAATTTAAATGAGAGAGTTTCTTATGCCAATTCCAGCTTTCTTCAATTGATGCTCTACTCATCAGACAGATTGCAGAACCATCAGTACTTGTTGAAAGCTTAGCTTCATAAATGTTACCACGCCTGTATCCTTTCAGAACAACTTTGCCTTTAGATTTACTCACAATTTCACAGTGTTCTTCAAAGAAATCAACATGATAACCTCTGTCACAGATTTGACTTATACTCCGTAGGTTGTGTTTAAGTCCTGAGACCAGAGCTACTTGTTTAATTATGACATTTCCAAGATTGATATTGCCATATCCCAATGTTTTTCCAATGTTGCCATCTCCATAAGAAACACTTGGGCCAGCTTTCTCCACAAAGTCTGATAGCAGGGCCTTATTTCCAGTCATATGTCCTGAACATCCACTGTCCAGAACTAGAATATTTTTCCTGTTGCCCTGCAATCACAAAGACCATTAATTATTAGTTTTAAGGACCCAGACTTGCTTGGATCCTTTGGCCTTATTAAGTTTGTTAACATTTGCAGCGGATTTAGCATCAGAGTTTATGTTAACATTTTTCTTATCAGAACTTACACTATCAGACTTTGAATCAGAATTTACACTAGAAGGAACAATGGAAACTTTCTTCAAAGAAGGTTTTATTTGATAATAATCATAGTACAAGCTATGATATTCCTTATAAGTATAAATGGAATGCCATAAACTACCACAATGAAAACAAGGATTTTGTGGTTTGTATCTAACAGACTAGCTCTTAACTTCTGACTTTGAAGGTAAGGAGTTAATATTCTTATTCTTCCTGCAAAAAGAAGCCAGATGGTTAGAACTTTCACAGTTATGATATGTTTTCCTAGAAGCATCAGGAACAGGTTTATAATTATTGCTTTTATTCACACCTTCCTTTCCATTCCTATTTTTCCTAGGTGATTTTACCTTGTTTGCATTCTTAACATCTTTCAGCTTATGCTTAAGCTGCTTCTTTGTCATTAAGCCTATGTTCACTTCAGCTGTCTTTTCCTGTTTTAGTTTGTCAGAAGTTAATTTCTTTGTAACTTCTGATTTTTCATTTTTAGACTTTACAGTTACAAACTTAACAGGTTTTAACTTTGGCTTTTGCTTATCAACAGACTTAATTTCTTCAGTTCCTTTATCATTCTTATCTTCTCCATAACCTAAGCCCTCTTTCCAGTTTCCACTACTTAGCAAATTTTGAGTTGTTTTGCCAGAGTTAGTCCAAGTCCTGATAATCTCTCTTTCCTTTTCTAACTCAGTTTTTAGAGATTCATTTATTTTTAGCACTTCATTCCTAACATAAAAAGCATCATCTCTATCCTTCTGAGTTTGATGGAACATGACTAACTCTTTTTCTAAGAAATCATTTCTTTTCTTAAATGCAAGATTTTCAGAAGTTAATCTTTCACATGTTAAAGTTTGATCTCTATAACTAACAAACATGGTTTTAAGATATCTTCTCAACTCATTAATATTATCAGTATGAAAAGCATAAGTAGTCTGAGGTACCTTTGTTTCAGCAGCTTCAGAACTGCTCTCAGCACTTTCTTTATCAGCATTTACCATCAATGCATAGTTTTCCTCACTTTCAGAGTCTGAGGTGTCTGTCCAGCTTTTCTGCTTTGTGACAAGAGCCTTGCCTTTGTCACCCTTTACCTTCTTGCAATCAGGAGATATGTGGCCTTTCTCACCACAGTTATAGCATTTAACATTGGTGTAATCTCCTCTGTCAGACTTTCCTCCTCTGCCTTCAGATCTTCTGAAATTCTTCTTATCAGAACTTATGCCTTTCCTGGAAAACTTCTTTCCCTTCCTGAACTTCCTGTATGCAATCTTTGTGATTCCTTTCACCATAAGAGCACACAGCTTCATCATCTCCTCATCAACATCAGTCTCAGGCAAGCTTTCAGAATCTGAGTCATCATCACTCTCAGAACTTGATGACTCAGTATCAGACTTTATGAAAAGAGCTTTACCCTTGTCTTTCTTTGAGGAAGCTGCTTTGGGGAATTCTTCTTCACCCTTAAGAGCAACTGTCCTTGACTTTCCTCCTTTCCTCTTGCTTCTTTGTTCCATCTCCAGCTCATGAGTCTTGAGCATTCCATAGATTTCGTCAAGAGTTATTTCATCAAGATTGTAGTTGTCTCTTATTGTCGTTGCCTTCAAATCCCAGCATTCAGGAAGAGCTAACAGGAACTTAAGGTTTGAATCTTGAAGATAATACTCTTTATCAACCAATGACAAATCATTCAAAAGTTTGACAAATCTATCATATAAATCATTCAATGACTCATTAGTCTTTGAGTCAAAGTGTTCATACTCTTGAGTGAGTATTGTCTTCCTGTTCTTCTTAATTGTGTCAGTTCCCTGACACCTTGTTTCCAGAGCATCCCATATCTCCTTAGCATCCTTAGCAATTGATGCTATGTCTTCAGCAGTATAATCACTCTTCTTCTTTGGTACGGTCTTTGCTGCTTCACCTGCAACTGCAACAGCGAGCTTGGTTGGTTTGTGAGGGCCTTCCTTGATTCTATCAAGGTATTCTGAATCTGTTGCTTCCAGGAACATGGTCATCCTTACCTTCCATATGGGATATTCAGATGGTCTCAGTATGGGAACTCTGATGGTCTCATACCGACTCTGAATTTGTGTCTTTGGTGGTTCCTCAGTTTTGGTAGGCTTAGTTGGAGTTTCTGTGTCCGACATGATTGTGTTTGGATCTTTAACTGTATGTATGTTAACAGATAGGCTCTGATACCAATTGTTAGGTCACATACACACTGTAGAGGGGGTGAATACAGTGTATAGTACACTCAAATCGAACTTTAAGAACTTAAGTAATAGAAAACAAACTTTATTGAAACAATAAACTCTGTTACAGTATGGAACTGTTACCTCTCAGTGATGAACAAATATCACGAGAGCTGCTAGGGTTACAATGAATAATCTTCTCTAATAATGATAACACTTATAGTGTAAACCCTATGTCTGTGTTTATAAACTACACAGTTACAAGATAATCGCTAATTGATATGGAATATAATTCTGCTTCCTAAAATATATCAATCAGATATCTTTTCTTCCAAGTATTCCATTCTTTACAGAATTCCTTCTTCATGCATATCTCTTCTTATGTTTATCTTGATCTTCTTTCCTTTAATCAGCTATTGTCCTTATCTGATCGTCCTTCAGCACTTAAGTTCTGATATCTATCTTCTGATGATTATCTCCAGATAACATAAGTACTGATATCCTTAAGTTCTGACTTCCAGTATAAGTACTGATTTATCCTGTTCAAGTAAGATCTGAAAGCTAAACATAAAACATATTATCCATGACATTATCAAATATATCTAACAATCGTTGTAATTTAACAGAATATAAATGTCGAGGCTTAGTGTCCTTAATATTCAAATCCTTCAGGAATTTTCATATAAATATCACTATCAAGTGATCTATATAGGTATGCTGTCACAACGTCCATCAAACGTGTTTCCAATTTTTCCATACAAGCCATACACATTAAAAAATGAAAAGTAACTCCATCCATCACAGGAGAGTATGTTTACTAGTAATCAAAACCAGGTCTTTGAGAGAATCCCTAGGCTACTAGCCGGGCCTTATATCTCACAATTTCATTTTTCTCATTTCGTTTTCGTACAAACACCCATCTATTCCCGATGGGGACTATACCAGCTGGTGTATGGACTTAAAGTCCAAATACATTTCTCTTCGCAAGGATTGCAATTCTTCTTGAATCGCAATTTTCCATTTTGGCCAATCATCTCGGTGTCGACACTCTTCCACACTTTGCGGTTCAGGATCAGAGTTCATAATAATATCAGATGCCACTGAAAAAGCACATACATCATCAACCTCAATACTCCCACGATCCATTAATTTTGCGTTATGGACATAATTCATTGTGATCTCATAGTTTTCAGTTACCTTTGCTTTTGTGGAAGCATTTACCACTTCTGGGGCATGTGCAACTT